>NW_027526295.1:149825814-149932259 GCF_048455015.1 Haemaphysalis longicornis
GTTAAAAATAATGCCAGTGCTTGGGACGTGAATCAAACCCAGGGAGGCTGGGTGACTGCAGGCAAGTAAATGAAGCACTACTTTACGCCAACAACGCGCGTAACATGGCTTTTGAGGCGCTTCAAATACGAACAAAAATGTTCCAGCAATGCGCCTTCGAATATACGTCATCCGTTTGTTAGGGATGCAGAGGTCGTGGCGATGACGGCGCCTTTAGACGTATACGTACCGATAAAGTCATCGGCTCCTACAACGTACTCAGAAGTGTCGTAAGCGGGATCCATAAGCAAAAACACCTCAACAGGCACAAATGCGATCTGAACTTATCCCGTACGTCACAGTGAAATGCTGAAAAAGCTGCATTAACTCGTTATAGAGGGAGTTCACGACATTCGTGCGCACACACAGACAGATTTTAGCAAGAGCCTCCGCATACAGCTCATCGTCCGATTTTTAAAAAATCGCAAGTCGTAAAAGGTTGTTTTACGAAGCCGCTGGCCACCCTGTTCGTGCCTTCGCGGCACCTATCTTCATGGTGTAGTTTTGTGTAGTTTGTAAACAAGAAAGCACTGCTTCACTCCTGACCGTACGACAACAGCCTTTATTAGCGTTCACCAGAACACCAATGCAAAGCGTATCTCCAGCTAAACACGTAAAAAGTTAAACAAAAGGATAGTCGTCCCCCGTACACACAGGTTCTTGGCGCATATCATCCCCACGATGCCTGTGACCAATTTTGGTACATCCTGGGAGTAAGTTTTACGTGCTCTACATCGTCGCTTGAGCTGAAACCACCGGCTTCGGTAGTCTTCCACTCATTTCTTTTCATTTTCGCCAGTGGTGCACGTGGCCACCGTGAGAAACGCACTTTGCGGCAAATGTGTCAAATCTGCTGTAAATGTGCTGAGTCGTGACCAAACAGCTATCCTTTTTCTCGCGTTCGTTTTCGAAATCCAACTTCGAGACGTGCCTGGCGTCACATTCTCACACGATGGAAATCTTCGCGAAGTCTTCGCGTCGAATTAAGGCCGTAAGCACACTGCGTACGGTCCGCCACCGGACGTGTAAGACCGGTGAGCACTGAGAACGGGTCTGAGAGGCCTCCGAAAATCACTTCCGGAGCTCAATTCTGTGCGTGGTAAGTATGAACTCCTGTAGAGTGAAATAGCTTTCTTGCACGGGAGTGTTCCGGAGGGAATGGTTGTCGACCGCCGTTTCCATCTCACCGTCACTTTCGTTCCTTCCATTTTGGTTACGCGATGACCTGTCGATGACGCCAGAAAGTCAACGCGGTCGTAGAGTTTACGGCTGAGGTCACTGAACCCTCGTGCCCTGTTATAACCGCGCCATCCCTCTGGGACGTGGGACTTGTCGCCGTCATTCGAAGTCGTTTCACGAACTATGCGAATGAACAGCACACGTAAATAAATAGCGAATTTGAGGTCAAGTTCAACGAACTGTAAACAGCTTGTGGCAGAATTTTACTTTCCATTACGCATTTCACACGAAAGACCTCCTCCGCCCTTTGCCCATACACTAAACATTCGTTAGAACGAAATCGCTTTCTTGGGATGCTCGCCTTATTCGAAGTTTTTTGTTTGCTCTAGAAAGCAAACTGCAGGGGCAAAAAAAAAAGCAAATCATCACCGCTTCTAAGGAAGTACTGTTTATAACGAATTCTGTTTTTCATCTCGAGGATTTTGTTACAACGAGGGTTGTAACGAGAATTTGTAACGAGAATTTGTTGTAGCGAGCTGTCCCAGACAAAGATCACAGCGGCGCGAATACGGCGCGTCATTCGGCGCGAATATGCGCATACGTACGTCACAAAATCTTTGCCCCACAATTATAATGGAGGGGGGGGGGGGGGATAAATTAGTGACGTACGTATGCGCATAGATCCCGCTGAAAGTACACCATGAATGTTGCAATCACATTGACTAGGGCAACGATATCATCGAAACTACGTTATATAGCCTTCTCCTGAGTCGTATCTTCAGGTTTTCGCCTCCTAAGCATGGCACCGCGAGGCGGCTGTTGCGACTCAATCGCTCTGGTGTCGCCCGCTTTCCTGCCATATTGTATCGATCAGAATGACTGATATATACGCCACTACTTTTGTTTCTTAAGTGTCGTGGCACGGACTAAGAAACATCGTTATTAGGGGAAGAGCCAGTCGAAGCGCCTTGCGTCGTAGCGTTCACGTAATTCCACAAACATTTCAGCCCTCGCGCACTCCCATCCCACAACAGATGCACATAAGCTCAAGAGATGCCGAAGGCGCAGTTCCTGTCGGAAAGATTGTTCGACCAGATTCCTCGACTGCACATGCTATTCATTGCAATTCACAATATATATTAATGGAGACATGAAGCATGCATATATGGGCAAGGCCGAAAAGACATCGCTTTCTGCATTCGCTCCAGAGCATCGCATTCAACTTGCGCGGCACTGGTTCCAACGACGTGCGACGTGCTTGAAGCGATTGGCTTCAGAGATATAAAGGGCGTGCAAAGAGGGGCAGACCACCACCTCGTCGGCTGCGCGCCTATCGAAATCGGTGAAGCATGCAGCGCAATAGATGCGTGTGCGCAATCACGCACGTGTACCATCGCAAGCGAGCGGGCGTGCTTGGAGCTCAGGCTGTCCGGACTCCGGACCAAAGCAAACGCATGGGCCCTCGACGCTCGCAGGCAAATACGATCTGGGTAAGGGCGCTCAGATAGCAGGGTGGCATCGCACTGCTACAAATTGCAGGTTGTGTTTGTTAAGGCGAAAGCCTTGGATGGTTCATGAAACACCGAAACTGACCACCATCGTTGTGGTCGTCGTTTGCACGAATAGTACCAAAATGGCCGCTGCTGCCCGCAATGAATGAATGAATGAATGAATGAAATAAACGTTCATTTTCTGAAAAGATTAGCTTTTAGTACCGTGACTTCATGAGACGAACGATGGTTACGACGGCAATGACGACGGGAGACGCCAACAGCCCTAGCCCCTAAGTGGCTTCGCCCCTAACGCATGCTCCCCGGGTGGCACCTGAACGCATGACTTTCGGAATGCGCGTCTGTGCCATACCAATAAGCTTTTTGATACTTCTGAATCGGATGCCATACCAACTTTTTGTTGTTGCGTGAAGCTTCTAAAAAATCGATGAGAAATAAATTTTTGATGCTCAATTTTTCTAATAATAACACGACTTTAAGTAATTCTTTTCAAAAAGAATGGTTTTCTTTGCAGCCACAGGCACATTTTAAGCTTTTTGAAGAGCCATGCCAAGCAGCGATGGAACGCTGCTTTGCCATACATTACGCGGCACGTTTACTGAAGCTCGGCTCGCCTCTGCACTAGCGATAGATTTCCCTCTAGTATAGATTTGTACGAAACTCAATGCTCGGCGTTCCATCCAGATGAAGCTATCTCTTTCGTTAACTTCTTCACTGCGGGAACTGTCGATCAGGCCAGCTTAGACGCACCCCAATTTCACGCTCGAGTAAAGCAGGGTGCAAACACCACGACCTTGATTCTCACGGCAGCTTTGGCCCGGCGATGCTCCGAGCAGCTCATCATCCAGCAAACCTTAAGCAGCCGTGCGCTCAAGCGTTACAACGGGGCTTATTGCTATTGCATGCAACGGCGATACTGTTCCTGCACTCCCCCATATATTGCACCCTTTTCGTGGTCGTCCGTGTATGATCTACCCTCTTTAGCTTCACAAGGCGTTCGCCGTGTTCCTCAGATGCTCAGTGCTGTTTTCTACAAAAAAGGTCTCGCGTGACTGGACTGACTCCACAGCATCCTGAGGCAGACTGGAAGAATCTACAATTCAAATTGGTGTTTGGGCTCCGAAGCCACACCTCGTGAAGCTCGTATAGTAGTGGAGGCCGTACTGCACATTAAGACCTCACGTTCCCACTTGCGGATCGCAGGCGGCACGCGACGAGTGAACTACCGCTTTTCGTCGCCCGCTGACCAATCTTTCTTTTCGCGCGAGGTCATCACGAACCACCTTGCCGCAGGGTCACAGAGTCGGCTGTCGTATAGCGCAATAACCGGAAACCAAACGTTTCTTATCTTCTGGAATTGAAATGGCAAATGACCTTTGGCCCTCAGGCGACCGCCATTTGATTCTATTCTTAGGTCAGTGGGTTAAGCGCGCATATTCGACCGAATCAGCGGACCGCACGGACAGGAACTTGTTGTATCGTAGAAGCAAGCAATGTCTTTTGGTAAAAAATGAATAGCAAGAAGGTAGGCTGACTTCCTTTCGTTTACTGTATCGGCGCATTTCGATGGGTAAGCAAACGCGATGGGGTTCAACTGCGCCAGAGATTCTGAGTCCTAAAAAAGCAGCAATCCTTGTGAGCCGTGGTACGAGTGGTGTGGTGTCCGCTTGTCCATTAGTGCACGCTGCGCTGCAGCGGCCCGTTCGTCCGTCACAAGAAACTCCTGATCCGCAAGCTGGCCACTGCACAGCAATCTCTAGCACTGGTCAAGGGTGTGTGCGGACGGGGGATCGGCAGGGCATATCCAAACCAAACGAGTTTTTGTATTTGTGGTGGCGGGCGAGTATGCGGTAGGAGAAATTTAATGGAGGAAGGTGGGGTTGTGGTCGATATCGGTCTGGAGTCGTCGTCAATTGTGTGCGTCGGCCACGCCTAGGCATGGACGCGGCTGCGGTAGTGATGATGTCGGGGTAGTTTTGTGAGACGGCGTGCAGGGCCGGAAGGCCACTAATCGAACATATTTCAGTACTATCCTCTTAGCCAGAAAACAGCAACGGCCGGCACACTGCACGGCACGACATTTGCATATCCTCGCTGAGTACGCGACCACGTGCACACTGCCCGCACGGGCCATGCCAGAACTGGAGAGCATTTTGGGGTGCCCGACCTAGGTGCGTGCGGTTCGTGGCCGCCTGCATTGCGGCAGCAGGTAAGGTCGCCGCCGCCCTCGCATCGCGATCGGCACGCGCACGCAAGCCTTGGCCGGCCACCTCGCCTGCCAAGGCTTGCGTGCTCAACATACTAACTGGTGTTGTGATGAGACACTCACATATATTTAGCAATACAACATTCACACACAATACTAAAGTGCTATTTACGCTTTAAAAAATCGCGAATGAATGACGGCTTTGCCTCTGCATGAGAGTTCAAAACAAAGTTTTTGATGCCAGCATCTTCTTTTTTTCTTTCCTCCTTATTCTACACGCGGTTGTTGGCGCGCCCGGTTCCGCTTTGACGTGTGTATGCAGTTAATGGGCTTTATTTGTGGCTATTAGTGACATATGCAGATGTGCAGCTAGAAGCGGCACATTCAGCAGATATTTCCCGGCTAGAACAAGCAAGAAGTACGAATTAACCTAATTTGCGCAATAGAGCATTTCTAATTAAGCAGCTTTAAAATAAATTGAGAACATAGCTGGCCAATTAAAATATTGAAATTTGTTTGAATGAACGGAAAGTTTGAATGATCGCCAGTCTACCGCATATACATTTACACACACAAACAAGCACTCTTGTACAGATTAGCATCCCGCTGAAGAGTTGGTGCGGTGACGACATTGCCACAGTGGATAAGCTGGCGGGCACGCATATCCCACGTGGCGGTGGCTGCACGCACGTCATTCGCAAGCGTGAGCAGCGCACGCGCGCTCTATATGTACAAGAAAAGAACGGGTGGCGTCAGCAACACGCCCTTCACGTGCATGCAGGTCCGTAAATGGAATACTGAAGCGAAGACTCGCCCTGGACGTGCCGGAGTGAAGACCCCATAGAAAGGCCTTTCAGTGAAAGGCCTTTTGTTGAGACTTGCTTGCCGTCTTCGACTTGGAGCGCTAGTCGGTCTGCAGGCCCTTGTTTTTGAAAGACGCCTTCTCGCGCGCTTTTTTGTTGTTCCTGACGCGCTTAACTTCGATTGGCACTGCGCTCGTACGGGGGGCGAGGCACTGCATTAGCCTCCGTTTTTAAGGGCTCTCCGCCCTGAAAGTCAAGCATGTGACAGTTGCACCAGTGGTTATACGCTAAAAGGCACGAGTGTATTCGCGGCCGAACAGCGGCTGACTTGAGAATAAGGTGCTTGCCCAGGATAAGTCGAGCACGTGCGCTTGGTTGCTGGCTGTGTTGGGCGGAGTTATAAATGCCTTTACCTTTTTACAGTACTCTATCGACAGCCCCATGTAATTATGGCTGAAAACGTCGACTGCTACTTTTTTCGTTTGCACCTTACGAGCGGTCGGATGGCTGTACGGGCTCTGATTGTCTGAAGATGTTAAACCTATTACAATGGATGTGCACAAGCAGAGAATGCAACAAAAACGGAAGGATGTTATTAACTGGAGTAAACGTTTTCCAGCAAACAAACAAATAAGAAAGCAAGCAAATCTACGATAATGTGCCTACTCCTATGTGCTAAATTGGACTATTTTTGAACCCGTGGATACAGACACATGCTGCCTCAACCAACACATCAATTATATAGAAACACGCAAATCGAATCTGCACGTGGAAACTGGAAAATCGTCTATATATAGGTCACGTCCACAAGGTGGAACTAAATAAGCTGCTGACGGTGACGTGGACAACTTAGTATGCACCATAATTTAGGACTCAAAGTCCTCGTAGAATGGGTCCCGTTCTGTTACCCAAAGCCCGTTCTCTCTTCAAGGCAAATTTCGCTCACACTGCCTGCAAATCTCACTGCGATGTTGTGACCAACTAACAAATAGTCGTAACGTACCTTTGTGCTATTCCGGCAGCCACTTCACGGTAGCTCATCAGTGACGTCGATGGATCTTTTCCCCCAACTGCACCACCATCGGTCACGGGGCGGCCGCGATTTGTACAGGAATCGTTTAGTAAAGTTATTCCTCTCAAACGTGGCATAGTGTCATGAATATGGAGCTATCCCCAGTGTTCTACTCAATTACCGTGCTACCTCTCCCTGATATTCAACCGCCTCCACCTTTCCACCCTCACGCCCCCCCCCCCCTCCGTCCGCCGCACCGACTTCTGTTTCTGGGGAAATAAGCACTACAGATAACGCTCATATGTTTACACGAGATATACAGGAACCGCACCCGTATTTCCACTTTTGGCTCTGTAACCACACCTGGTTCTGCCCGTGCCGTTGCTATACCAGGA
The DNA here is from genome assembly GCF_048455015.1 of Haemaphysalis longicornis. NCBI lineage: Eukaryota > Metazoa > Arthropoda > Arachnida > Ixodida > Ixodidae > Haemaphysalis > Haemaphysalis longicornis. Next base: position 149,832,960 of record NW_027526295.1, read on the forward strand.
ATGCCGATGTCCACAGAATTCAAGATAGCCCATCTCCCCACTTCCACGGCTACAGAACTTACCGCCATTCATTGCGCCCTTCACGCCATTGAGCAAACCTCATGCCGAAGATGGGCAATCTTCTGCAACTCAAAGCCTGCGCTTCAATCGCTCTAGTCAGCCCTGCACCGTGGACCTCATGACCAGCTGCCGTCCGAGATAAGACTACTGCACGAGAATGCTGCCCAAGCAGGTCATGCAATTGCCTTCCAGTGACTTACCAGTCACTGAGGCATTGTCGGAAATGAAAGTGCTGATGCTTCCGCCCTCGTGGACGCAGCTAGGACTCTCCGCAAACTTCCCCTGGAGCCGAGGCTATCCAAATGGACTATACCCAAGAGTTCAAGAGCGCTTATATTACAACCCTTGACCCACCTCTCCAGCGTCCTCTTGCATATTACGCTTCCCGTGGTCTCATGCAGGCGTGCATTGTCCTCTTTCTCCGGTTGTCGCATTCACATATGCTTACTCCCATTTCAACGGAATGTCAGACAATTAGGCGTGTAGTCTGTGGCACATTGGAGACCATACGCCATGTTCTATGCGTGCGAGTGTTCTCGTTTTTCATCCGGCACCGCCTACTTCACAGGGTCTCCTGATTCCCCATCCCCACGCAGGATCATGCAATAAAGTCTTTCTCTCTCTCTCTCTCTCTCATCGCAAAGAAGGCAGCTCTCCTCAGCTCTACGGTAGCTACACTCTCGGCGGCCGTTTCCTGAGGATAAAACCTCGCCCAATGGCCTTCTCCGTCATCTGCGCACAAGGCGACAAAAGTGCTCCTGTGCTTCCTCAAAGCGACAGACTTGTACAGAAGACGGTAACACAAGGGTACACTATATGAACTAACTGAACTCTATCGGCTATAGTGTCGTCACGCTGGGAACACCTATTTACGATCTGCCCCTACCTTTCCCCTTCTTTCTCTGTTTTTTTTTTGTTTTCTATCGTTCCTCTTTTCAGCGTGTAGGATAGCAAAATAGACCGTATCCCAGCTAACATTCCTGCCTTGGTTTTACCTTTTCTTCTTTCTTTCCCTTGGGTTGCAGCACCCGCAAATCTCAGTCCAACGCTGGGGCCCCTCTCATGACACAACATTACTCTTGTGTTGTATCTATATATTATGTCTATTTTCGCCTTCTTTAGATCCACCTCTCCATACAAGCAACCGTGCGCGAAGCAGGCAAACACTGCCGCCTCATGTGGACCAGCTTGTTGAAAAGACGCGCGGCGCGAACTCCGCATTGGCGCCACACCCGGTGGAAGGGAAACAAGGCCGCTCAGATTAGTCCACTAATAAGATTGACGGCTATCGCAGAACCGCCAAGTGGATGAATACCCATACAGTGTACGCGTATTAAATACGGCTCGTGTGCCCGTATTCGCGACTCGCGTAGTTCACGCACGCAAACGCATGCGCCGTGGCGCATATATCTCCCAGTTGGGATACATACGCTTAGACGTGACTCCGCACTGCAGCCGATGATGATTGTGCCAGCGGTCAATGCCACTGACTCCGCACTGCAAGCCCTTTGTTTCCTCGTGTGGGTGGAGTTCCTGGAGGAGCTGAGAAAGGGAGCAGCGGTCCAAGCACTTCGTGGCTGGCCTCTCCAATCGAGAGGCCCAACTAACGAAGAAACGGAGAAGTGTTAGAGCGGCGCTCCCAGCTATAACGCTGTTCCCGACGCACGTAGCGGAGGAAGGTGGAAGGACTCGACGGTGCGCATAGAGAGGCACACTTCATTAAGGAGACCGGAACAATGCATTGTATGCAAGCACGCGCTGTGTTCTACAGCTCGGTCGGCGTCACTTTCGAAGGCCGGTCAGTCGTCTACAGAGAAAACGGCCAAGGAATGAGGGTTGTTGAGGCACCTGGGTATACGACCAGTGCATATGCATGAACGCGCTGGTTCCGTAGCACGCAAACGCTGGGCGTTGCGCTCCCGGAGAACAGCGCCAGGCGCTCATACTATTGCGTGTCCCGCGCTCCTGTGAATTCACAATGCCTGGCCCGGGAGCTGCGCACTATGAAACGGCGATGCGTCTTCGATGAAGGCACAAAGCCGCTTAGCGGCCACCATTGTTATTAACTCAATCTGCGGGCGCTATTAATAAGCCTCGTTGTGCTCCTTCCGCAAATTTCCTCGTGCGGATGCTTGTTTCTTTGTGGCCGCGAATCATTTAATTTTAATCTCGCAGATCGCGAAGCCGACGAAGCTGGGCGCATCGTTCCGTGTATAATTGCCTGCAGTGGCTGGCTTCGGCTTGTTCGTTCCTAATGCGATTCTGTTGGAATATATTCAACGATCGAGCCATTAAGTGCTACCAATAGCGTGTCTCTACGGCTGCTCTAGTTTTAAGTATCGATTCTCGGTTACCGTGGGCACCCGCTAGAATCCTGCGTTATGCCAGGCACGCAAACTTTCAAGCGAACGGGATTCGTGCGCTGGATCACTCGGTAGACTTCTGTATTTGTTGCAGCTGTTTCGTGGACGGACTCTCCGCTGAACAGCATTTTCCGAATGATTTCCTTAGACGAAGTTAGTGCTGCAGTTTCCTCCTGTGTCTTGGGTTGCATTGTTTGTAAAGAACGTTAAAATAACAATCAACAATGAGAGGACCCTTACTATAAAACGGTTGCTGCAATACAAAGTTCCAACAGAGTGGAAGAAAAACACTTTTTCGGTTCGCCCAAAGTTGTCAAAACCTGATTCGATACGTTTTTTTTTAATGTGATGTCACCTTTTTTTTTTAACAGTACTAACTAAAAGAATATGACTTTTCTTGGACAACGTTGAAATACCGAGAACGAGACAACCCCCTGCTTTTGATCGATTAGAACAGCAGATCAGATCACGAGAGAGAGAGAGAGAGAGAGAGAGAGAGAGAGAGAGAGAGAGAGAGAGAGAGAGAGAGAGAGAGAGAGAGAGAGAGAGAGAGAGAGAGAGAGAGAGAGAAATAAGAAGGGAGGGATAGTGGAGAGAGCAGAAAGAAAAAGAAAGAGGAACGGATAGATGTTTTCGCGGGCATTCTTTGCTGAGGTGGCAAGCAGCTCAATAGGAACTCTACCAGCGCGCGCTCACCTCTACTGTTTCTTGAACGTGGCGTCAAAAATTTACTTCAAGCATTGAAAAACAACCGCCACACAACGCTGCGTGTCTTCGTTCTTCAATATCGCCGTTTAGAATAACGAAATCACTGTGAGTTTCAGTGTCGCTGTTTTATATTTGTCCATCCAAAGGTGCACAGGTAATTATTACGCAATCTGAATCCAATTTCGCGGATGGGTCACCCCTTCATTTTCTGCAACAACTTCGGGCCCTCCCTCCCCCATTGTTATGACATCGGCAGAGCTACTTAGAGATGGCAGAAGTCACGGATAGATTTCCCCTCCTTTGTCTTCGTTTTCGACCATCGCTCGCCCCTGGCACCCACAATACGCGAGTGTAAAAAGCAGGAGCGTGACAAGCCCGCGCCCCGTCATTATTTGAGTCGACCATCCCGTCCAAATTACGCGGCTCCCTCCTTTTCTGCCCTGGTTGTCCAATGCCGCCCTTGTATTCCTTGTGTTCCACGGAGACGGACACACCGGAGAAAGACTGTAGCGCGCTTGTATACCACGGCACACATGCCCTACTCTCGCCCTGCAACACGAGGTAAAGGTATCCGGACAGGCTAGCTGTACACACGTGTGAAGAAGGGCTATTCTAATCAACGGAGCGTGCCACGTGCACTGCCTCCTCCAGGCAGAAGACAATGAAAGGTGTGCCGCCTCACAGCTAAGGGCTTCGTAGAGACCGTGTCTGTAGGCGGCGTGCTGCATTGAAGGGGAGTGCAACCACTCTGAGTTTAGTGGACCGGGCAGCGGTCGGCGTCCGCGTCCGCCGCAGCATGTCGATCACGAGACGAACGGGGAGCCGAGCGCAACGGCCGAGGAGAGGAGCAGCAGGCGGCTAGTCGCCCGCTGTTGTAACCGCGTTGTCGGAATTTCAGACCCGTGCCGCTTAGTGTATCGTTGCTGCATGTATCGTTTCGTCGTTGTTTGTGACGAGGGGCAAAGATACTGGGTGGAACAACCCTTCGTTCAGGAGAAGGTCAGGATGATAGCTATAGCCGTTGTTTTCAACACACGTACGAACACTATTTATTTATTTATTTATTTATTTATTTATTTATTTATTTATTTATTTATTTATTTATTTATTTATTTATTTATTTATTTATTTATTTATTTATTTATTTATTTATTTATTTATTTATTTATTTTGTAAGGCGGGTTTATTGCCTTGACAGCGGAAGGAAGGAGGGGCACTCAGAAGTGGCAACCGGATCGGTGGCCCAGCCGGCAGAATGTCTCGAGCACTTCACGAGCTCCATGCCGATGACGATGCCGCTGCGGTGGCTGACCTTGTTGCCTCGTCGTCGTCTGTACAAACCAGGTGGTCAATCCCCTTGAGCGGGCATACGCCAATCACAAGGACAATGCTGACTGTTGTGGCCGCGTAGCAAATCAGTTGTTCGTTAGTGCTCGCATGGTGGCTGCGCGCCACTTGCTCGTCTTTCGCACTACAATTTATTTATTTAAATGTCTTTGTATGAGGGGTGAGCTCAGAAAGAAAATCACCGGCAAAACCACATGAGATATAAACGAAGAACTTGACAAACAATTTATTCGATATAGTATGTGGGGTGGGGGGCGGGGCGTCACAAGAGAAAAAATAAAAAGCGGAAGGGATGACGAAAAAGTTTAATACAACAAAAGAAGGATCAAAACAGTTTTAAAGACATGCAGATGATCGGAAACGTGCGAGAGGAAATCGGGGAGAAAGCCTTGCTCCAAGAATTCACGTGAAGCAAGCTAAGTCAATTGGCTTGTGTTTTTGACCGCGATTGTTTGAATTGTACCGACTGCTTCAGTTCCTGTTGAAGATCGTTCCAATCTTTGGCTGTGCGAATGGAGAAAGAGTGAAATTGTAATGGTGTTGGGCCGGGTATACGATACTCGGAATTTGTTTTTGCTTCTACTCGAAAAACTTGCGCGACTTACGACGTATTTGTTGGGTGGCAGTTTCGAGTAGAAGCAAAAACAAATTCCGAGTATCGTACACCTAGCCTATATGTATCGTACTAGCCTATACGTACAGCTAGCCTATATGTATCGTACTAGCCTATATGTATACAGGAGCTAGGACTCAGGCATAGAACATTCGGACCGAGGCATAGAACCTATACACTTCGAGAAGGCTGTGTGACGAAGCACTAGAAACGCGACAATTACGATGAAAATCATTGCAGTACCTACGTCTGCAGCCGTGTCTTGAAATTCGAAAGCGTGGGGTACTTATAAAAGACTTCTCTATTGCTACATCGTATTTGCGTCTTTTGTTACGCTCTGTTCACTTTTTTTTTCGGCGCGAATACCGGCAGGCATTCGACGAGAGCTCCTACAGAACCCTAGTTCACCGTAACGGGCATGCACATGTTCTAATCACGTGGGATCACGTTCACCAGTCACACAGTGGGCACTGCAGGGCTAACTCTTTCTCCGCCGCTAGAAACGTGCTGAGGAAGCGCGGTGGTATGTCACACTCGGTTCCTCAGTCACCGGATACACGGGTTGGACTCCCATACGAATTCAAATGTGTCTTTCATTTAAAATTTACAGTGGGGGTCATTGTCTGCACGGAAAAACATCAACAACGCCGGTTTTCTGCACAATGGGGTACCTAAAGAAACCCCGATGATGATTATGATGATGATGATGATGATGGCGGCGGCGGTGGTGGTGGAGGTGGTGGTGGTGGTGGTTATTTGATTTTAATGGTGCAATGCAAGCAATGGGCAAAGAGCGCCAAGAATATAGTTAGTTACTGACACTGGTGACAAGGTACACAATAAATCTTGTCAGTAGAAAGAAAAGTGACATGAGATAATAGATAAGGAAGATGACTGGTGTATTTTTGTTATTTAGCTCTAAAATGGTTGTTAATAAAATAAGATTTCCGAGCAAAAGCAAATGTTATTTTATCAAAATTCTACGCTTTACTTTCGTAAATTAGGGTGGTCTTATATCCTTTATTGCGGTCTATAGTGCGGGGTGCGCCGTATAAGCTTATTCAATTTTACGTTCTGCCTCGCAGCGGAAGTGCCGGGCTTGTACCTGTCTCGAAACGGAATATCCGAGAGCACTGCCGCCCCATTTAGGTTTATGTGTTCAACCCCAGTACCTCATGACTCCGTTGATAGACGCACGCTAACTTTAATGCGGGAAAAATGGCATACGTTTAACCAGCGTCTGTCTCCAGTTTAGCCACGCGTGGTTAATAGCCCTCAAATAACTCGCGTGCCGGTGGCTGTTTTTGCTCGATATCTGCAAGGCTATATACATCACCCCTCATATAATCTTTTCCAAAGGAACCGGCATTCTTTCTAGAGCGGCAGCACTCACATTCCGGCGGTCGACGCTTTGCCGATGCATCTCATACCAACATCCCTTCTCCCTTGTTTGCGGCCCCCGTGGCCCGAACTGTCAGAACGGGTCGTATACGCACGGTAGTCACGCACCCGACAGCTTGCAAGCGTGCCGAACGACGGAGGGTCCTTCTCTTTCCCCGGGCGCGCAGCATTGTCGATGCTTTCGCTCCTCCGATCTTGATTACGGTTCTCAGAGAAGAGGTGCCGTGACAGGTCGTACGTACGCTAGACAAAATGTCAGGAACCGAGAGTGACTCGCGCAAGCAGGAAGATGGCGGTTGGTTGCAACGTTCCGCCGCAGAACAAAGACGTGGCTGCGGCAATCAAAGCAGCCGCTACAACCTTCTCCTGCGGCGTCCGCAACGCAGCACCGCTACTAGGCGTGGTTCGTTTAAGCATCTGTTGCAGAAGTTCTCAGTGCAGAGGGTGTCGGTGCATAACTTTATTGTTCCCTAGACGGAAGGGGGGGGGGGGGGGGGAAAGGAAAGAAGTGAGACGGGAGACATCTTCGTTCTTTTCCGCTCAGATGGCGGCCAGGAGTCCTAGGGCCCTGGCGGTGTCTTCGTCCATCTGGACGGCCCGGAGTTGAACGTCCGGGTCTGAACTGAGCAGCACGGTCTCTCACTGCTCCGAGGACGTGATGTCCAGTGCTTGAAGTGTGCTGTTTACCTTAAGTGGGTAGGCACGTAGAATGTGTTCATGGTCGGCGCCTGCTGAACATAATTCAAGAAGGAAGAACATGCAAAGACGACGCTTGGAGTTCTAGTCTGAGAAGCCACCACCAGGCATAGAAATGCTTAATGAAAGTTTTGCTCTCTTGCTCTCTCTCTCTCTCTCTCTCTCTCTCTCTCTGATCAGAATGAAGGAGTAAGAGGGAGGGAGTGAGCGGATGTCCGCCGAAGATCCCTTATTGCCGTCAGCCGTTGATTGACCAAAGGAAGGTCCTTGGCCTGAGATATATAAGTAGATGAGGAGGGGGGGGCAGGGGACATAGAGTAGAGATTTTGAATGGGCGCCTTGAACCAAGTCGTGAGGTCTTTTGAAAGGCAATCCGCTTTATTGTAGACCAGCACTATACCGATCCTGTTAGACAGCTCTTAATACCGAACTGTGAAAGTGGAATGAAAGTTATTACAGCGAAAGCGCGTCTAAACACGATGACGCCAAGTATGTTGCTATGTACACCGAGTCCGACGCAGCCGCAGAGAGGAGGAAGCTTTCTACATCAGCTCTGTCAACACCGGCTGTGGGACGGAGATAGATGGGAGGCGATGCTTCTTTTCAGGATAGATCTTCAGACAGGGTGAGGCAGTCACAAAGGCCCAGCCTCCATGGCCCAAATAACACTCGCGGCCTCTAGACGCGAAATATTCAACAAGGCAACAGATCCACCACGACTGAATGTCCATTCCTTCACCCTTTGTACCGTCCGGCACTCAAGCGGAGAAAATCTCCAGGTGATTGCCTAGCAAGAAAAGGAGGAGTTAAACAGTCGCAAACGTCGCAGGAGGAGGAAAATACAAAAGAGGCGCTGCTTCGTTGCAGTTCCCCCAACGGGACCCATTAGGCGCAGGCTTTCGGATCGACGAAGGCAACCGATGCGCCTTTAGCAGAAGCTGCTCGGCAGAGAACGGGCTTGCCCACTAGCGGAAAAAGTCAAGCGCCAGTGCAGTTCAAAGATAGAAGATGCAGAGAGAAGGGAGGCGGGGGGAAGACAAAGATCGGATACTGGGTTCAGAAGGCATTCTGCCTTGCAGGTGTCTTCTAAGTACAGGTCGCGCACAGGCCCCCGTGACGTCCGGTGGTTTATGCGGCAGTCGCTCCCTCGTAGCTGCGCTCTGATTCGGGCTTTGCTCTCGTTCTAGCGCGAAGTTCGGCCCCAGGGAAGGAATCCAGGAAGCGGTTCATCAGCGACGAAGCGCGCGGTTGCGCCTCTCGTATACCAATTAGAAACACCGCGTCATTAATTCCCGCTCTTGTCTTCGTAGACGAATCCACGAGCGGATACTTATTGTGTACATATACATATATATGCATGCACATCACTCCTACGGGCGGGGCACCTACTGGGTGTGACGCGGCCCTTCTGTGTACTTATACACGCCGCCTAAGTGAACAGATTGATATTGGTGCTAAAAAAAAAGAGTATGCTGTACACTCCTCCACGCACCGCACTCCTCTTACGCAGCTCTGTGGTTTTGTTTTGTTTAATCCTGGCTATTACTTTCCCCTTGGTTGGTCGGAAAAAGATGATTGAAGGGTTTTTTCACCCTCTTAAGCAAGGGCTGCCGCGGACTCCGGAAGACATGATCCGTACACCCTTCAAGGCTGTTGACGCGAGAGGAACCATCGAGCGCTCACTTCGTCGGTTCACGCACGCTTCTTCGTGGGTGCACGCTCGAAAAGAGGCGGCTGTATTGTCCTCGTCAGGCCTCACACAACAGCAGAGCATGCGCTGCAGGGGAGCGGCAGCCCCGGCTTGTCATGAATATTCGTGCCTTTCTCGTCGAAGCGGAAGGCGTGGCCGTGGGCTTTTATCACGAGCTCGCGGCTACCAATCTCTCACTCTTACCGCTTCTTCGCGGAGGTGTGTACCTTTGGCAAATGTGTCGCATCCTGCACACGTTGCTTCGTGTACTTTTCCCCCTGGGCGACTTGTTGCGGCCTTCGAGGAGCTTCAGTTTCTTAGACTTGGTATGAAGATAGTAGGCGGTAAAGTTCGCTGTGCTAGTTCCCGGAGATGAGACTTCGTGGCTTACCTGCAACCAATATGCCTTTTTAGCAGCGACAGTTTGTTTCCTTGAACAATCTCATTCGTGGTCCCTGAGCTTCCCAGCTAAGCCAATGCGTGTGTGCCAAGGCTTTTTTACGTACAGTCTTAGACAACTGAAATGCGAACAAGAAAATATGAATCTGAACACGAAAAATTGTAGACTACTGCTCGTTGAGGTCCAATAATGACGCGCTGTTGGTTCTCTGGGAAGCCACAATTCCCAACTTCGTTTTTGTAGCTAAGCCAGCCGTCATTTTGCCTTGCATGGAAATATTTCCGCTATTTTCGTGTTGCGACTTATATTTTCATGTTCGCGTTTCTTTGTCCATGACTGCACGTATACTAGCAAGTTGGGCCGTAGTTAGAAGTACGTAATCATTACAAGATTACTCGTTACCTTAGCCCTCACGAGCGAACGAAATAGACGCACTACCGCGAAGTGAACTTTTCGTGAAGGTTCGTAATAAAGCCCAGTGCACGACATGCACAGAAAAATCCGGCCTGTCTATCCGCTCAGCAGCCGAACAAGAGCAGCCACAAGGGCATATCATGGTGAGCAGTTGAGGTATACACGAAGTGTGCCATGCTACTAGACTTCGGCGATGGGGACCATTTGAAGGTGAAATAAGCGAATATGAAGGTGATAAACGAATCAAATATATGTGCCGATGGCTGTTTAAGAGGACGTTATCACGGACAAGGCGTGTAGAGCGTATTTGCTTGTATGGTGCATTGTTACAGGAGCCGCGTCGGTAGCAGGAGTCACGACTAACCCCAGTGAGTGGAAGAAGGCACAATGGGCAGGGAAAGGCCGACTCCTGAGCGCGGAGGAAAGCGAGCCACGTATCAGCGCACCGCCCGGTCCTGTTATACAAACAATGCCTCCCCGTAGATTGCGTCATATGGAGCAGCCTGCCAGCCAAATCACTTTTCGCGGCTTTGTAAACAATGGTCGCGGCACTGAAATTTGAGGCTTGGACATTCTAAAGAGCTGCTAAAGCGCCACCACGGACAGCATTTTTCTTCCTTTCTCAGGTATATCGACCTATTTAAATGCTGATGGAATAACGCTGGCGTCGATGTACGCTGGAAACGCGCAGTAACAGCGCGGCAGAACGTGGGAAAGGCTGCTCCCGTAGGATGTGATGAATAGTGGGGGTGAATATGACGGGAAGGCGCCGCAGTTGTTCCATGTTCTTTTTTACTGCATTCCTTGATACCTTCTCTGCCCATCTCATTCAGCGTTTTGTATCGCTTTCTAAAATTTCCTCCCTGTTTTTTTTTTAAACATTAGTCCAATCATAGGTTCTTTCTTGTTTTTTTCAGTCTTCGGTTGATACGAACGAGAGAAGAAACGAGGATAACAAGTGCAAAAAAAGAATAGAAAAAAAGGAAATCCTAGCTGAGCTGCCAAAAAAATGTTGCGGAGTGTATGCAATGTTGCATGGAACTGTACTTTCTCCCAGGAATCGTGCTGAAGGCCCCTGCCACAAATATGCTCACTTCACCTCTCAAACGTTTCCCACCCTCCCTCCCTCTTACCCTCCCTGTAAGCTGCAAAATCGTTAGAAACACAGCAGTGACGACAAGGACACAGACCGCATCAAATTGAAATCGAGGCCTCATGCGACACGGCTACACCATAGTGTCTGAGACGCACCGTGTATAGTTTCAATTGAAGCACCACCTGGACAGAGTTGCCGGATATTGAGCAGGAGGAGAGCGTTTTTGTCTTCGCCTCCATTAATCAGCACAACTGCATTCCGCACGGCAGGGAGTAGAACCCATGACCTTGTGCACAGTAGCGTCACAACCCCTCAGCAACCTTGGCCAATGCAGAGAATGACGTGTTACTGATTGCAGCGCCCCCTGGACTTTGCTTTAAAACAGACCCACATGCACTTACTATGCGCATGAGACTTCAATGTTTATGAGCAAGAAAACTCGCCGACTTTAAATGCTACCAGCAAACCCTTGATTTCAAGTAAGCTCTGAATACGCAACTGCGCCCGGAAACGTTATGCGGGTGCGGCGCCGGACCATTCTTCCCACGCCGAAAATCGCCGGTTCCGTCGTCCGTCCCGCGAAGCGCGTTTATTGCAGCCGCCATCAGCGACGCGACCGCGCGAGCAGCGAAAGTCGGCCACGTGATCTGTATGCGTCGTCTGCGCGCCTGAAGAGAGTGGTAATGGGATGGAGGAAACAGGCGGTGGTGACGTCACGCATCGTTTCCAGTGCTCCGGAACTGTTCAACTACAAGCTTTCTTTTATTTGCCTGCTCAGAGTAGTTATGAGCAGCTCCGAAGCAGCTCCACATGTTTAAGCGAAAATGTGCCTTAACTCTTTCGCTACCGCCGGAAAATTGACTAATTTTAGGGGTCCAAGAAAACATTTTTTTCCTGCTAAAAAAATGGTTAGGCACTAATTGCAGGAACACAAAATGCAGATTATTTAACGGCCTTTCCAATAACACCAGTTTTTTAAAGGTTTTCATATATCATAGTTGTGAAAAAAAATATCAAAATCAAAATTTTTGTCAAGTTGTCGAAAAAAATGATAAAAAAGGAGTTGCATTTATCAAACCACCGGTAGTAGAAAAAAAATAGAATATACATTTTGTAGGGAAACATTTCAAAAACACGACCTAGAAAAAATGTCGACTTGCGCGGAACAGTTTGTCAGATATAAAAAAAAATGTTAGCATGCACGGTGCTCGTGTCATGCGGTGAAGCCCAACCTCCAATTCAAAATGTGCAATTTCGGGTGGTTTCCTGGAATAAACCTGGCGGTTTGTCATTATCAGAGGCACCAATTTGCACCCACATAACGTAAAAACATCATGTCAATGGCTGAATTTTCATTTACAGCGAGCACAATATTTGGGACTAGCACGCGATGCGGAAAAAACATGCATGAAGTTGAAAACGGAACACCGTGGCTGATGCTTGTTGTCGTTCACGGTCAGTTATCTCTCAAAACATAAAGCTGAGCTTCATTATCATCTTACTCGCAATTGTAGCCTTGCTCGCAAAAATGAGGTACGATGAGCTAGAATCGTGCCCTGCGATCTTTGGCCGAGTAGCAGTTGCGCGATGAAAAAGATCAGCACAACGAGCCTCCTCTATTGCAGCGCCACCTAACATTTTTCAAATGAAACAGTACAAAAACTTATCGTTATCGGAGACTCCATCCGAATAGACAGTTCAACTAAGCAGCAATATTAGACACCGTGATATACCCTCGCATGGAAACGAAACTGGAAGTCGAACAGCTGGCAGTGTAAGGCAGGTTTGAAGCGCTGTCCTCGGCGGAAGAAATATCTGGCGACTGGGTGTGATCTTTTGACTTTCATCTGAAGTTCCTATCGCAGAAATTGGGTTAGGGGGGGGGGGGGGGAAATCAGGAGCGCCGTGCTCTGTTCGAGGATCAGTTGCGGACGCTCCAGGCGCCATGGCAGGTAGCGTTGAAGTTGGGTAACTGCGTAGTAGCGCTAAATATGAATTTCGCGATGCAGAAACAAAACCGAAACTGTTGTAAACTGTTTGCGAATGGTCCTGGGGTAAGTAGAACTACCACAGTACTTAGAACAACGTGCGCAAAGGCAATAAAACTGCCTAAAATCATAAAGTAGCTTTGCAACCAGGCACTGCTTGACATTTTCAACCGATTTCTGGGATTATTACTGTCAGAGCGTGAACCTGACGATTGAAAATCGTTTGCTAGTTCCCCATTCACGCCCTGATAGCAAAAAACAACCGCTGGTGCAGAGTAATTACGAGTTGCACGCATTCTTCGTTAGTAGCAGTGACGCGCGATGACCACGCCCCTTTTCCACACTCAGGTGATTCAAAAGCGTGTCAAAAATCCCGTTTCCGTAGCAAAAACAAAAACAAAACTGATTTTGAAAGGCCATTTTCTGGTCTAACTTCGAACAGCTTTACTTGTTCGAGAAACGCCTGGAACGCTATGAAAAGGCGCTCCAAAAAGTATCGATCAAATTGATTGATTTTGATAGGCGCGGTAGCGAAAGAGTTAAAGGGACCGATGGCGTCCTCTCAAAAAACTAATGCATTTCCCCATAGACCGGTTGGTCAACCGTAAAGATCTGATAAGATTTCTCGACACACGGTGCGTGCGAGAGACTGGGCTGCCATTGTTTTGAAAGGGTTACTTGAAAATCGTGAAAAAGGCACGGTTCTAGATAAGACAATACACGTATCGATCATAAAGAAGTGGTATAATAGTGTACCTTTAGTATCTAATCAACCACGTATCGGTACATATTTAGATCGCTTGTAGATTTATTTACCTAGTGCGCGAGAAATCGTCGCTTGGGTTCATTCGTTGTTTGCGATTTCGGTGTTTGAAGGTTGGACGATCGATTGGACGCACTTTCAGCGCAGTATGGACGCACTTTTACCTTTCGCGCTTTCCTCAAATTTTTTTAGGAAGGGGTGGCATATTGTTTTTGCCCGTAGAATTTCTATGGTGGGAGGAGTTTTGGGCTGCATGAAAACTGCTACAGCTGCTTTGGACAGACAAATAAACGAGATCAACAAAGTTTCGTGCTAATACTACATACTAGAGGGAAATCCGTAGGTGCAATCGCATACCATCGTGAGCGCAGCCATCAACCCTCCCCCCATACTTGGCTTGGCTAGCCACATGGCTTCTTTACGCTCTTGAAGTTAAAATAAACATAAAAGGGTGACATTCTTCTTGTTCGTGTTGCGCGAAACATCTAAATCGCCCCCACTGCAGTCATCCTAGTAGCTACTGTGTCGAGTTACTGTGAGTGAATTATAAATAACTGGACAAAATGCCAGTCCTCAAGACGCTCCACCCCTCTGTTTTATTATATTTTTTTTGTGGTTAGGAAGCTCTGAGAGCCAGAGCACACGAAACAAAAAAGCTTAGTTTAATCCCACAGTCACTACGCTGTTTCGACTTAATAGCTACCCGTGCCGACAAAAAAGACCATGCGTAGCACAAGACACCAAAGAACAGGCTTGCACGTGCCGCAAGCCACACGTGAACTGCATTTTTAAACTGATCGCTGTAGCTTCACGGAACACTTTATTTCCCCCGCACCAGCCTGCATGCACAGGGAACGTATAAGGGGATTTCGCGCTTTGCAGCTATCCCATCCCAAGCCTTGGCCGCCTTGTTCCGGTTAAATAGGGTTACACCGGTACGCGGCCATCCCGCTGCCATCAGCGATTTTAACTGCTCGCAATGATGAGGAGGTTGCCTTGAAAGACGGTAAGTGTTCGCGCGAGTATTGAGCCTGATAGCCTCGTCCTCTATGTTGAGCTGAGTCGTACGTTGCCGTGGTAATGACGGAGAAGTTAAAAAGGTCACGACAGGGGCAGCGACTTATGCGCCATTAAGGTGAGCACCAAAATGCCTTACAGCTCAGCCACCTCGCCGGTATTAATCCATTACACTATGTAAGAGCGTTACGACGCAATGTGTTCGATGTTGGGCTACAGCACGGTCGCCCGTCATAGTATACCTGTGCTTGTATTAACGTGCCCTGCCTACTTTATTCTTACGGAGATTACACAGGCGTTCTGTGTTCAGAACAAGGCGGCGTGGAAAAGGTGTAAAGTTATAAATAGATCGCCAGACGGACAGGCGTTGGATGACCGAAGAGCGCCGTGGAAGCACCGAAGTGGTGATAAACGCAGCAGTGTATTTAAAAAGTAGGGATGCTCTGATTTTCCGTTCTGTGCACACACGAACAAGTTTGTACGGGCTTTTATGAGGACGCTGCATGACCGGGCAGAAGTGTATGCTTTGTAGTCCTTTGGCTGACCGAACATACACGAAGGACCGTCTGAGACGCAGGAAGAGGAAGTTTCCGCCACAACAGCTGCCATGTACGGGACAACAAGCCACGCCCGCGAAGCGCATCAAACTGGCGGAAGCCACGAGATTGACAGACGGGAGGCCTAGCTGCGCGGTTTGACGACCTGACGCCATCACACATATATCATACTGCACCCTTCAAGGAAGCGCGCCGGATATACATGCCTTCCGCAAATGATGCTTCCCTCACCCAACTAAATCTATATAATCAAAGCATGGTTGTGAAAGTTTGTTTGCCATCACCCGTCTGGTCACAGAAATACGGTTATAACAACCTTAGCGACTTATTTTGTATGGAACTAATACGTGCTGGCATTTGCAATCGTACCAGCGTCCGAAGCCCCCTTACCGGTTCATTATCATATTGAGGGCTCAAGTAATCAACACGACGCTATTACCAAGGTACCGAGCTACCGAGGTAACGAGGTAACTTACCAAGGTAAGGAAGCAAGCAAGTAAGCAAGCCGGTACGCAGCTCACAACGCGCGCTCCTCTCCGTTTCAGCCGATTCCCCGTGCTAGTGTGAAAGTATGCGGGTATGGGGGGAAGCTAGTCTTTTTTCGCTGCATCTGACACGATTGTAGCAACTGCGCTACTCACAGCTGCGTCTGCAAAATAGCCTCTCAATGTGCGTTACTAGACGAGCATGTGGATAAGTGCGTGCCAATGCGCACCACGCTACCGGCTTGGGAAGTGGGAACTCCCAACAATAAATGTATGCTATGGTAGAGGAAATGCGAGGAAATGGTTGCGAGACGATAACACACATGTAATGCAATTATTCGGCGGGATTTCCGTCGCCGTTCAGCTGCCTTCACCTCAGTAAGACTATAATTGCTGTGGAACACCCTTTGAGGCAAGCGTTGATGATGCCGCTATCGCGCTAACATGAAGCACAGCCGCCGCCTGTCGAAGTCTACGCTGTGAACGTTAACATGGGTTGCGCGCAAGCGCGTAGAGGGTTTTTTTAATGCTTTGATTACGCATTTTTGTCTACAAAGGCGTGGCTTAACTCGCCAACAGACACTGCTGCTCCACCCCCGGTTCGTCATGCCGGATCCTCAGCGTTGATTCTCGAACCGCTAACAAAAGATTCGTGACTTCCTTGTAAGACCGCACCTGCTTGTGCGAGGAATATTTTTTCTTCGTATAAAGGCCTTCCCCTTAGCTGCAACTACGACGGTACGTCCCGTACAACCCGCATGCATACTTCCGCGAACCACCGTACGCCCTGGACGTGGTCATTGCAGAAACCCCGATGTCGGGTAGAAAGAAATAACCATTCCTATTCTACTCGGGATGGCGTTCTATGATTTGAAGAAAATTACTTATACTCTCTTGTCCTGGACTGAGGACCCGTCCCACTAACCAGATCGATTTAATTGTTAAATAAAGTTTTCCCCTCCTCCCCTTACTCCTCCTCCTCTTCTTGAGTGCAGTTTTCCTATAACGCATATCCGAATATCGGGAAGATATGGCTGTGCAAAATGTTCCTAAATATCCCTCCAGGTCTTAACAAACATATATGTGTTACTATAAATTTAACGAAGACGTGACTCGCTTTGCTCAATAAACCTCCATACTGGTTAGATGCCTGGTATAGAATCAACACGCGCGTATATACACACTGGGTTATTTGGAACTTAACCTACAGTTTTTGCAGTCTGTAGTGCATGTCGGCAAATTTTCATGCCTTGACAACGTAAAGTGATGTGACAGAACACGTTCGAACGTTCGGCAAGGTTGCAAAAACTGTTTTACCTTACATATGATTACCGTGAATCGTAATGCCTTCTGCCAAAGCCAACAGCCCTGAAGGACTAGAATTTGTTTTGGTCTTCCATTTTCGCTGTTGTCGGTTATTAGCAGCTGACTGTTCCTTTTGTTCGAATGCTTACTTGAGAAGCTGACGCCTAGCTCCGACTCTTCGCGCTCCGCTCAGGACCGGCTTAGCAAGGAATGGGTGGCGCCGGCAATGTTTCTCCCGTAGCGGTATCCAAAACTATACTTTGACACCATGAGTTAGTGTATGCGATTTTAAGCCTATTATTATGATAAAAAGCCGCCCGCATCTTCCCACGGGGGGAACTCGAGTAAATGCGTCGCATCTACTCGAGGCAAGCAAAGCATCACGTCAAGCGAAAGCCAAGCAAAGACGCCCTTGACTGAATTCCGAACGCGCGCTCCGCCGCTTATATACGTTGAAGGGACTGCGTAAGCCGGTCCCAGTCGACGACGTTGGCGTACTTGTAAAGCGGCGTGGACCCTAGGTGTTTGAGCCAAGCGCGGATGTTGCTTCGCCGGAGAACGGCACACCGGTTATATGCGCAGCGCGCCCGAAGGAGAGGAAACCGCGGAAGAGAGAGTACTGCACATGCGCCGGCCCCAGCGCGTCTGCCGCGGCTATGACGCAACACAATCCAACACAATCCACTTTAATCCAATCCAAATCCAACCCAAGCCAAGCCAATCCAAGCCAAGCCAATCCAATCGAATCCAATCCTCGCGAGAGAGTGTTCGAATCCAATCCAATGCCCCTCGCGAGAGAGTGTTCGCTTTCGCCTCGACTCGACGCGCATGCGCAGTGAGCGTGCGGACTACGGACGCCAACGCGGGTGACATCGTGAGTTACTGAAATGCTCTGCATTTAAAAAACGTATTATTATTTTGCTATCCTTTTTCCCTGCTCACAGCCTTCCGAGTTGCTTCCTGACGCCCAATGGTGGCTCACCTTCCGAAGCTTCCTGGTTCGGTGGGCGCACGTAACGTGTCATTGCGAAGACGACAGCCCGAACGGCTTGGCTCGGCCTCGTAAACGGTGATCGCGCGCGCTGTTTCTAGTCGTCTCAGGCGGTGTATCTTTCTTCTTGTTCCCGTCACGCACTTTCATTGGCTGCTTTAGAGCGAACCCGCACTCGGGTGTCGAACGGGAGTCGGTGTTTACACGCGCGTGCAACGTTGCTCGCTCAAAACAAACCACTGCTTTGTGGGAGTGTGCCCCACATCGGTTTTCACCGGGTTGTTTCCCCACGCCTCTGCACTCGCTGTGAAAACCATCGACTACGGTGTTTAGTGCCATTCGTCGAAGGTGAAAGCCAGTTTGAAAGGGGAGGTTTAAGAAGAATAATAACAATATAAATACGCTACTGCACCTGAAAGGGTTAGGATGTGAAACGGGCTGGTTCTACTGGACTAGAAAGGATCTCGGGGCCGTTCTGATTCTCTGCCGTTTTTTTTTTTTTTACCCAAGAAATCACAGCGCAGGTTGCACCGCTTGAGTGGTTGCTAACAGACGAACAAGGGAGTGGTTAGAACTATGGCTCAAACACTAGAGTTTCGTTTAAAACTAATGCAGATATGAAACGTGCACATACACTTTCTTTAATCGCGCGTGTATATATGGTCGTGGTTCTACTTACAAATTGTTAGAGCTCGCTCATGTTGAAAAAAAAAATGTCGGATATCTCGAAACAGGATAACCCCACAAAAACACCAAGGGAAATGTCCTGAGCGAAATACGGGTGTAAAGGAAGGGGGGGGGGGGGGGGGGTTAAAAATCGATGAGTGGGTTGAACCTTCGCCTTTACCGCTCCCCCCCCCCTTTTTTTTTTATTTCCTTCGGGTTACCTCCATATGCGTGCTGAGTCCCCTTTATAACAGGCCAAATGATTGTAGAACTGTCTTACACAGACTGACAAGCCTGTTTTATGCGCACATAAATCATCAACGAGCGAACAGAAATTCATATTACCATTTTGTCCTGATGTTTCTTTTCGCACTTACGACGTCGTAAACTGTAGTATTAGTGATGTCTTCTGGATTATTTTGCTACAATAAAAACAAGCGTGTCTCCTAAATTGTCGGCGAAATTTTAGTCTATCGCCCATAACACACGCACGGAGTACTAACTGTCTCTCTCAATATTTTTTTTATCCCGCGAACAACTTGCACAATTAATTTAGCAACCTGGCCATGTCGTTGATATTAGTATAAACGCATTTCCTTTTTAAAATGGCACGCGCGATGCAACGCGCCGATTGCATGTTCCTGCCTAACAGAGGCGTTTCACATTTTCAAACGCAGCAGTCCCTCGCGGGATGAGCAAAAATTTTGCAGACAACAGAAGGGTAATTACACGAAACCCCTGTGGAGCTTTCTAACGAAGCAGCTATTTCAGGAGGCCCCCATGACAGTCAGCGTTCAGTTCCGCGTCCCCACCATAGACTCTGCACCGCACCCTCCACCGTCCCGCAGCAAGGACAGATCAATCGATTGGGCGTGCACTTTCCTCATCATCGAAAATAATGATGTCCAACGGCGGTCCGCTGCCTGACGGAAGCTGCGACCCCCTCCGCGGTGCTCGCCGCCGCGACGTCGTTCCGCGTTCTCCGGTAATACGCTGGACACACCAGTCGATGTTGACGCCGAGAATAGCGCTGCGAAGTTTCCGCGGTGACAAACTCGACCATGTGTATACAAGAACGAAAACTTTACCATCCCTTCCTCAAGATAAATTTAGAGAAGCGCGAAAGCTTTTCTCACACCAAAACTGCGCCAAAAGTGCGCAAAAACCTTCGCTAAAAGTGCGCCAAACCTTCGCTGAAAATGCGTCCAATTGATCGTCAAACCTTCAAAGAACCAGATCGTAAACAAAGAATGAACCCGTGCCACAATTTTTCGCGCACTGAGTAAACGCATGTATGAACGATCTAAATGTATACCGATTTGTGGTTTATGAGATAAAGGTATACTGTTGTGCTTCTACTTCATGATTGATGCGTGTATTGTCTTATACAGAACCTTTACTTTTTGGCAATTTTTAAGTAACCGTTTTGACGCAATGGCTTCAAGCCCGGTTTAATGCACACGCCGTGTGTCCGGATATCTTATTATAACTTTTCGGTCGACCAACCGGCCTACGGAAAAATGCATTATATTTTTGACATGACGTCATCAATCCCACTGAGAGAGCTTTCGCTTTGATCTTATAGATTGAAGAAGCCGATATGCAGGCAATATCTGCCATGACTCTGATGCAAAGGGGTTCCAGGGTATCGAACCGAATTGTTCCCGCGTCTGTTTCGTTCCATAACTAAAAGTTCCCTTTCGTTTCCGCTCCTGAACTAAAAAAATAATTGCTCGTAATGGTTTATAAGTGTTTATGTTTGCGTGCATAAAAATTTGAGGTTTATGAAAAAAAAAACTAAAGGAAGCCCACACTAACGCGCAAGGCTTGAAGGTGGCGAAACTGTACGAAACCTTCACGACAACCAGGATGCCAGTCAATAAAAGGCTTATGGCACAGAAATCGGTATAGCATATCTGGGGGAGTATACGTGTTACTTCTTGATGCCGCAGCTGCACATTACTCTGCAAGTTCGGCTCCTAAGGTCCCCAGTAAGTACAAGTTGGCAGTCGTTATTGTGTCATCCAGGATTGATTGAGGCGTTGTCGTAGATAAAAAATCCTCGAGCGCTATTTGTTTCGGGTGCGCCATTGGGGTGAAGTAAACACTTGTTAGGCCCGAACACTTCAATCGTCCAGAGAACGAGCGTGCTGCACGAGCACGCTTGATTCTTCAGTATTCCGCCTTGGTCTGGGACCCGAACACTAAAACTCCTCTGAATAAATTTCAGACAATTTGAAATCCGGTTCTTCGCTTTGTTAATATGTCTTATAATTACATTATCGTTATAAATTTAAAAATCTCTGTCTCATGGGACACTCTAAAACTCCGGCACGCATTTTCTCTCTGTTCAATCTTAAACCTGATTCTATAAGGGGAGGCAGCAACGGATCGAAATCCGTGCCTTCAGCCCTCCACGTATACATCCAGACGAAGGGATAACACTAAGAAAATTGGTGCACATTCGCATTCAAGCGTCATTTTCTACGAACTTATTGATTGATTATTTGTAGGGTTTAACGCGCCTACGCAACGCAAGCGATGAGGCGCGCCGTAGTGAAGGACTCCGGCTTAATTTCGACCGCCTGGGGATCCTTAACGTGCGCCGAAATCTCGTACATACGGGCATTTTTGCTTTTCGCCTCCATCAAAAAAGCGGCCACCGCGGCCAGGAATCGAACCCGTGACGTCGCGCTCAGCAGCGCAACGCCTTAGCCACTGAGCCACCGCGACGGGTCATTTTATAAAAACTATTAAAGATAAGAAAGCCCTGCACGACACTGTTCTCTCCTACCTTTATAAAGCGTTGTCCGCGCCGCTCTGGCAGCACTTGAGTTCAGTCTCAACATGACTTGCATCTGCTTTCATTGAGTGTGCGGCTCTGGTCTGCCGTTTTCTCTGCTAATTGTGAACGCTGCTGTTCCTGCCAAACGTTCTATTTTTCTTTGTTCTTACGCCATGTTTCAGAACATTTCAGGACACCGCCCCCCCCCCCCCCCCAACAGTGCCGTAGGGCGAATATAGGTAGGTTAATAAAATTAGAAATTAATAAATAAAACCACGACATCTGCATCGCAGCCAGATGCGCGCTGTGCTTACGCGGGGGGATCAGCACTGATCATCGAGACAGACCGAGGGAATATGGAAGCAGACGTCGGGGAGAGGGAGTCAGCGATAAGGAAGGAGATTGTATGCCATCGCACAGACGGCAATTTCCTACATCACGTTATGTAAATAGGAATGAATCCTTATTCAACGTCTTAACTATTCACTCATACCTAAAAACTGAAACAATTTTTTTTCGACTTTGCGCCTAAACGAAATAATAGGTAACGTTTGGATTTCGTTTTCGTTCCTGCCAAAAATATCGCTTTTCTCGTTTCTCGGTTCCGGTTTTCGTTTCGTTCCGACATCTGGCGCAGCAGTCACAAAAAAATTACGCCCACCTCCCCTCGCAGGAACCCTGGTGTGATGCGATGCTGAGGGGGGTTCAAGCGCAAGCGGAGAAGAACCGTCGACCGAAAGGCCGCCGGAGAGCGGCACACCGGTTATATGCGCAGCGCGCCCGAAGGAGAATAGACCGCGGAGAGAGAGAGTACTGCACATGCGCAGCACCGCGCGCAGCGCCGCCCACCGGCGGAGTGAGAGCGCGCTGGGCCGCACACCCGCAGATGTTGAGAGAGAGTGTTCGCTCTCACCTGGGCACGCGCCGGCGCCAGTGTGTCTGCCGCGGCTATGACGCAACACAATCCAACACAATCCACTTTAATCCAATCCAACCCAAGCGAAGCCAAGCCAATCGAATCCAATCCAATGTCCCTCTCGAGAGAGTGTTCGCTATCGAAGAGGAGAGGGGGTGAGCGGAGGAGAGTGCGGACGCCGACGACGACGGACGCACGCAGGAGGGACAGGGCCGCGGACAAGAGATGCTCTCAGCGTCGCATCTAAAAGCACCCTTAAAGGAGCCATGAAGACAAAATACAAGTTGGGTTTATTAGAAAGACCGCTTAGTCCCGATAACAATGATACCAATATCATCGCCATCTTCGAACAAATAACGGAGATATGAAAGAAAACGTGTGAAGCAGTCGCGACCCCCTAGGCAATTTCCCGCAACTTTTCTATGACGTCACGGAACCTTGTTTGTGCAATTGGCGGCCGCCTAACTGACCTGTCGCGACGACACAAGACTGGACGTCTGTAAAGGGGCCTCTAGTTCCATTTCACCGCATCACTTGAATGCTAACGTGCAGTTAACGCACTGAAAATTATGATTTATTGTTGGCCCGTGTGACGTCATTCTTGCTCATAACACGTCACTGTGGCGCAAAATTTGAAAGTTTTTAAATACTTCCTGCTTTTTTTTTTCGTTAAAAAGCATCTTTTGTGGCTCTAATGGAGCTGAGTGAGATACTGAATCCTAGTTCTTTCAAATTAAACGAAGTTGTATTTTCTCTTCATGGCTCCTTTAAGGGGTTGGCCCTTAATAAATTTTTTTTCAGTATGCTGCGCTGCTTCGCTTGAAAAAGCTTTTCAATTTTTGGAGGTTTCCGCTTCTCGTATGTTTGTGATACGACTTCGCATATGTGTCTCTCATTTATAACGTTGTTCAAATGGTTTATCCATATTAAGCAAGCGCGTTTACAAATTATTATTCTCTTAATATGTGCTTTGTTAACATGGACCACAGCTATTTTATGCTGTCCATTCCTGCATGGACCACACACGTGGCCTTCCCTATACAGGAAAGAAAAAAATAGAACATTGTTTTACGATATGACACGCTTGTCCACCGATAACGTTTCATGGAAAGCAATTCATATACGCCATTGCCTTTTAGGTAGCACGTGCAGTTTACTAGGCCACATACCAGCTCATTGTGTAGACCGGGCCGGATTTTCAAGGTCAACATAAGGAATCGAGTGCGAACAGGGTTGGACTCTGTAATCTTAGACAAGCCCAATTTTGAAGTTTAGCAAGCGCTCGGAAGATATGGAGCTGTGGGGCCCTCTATCGAAATTGTTAATGCCTCACAACGGGACGTTGTATAACACGGCAGTCCCACATAATTGCATCATTCGAGCTCCACCACGTATTACGAAGACGTGCGTTTGAGTCCACCCGAACGCGCACCGTCTATTTTGGTCCACCTATTACAGAATCGAGAAGAAAAATTACGCACTACATAAAAAACGCATCTTTCCAGGGCCGTGTATATTGAATGGTAGCGAAAGTTTAACACTTGCCCAGTCACTAAGCTACGATTACAGCGGGTGATAGAAAAATAGCATGCGTGGAGGCATGGTTACCGTACATGCCAATGATGGAATAGAAGCCCCTTGCACGCCAACTCAGAAGTTAGCACATGCCTTGGAAAACAGAAGGCATGAGAAAGACCAGATGAGAAGGAACATTGTTCAAACTGGTCCGTTTCGATGTCCGAGAATTTCTTGGTCCGAGACAATCGAGCTCGCTGTACAATGAAGAAAGCGGGCAGCCGAAAAGTGGAGCAATGACGACTTGCACTGAAGAAAGCTGAACAATGACTGTGATTTCGGGTCGATCCCAGCGAGTGTTCGCTTACCGTTCGCTTGTTCTTTCTTTGCTCCTTCTCTTTTCTTTTCAGTGTGACCGAACTGCCAACTCAAGCGCGTCGATCCCATTTTTCAGTCACTTCGGCGTTTCATGCATTACGTATGCGCTTACCCGCTTACGGTGATCTCATTTCGTCGGGATGGTCCCTCCCGGGATTAATAATGCGGGTCCTTTGTTTCCG
Source organism: Haemaphysalis longicornis (assembly GCF_048455015.1). Lineage (NCBI taxonomy): Eukaryota > Metazoa > Arthropoda > Arachnida > Ixodida > Ixodidae > Haemaphysalis > Haemaphysalis longicornis. The sequence continues at coordinate 149,857,296 of NW_027526295.1, forward strand.
GTCAACGGGCATATGCGCTCCCGGCCGGTGGCGCGTGGGGACTGAACGCAGGTAGTTGCTCAACAGTTAAACCAAAACAAATAAAAAACGGAAGGAAGCGGAGCCACTATTAGTGAAAGGGAAAGCAACCAGGCTGGGTTCCGGCAAGCCGCAGCGATGAATGAATGAGTGCAGGTAGCTCATTTATAAGCGAGCAAGTTGCGCCATCTCAGAATGTTCGATCGTCGTTGTGTACTGCGGGGGCCACCCGGCAGGACACAACCGTTGTCTTCCACTGCTCCCGTTTCAATCACTGGGCTCACGATTAACCCACATATGTTTCTTTCTGGCTTTTCTTCGCTGGAGCAAGACAAGTAATTTCTCGAGATCGCGGCTGCAGAAGCGCTTCTTACGTGAGAGGGCTGAAGTCAGCGCCTCCTAGATGATGAAGCCTGGGAAGTCTGACATCGAACAACAACGGAACTGCTGTACCTTTCTATTCGTGATCTATACGCGAGAAGAAAAAAAAAGGAATTCAGTGAAAGAGAATATGCTGGTAATGCCATTATGGGAAGGAAAATGAGGCGGAATGTAGGAGGGGGGGGGGGAATTCGTCGGCTTTCTTAGACGCCTTCATTGCGTCTGTTATGAAGGCGTCACCTCCCGGCCTTTCGCCATGATATCAGGGGTACCTCAAGGGTCTACACTGGGCCCTCTCCTCTTCAACATTTTAAATGCAGAGCATTTCAGTAACTCAGGATGTCACCCGCGTTGACGTCCGTAGTCCGCACCCCTCCCTACTATATAAAAAAAAATACTATCCGGCGCCCGGTTTCGATCCCTCGACCCTGCGGGCGGAACGCAATGTACATGGTGCTCTACCCACTGCGCCACAAAGCCGACACAGAATGGTACGCTACGAACGCGCCTTATATCGTTGACTCATTCAAATTACTGCTGACGAGCGCTCTCTCGTCAGCAGTTGCCACAAGTGCAACAACATTAACGTAACGCAAACTACTTAACGTCGTGCGCCCCCGGAAATGCTCTGCATTTGATCGTGCCCCTCGCGAGGGGGTTGTTTTACTGCGTCTTCTCTCGGTCGCGGGACCCGTGGCGCCATCTGGCGGAGGCGCGGCACAACTCGTAGCACTTTGAAAAGTTTCCCCGTCCTTCCTGCATTTGTCTGCTCAGTGATCTCAAGCCCGCGTACGGGCAGGAGTGCCGCGTATGTGTGAAAGACAAAAGCCGTGGAAATAAATGGACGGAGCAAAGCACAAAAATCGAAGTTGGCCCAGGCGTCACTGCACCACGTGACCCCATCGCGCCGCCGCCGCGAGCTCTTCAATTTCGTCTGCTCGAAACTACTCTGCTGCCCGTTGTCGCGAAGCCTGCTATATGTTGTTTTTTTTTTTCACTTTTTTTATATAGTAGGGAGGGGTGCGGACTACGGACGTCAACGCGGGTGACATCGTGAGTTACTGAAATGCTCTGCATTTAAAATACTTCCAGGAGTTAGCAAGCGTCATCAGCGAGAATTGCCAACGCGTTCCCTCCGAACCACACCGTCGAAAGGTTAGGCTGCTTTATAAGAGCGTGAAAACATATGCCTACCTTCAAGCCTGCACCATTTCGCGTCCCGTGTCAGTTCTCTGCGCTTTCATGCAAACATGCCTCCTGTGGCTGGTGTTCCTAAATTGCGGACAAACGCGACTCGTCGGCTGGTGTGGCTGAGTGTACTCTTAATTTAGGCCGAGTTTTCAATAGGAGTTAAGCCGCCACACGCTCCTCCACAATATTCGCGTGAAATATATAACGTACCTAAAATCATTAGGTAAGTATGGAAGCACCGAGCAGTTCTTGGGCTGGTCCTCTGAACTGCTCGCATTAGGGGCAAAAGTCCCGCTTCGCTGGCCTTGGGAAGTCCTCTGGCCGGCGTTCGGGCAAAAGTCCCACTACGCCGCTCTTGGGCAAGTCCTCTGAGCGGCGCCTTGGGCAGAAGTCCTGTTGTTCCGCCCTTGGGCAAGTCCTCTGGATGGAGCTTCAGGCACAAGTCCTGTTGTGCCGCGCATGGGCAGGTCCTCTGCGTGGCACACCGGGCAAAAGTCCCGCTTGGCCACTCTTGGGCAGGTCCTCTGAGTGGCTTCTCGGGCAGAAGTCCCCTAATGCGGTGCTTCCTGGGAGGAAAGCTGGTCTTGTCGATTTGTGCAGGAGAGCGGGGCCTTTGCAGCTGTGTTCCAGTGGCGGTCGCCACCGCAAGTGTTGCAGGCGCCGTCCCCCGGAATTGAGCTAGACGAGCTGCGGACGAAGGCTGCTTGTATGGCGCCTCGGTGGGTTGTCGGGCCTTGTGTCCGTGGGATACAGAGGGCGCGGGAGCTTGTACATCGAAGGTTCTGAGTGTGGCGGGCTGGGATGTGCCTCCTCACAGGTCCTTTACCTTGAGGACAGTCAGGGGCGTTTGCGCACCAGGCCATCCGGTCAGATGGTTGAGTGGCACAGCGGGAAACCGCTAGTGCCAACGGGTACCCCTGCCGGTTCGAAAGGAAGGAGTTGTGAGGAGGTGCTGCCAGCAGAAACACCCTCGGCCGGACTCAGAACCTGTAGAAATAAAGAGTTTCGATCTACGAGCTTCCACGTGTGGCGAATCCTTCGTCAGCCAGGACAGCCAGTAACAGTGAAATCGTGTGCCAACCAACGTCTAGTCCTCATAGCTGGCTCATTCTGGGGGAATGTAACACCGGCGGCGTCCGCTGCTGACGAATGTAGCTAACTTGGCTTGCGTTGCCTGTAGATCACAAGATCAGCTCTCCTTCCGGCACTTTGCAGGTGGCCGCTGCAAAGTGCCAATTTTTTTATTATGGGGACCACAGAACAGAAAATTTTCTTTATTGTCCACGTGACTTTTTACTGCAGCTTTAAAGTCCAAACGTTAAAACCTTTATCAATAGGTCTATTTGTTAATGACATCCACTCTGTCATTAGACACTGTTCGCCCTCTCGGTATGCCGATGATATGAAGCTGTAACGCGCGGTTTCCTCACCGGATGATCGCGTCCTGCTGCAACATGACATCAATGCAGTTTCGGCATGGTGCGGCAGCAACTATTTAAAGCTTAATCTCTCCAAAACTATTGTGATATCTTACACTCGTAAAACTGCCCCGCTCACTTTCCCGTACTCTTTGCTCGGTTTTGCCATAAAACGCGCCACTGTAGCGCGCGATTTGGGTGTATTGATGGACGCAAAACTACTCTTCAACTCGCACGTGAACCATCTGACTAACACCTGTCTCCGAACACTTGGCATGATTTCCCGAGCCACCAGTGAATTCACGAACCCATCATGCTTCGCATCCCTTTACCGCGCCCTAATTTTGCCGAAGCTAGACTTTGCAAGCGCAATCTGGAATTGTTTAAGTCCGTCGTCGTTTCTTCGACTATAAAGGATTGAGAAGCGCTTCACCAGAACCGTATTTTATCGATACTCACCAGTGAGGAACTATCTGCACGTTGAGGTTCTCACGTTCCTGAACCTTGATGAGCTATGTATCAGGCGTTCCAGGCGTGACCTGATTTTTCTTTTCAAGTGCATTCATTCTAAGTTTGACTGCCCTTGCCTTGTGAGCTCTGTTCTCCTGCGAGTGCCAAGCAGGCCACTGCGGCCGCATGGCTGCTTTCATGTTGACAAAATCCTGAGCTTGGTAATAGCTAACCGATGCCAACATGCCTTCAACTGTCTTTTTTTTATCTGCCATTGACATTTTTTGCAACGACATGGTTCTTTTTAAACGCTCTTTGAAAAATTTTCCATCTTGAATGCACATGTTTCTATAGCGCGGTCGCACATGCACTTCTCCCTCTGTTTTTCTGTGTCGGAGCGAAGAGAATCATCACGATTGTGCTTACATTTGTCGTTTAGTGTACACACAATCTCCGTGCTCTTGTTGCTCAGAAAATGTCTCTGCCTCTTTGATAACTCTCCTTCTTTGTGTATATATACCCATACAATTGTACTGTTACTTCCCTTTTCTTATTCTGTCTTTTGTATGCCTTATATGTCTGTATTCTATGCATCACCCGAGAAGGCCATTGCACTGTTGGTGAGCATTTCAAATAAATAAATAAATAAATAAATAAATAAATAAATAAATAAATAAATAAATAAATAAATAAATAAATAAATAAATAAATAAATAAATGCCAGAGTCCTGAAGGATACATGCGCATGGTCGCCGCTTAGTCGGGTTCGCGCTCACGCCTCTTTGGTCCCTGAGCAAATAACTATGAGGGCTGTGCCGGCGGCATGTTCTTGGGCAACGGCTGTTAGGGCGTCGTTGTGTGGACCACATGCGTGCAACGGTTATATGCATGTCTGTGTTTATATGCGGCGCCGAAACGTCGGCTGCGATGGAAGTGCGTTGTTCTCGGGGTACCATGCAAGCACGCGTCTGCTGCGTGTACGCGGACGTTCCTTTGCAGATGCATGTCCGTTAGACGGGTGGGGCCGCGCATTGGGAACCGCGGTACGGGTGCTTTCCTTAATGCTCCTTTTCAGTCCACGCACGGAACGCGCAACGAGAGATTCACTAAGGCAACGTGGCCCTGGTTAGTTTCAGATTTGCAGCGGATGACAGCAGTGATTCGCGTCAGACAGTGAAGTCGTAAAAATTTCTATAGGCTCCGCTACATTGGGCAGCAAAGCGTGCTATGCACATGCAGACGTATTGATTACCTAAACAGGCTGAAATAGGTCGCAAAGGAGTTCTTCTGCAGCTGATACTCAATTGGGGGTGAGGGTTCAACTCCAACCCGCTCCTGATTTGTGAAGAGGCGGTGTTGCGACGGGAACGATGAACAAAGGTTGCGTCCAACAAATTATCAGAGGTTGAGCTAAAGATTATTCCAGGCGGCATGAAATAAAGAACCACACGTGCGAATGCATACATTAGCGTGTTGTGGCCTTTGCACCCTATTTAAGAACAATCTGTACCCGTTCGCATTTCGTAAATAGAGTAGTTGACAGTTTGCCGTCGCGTTATGTATATCTGCTGGGTTTTAATCGCCATTTGTTATCACGCAGCGCAGTCAAACATGAATCAGTAGAAACTATACCCCGTCCCAGCATTGCTGAACTTCCCCGGAAATCGTTAAGTTCAGATTCAAATACTTTGGGCGGACAATCACCATAATCGCTGATACAGTAGTAGACTGATCATATCGTCTACCCTGTTGGCCGGTGTAAGAACCATCCGTTATGTCACCTTTTACAATGCCGCTCGCTGCTCGCTTGCGTACACAGAGTACACCTCGGCGATTTCCACGACCGGCAAACCGGGGCAGGGCGAGTGATGGGAATGATCCATTATACGACGCTGCGTTATGCGGGCGTAGTCTTTCGCTCTCCGCCGAGCTCACGTACGCACACATACAAGAACGTGCGGAACTATGCATTGTCGCAGATGGATTACGGTTCCTGAAATTGGGTCGCTTCGCCTTGTTTGCTGTCCACAGCCACTCGGCAACTCTTCCATGCGCGGTCACACTAGCGATTATCGATTTCTCATTAAGAAGCTTCTTTATAATCAGAGACTAATAAGGCCTCTGCTGTGTACAATGCGCCTGTGCGTTCATTAAACTGCCTGCCATGCTCACGTTAGCCAGGCTGCAGAACCGTGTCCAGTTCACGATTATGTACTGCCACGCTTTCCAAAGTATCCTTGGCTGATATATCGTATAGTAAGTGGCGTCTAGCTATTCACAATGCCACCCTAAACGCCACTGAATTGCCGCGTTATAGTTCCGACCACCTCAGTTTCCTATGCAAAGCGGCTGATGGCACGATTGCAACCGCCATGCGATACTGAATAGGCTAGCGCCTTATCTGTTGTGAACAGCTCCCGTTTTTATAAGTGGAGCAATTGCACGTTACGACGCCCCGGATCATTCGAGGCCGCCCGCAGGCTGCGCGACATCATTTTGAAGAGAAGCGACGTCTGTGTGCGTGCGACGTGTCATTTGGCCGCAGGCACAACGTATAGATAGTTGGGTCACCTTTCCAGCATAATTGCCGCAATCATCGATAAGAGGGGACACGAAATTGTCGCCCATTTTGTTCCTGCTGACTCCGGTGGGACGCAATGGGCGCGGAAAACGGGGTGTGACCGATCTCAGATAACGGCATTGCCACGATGCGAACGGTAAACCTGCTTCATTGCCCGACGTAACAATAGTGCGGTGGTGCTGCCGTCGGTGGTGACTGAATTTAAAAACTCCTACAAAAAACAAAACGCATGTGTCATTACAAAAATAAAATAAAACAAGAAAACCATATAAATCGGGCTTCGATCCACGCTGTGAAGGTGGTGGGACAGTGAATCTGTGGGTATACCTATCATCTGCGACGGTTGCCAAGTGCAATATACGAACTTATTGACCGAAGACAAAAACAGTTTACTACGAAAAATTGCATCGTGTCCCCGTTTCTCTCTCTCTTTTTTTTTTTTCGCTGTTCCTCGTGTATTTGAAGTTGCTCTTCGGGAGTCCTCACTATATACGCGAGTTTAATTTGCACATGTGTACGACGCACATTCGGGTCTCATTCCTCACAGGCTAAATACAGCGCACCCGAAAGCGCGTACACGAACTGCGAAACCGAATGCACCCGGAACGTACCGCGATCAAAGGCATAGATTCAAGGGACGACGACTCCAGGCACACCGTTTGACTGAACAGTGGGACCGACGCTGTGGCACTGAGTGTTCAAAACTATATATGGGCGTTTTTTGAATGCGCATTGCACAGCGCAGGTACCAATCCCCATTCAGATAGCATTCATCGACTCCAGTCGTCGCGGTTATTGGACCTTCCTGTGAAGCTTGTGCGTACCATGTCCAGTTTGTCTAGGTTGGGTGTAGAGGCAAACGGCCGACGGAAAACATAAATGAAAGGGAGGACAGAGTGACAGGCCTTTTCTGAAGTTTCTACATTTTATGCCTTCCTATAGACCTGCTCTCCCTCTAGATGAGTTTCATTTCTTTTCTTGTATACTGCTTTAATTTGACGTCCTCCTTTTCCCATTACTTTCCAGCCTCCTTTTCTTCTCATTCTTCTGCGCCTCCTCACGTAATAAGCTCCATGGCAAAAAAAAAAAAGGGGGGAAAGTAAGAAAAAAGCTTTTTGCGGGCGGGGGCATCATTTTCAAGTACTCCAGGACAGGCATACAACCTATCAGCTTAGTTTACGGCAGCAGACTTTTCATTCATTGCATGCCACTATTGCACGCCGCTATTGCGAAAGTAGCTTACAGAATACGCAAGCGTCCGGCTTCCCAAATTTCAAATTCGTCTGGAGGAGCAGAAGAGGCTCATAACTTCCGTCATCAATTCGGCTTGTCAACCGCATCCCACGGTTCAGTACCCGTCTGGCATTTCTTAGCCGTCCTCGGTCAAGAAATGCGAGACCGGTAGGTCTCCTCCTGCGGAAGGGGGCCCGGTCTCCCTCGATAAAGTCTTTCTCATGGGAAAGTGCCGCCCTCCGAAGAGAAACTCGGACAAACAATAGATGCACGCGTCGTGTAAGTGAGAAGAACACAAACAAAACGCCACGCCGAACGCGCGTGTACAACAATCCGCCCATTGAACAGCGCGTGGGGAGAATGAATGTGCGCATAACTGCGTCAAGTAATGTGCACGTATATGCATTCTTTCTCTTTCTCCATCCGCCGCCGCCGCCCAGTCGGCGTCGGTATGAACACCTAAGGAGAAGTTTACTTTCCAAGCGAGAGGTGGGGGCCGTCCTTCCGTTCCGCTGTGCGTGAATCTATCGATGATAGCGCGAGGCCGCATTCACAATGCAAATCACGCTGCCGCGATGAGAGAAAACGACGTCGCTCGCCGCTTGTTATATAGGTAACCACCGTTCCCGACAAGCGACTTCACGAATCCCACGTCCGGCGGCGCTGGCGGGCGTGCCTGTATACAACGCAGAGAAGTTCCGAGCTGGCCATCGCAGTAGTAGCGTTCGTTAGTTCTTTCTCTATCGGAGAGGGTTGTTACTCTCTGGTCGCCGACGTCGCTTCTTAATTGTCGCCCGCCATGCGAAAGAAGGCCTTGATGCCTCGTATGCTCCGGCTTCTTTTCTATATCTTAGCTATGAGGTGCATTAAGTTCCGTGCTCATATGCTTCTTAATGCAAGTCGTAGGAAAGTTCCGCTTTTGCTCGCCCTCTGTTCCATCAATGACGTCAACTTTAAGCCTTTCCTGTCTACTGCGGTGTGGGGCGTTTGCTGGATCAAAGCCTCGCCGGCAAGATGCGTCGTCATCGCCTTACGTTACTCGCACACGAAGCGCACGATGATGGGCGGGTGAGCTCAATCTAGTATGTTCGCGCAGGCACTGCGCGTGAGGTCGTGCTCGAAAAGACTCGCCCTGTACTTTTCACTGTAGTTATTCTTTGTTTTTTGTACTTTTTTAAAGCGGCGATGAAAGCGAGCTCTCTCCTTTGGGGTGTGTACTGCGACGCCTTGGCTGGCTTTACAGTCGTCTGCCGGGATAAGCGAGTGAGGCCACTCGGGAAAAAAAGAATATGAGAGGCGGGAAGCGACGGGGCCTGACGTGTTGTCTTCTAACCGTAACACAATCGGAAGGCGTCGTTACGTTCGTGAAGAGGCGCCTTCTTTAGAACGTGTGGGGTTCGGGAATGTTGGCATCGCACGTTTGAATGCGCTCTTATAGGCGTGCATATCAGTGCACTTTCAGCATTCGTGTGCATGTGGGTATATAAATATAAATATGTATCTGTGTGTGTGTGTGGGGGGGGGGGGGGTGTGCGTCTGCGTGCTGCGTGCGTGTTCGTGTGTGTGTGTGTGTGTGAGAGAGAGAGAGAGAGAGAGAGAGAGAGAGAGAGAGAGAGAGAGAGAGAGAGAGAGGGAGGGAGGGAGGGAGGGAGGGAGGGAGGGAGGGAGGGAGAGGGATAGAGAGAGAGGCAGGGAGGGAGAGATGTGCACGCGCCTGCGGGTTGAATGTGCGCACAGATGCTTTACCGATTGTGCGAGATGCTACAGTTACACTATATTTCCTCATCTGTAACGACTCTTTACATGATCTTTTGTGATAATCGCACTTCTATGCGTTGTTCCTACATACCGTGTTTGTTTTCTCTTTCTCTGCAGGTGAGTTTCACGGTCCTGCCGAGTTGCGCTCTCCATTTCGCAGTGAAACGGGTACCAAGGTAACATGAACTGGACGCTATTGTTTCTCTTTCATTCCATGCTGTGTTGTATTCACCTACATGGGTGGCTCCTTAAATGTAACCACTGAAATGCTAATCTGGAGGCATTGTTTTCGAGATTTTAGTTTACAGACAACCAATAAGTGCACGAATTTTTTGTAGCGACGACGCGGGAGTACCGCCCTTTACAAATGACCATTCTATCATGTTATACGCCAACTACACACCATTATTTGATATCCACCAACCACAATGTTTGAACTTGGAAATTCGGGCTAAGATCTTTCCGTATGCACGTAATTTTGTTCCGCCCATACACGCCGAGCACCGTGACAGTGACTGCATTCAAATAAATTTGAGACTTCCTTCTAAGAAGAGGCTCTACACATCGAGAAGGATGACATCAAAAATACCTTCGCTACGCGCCCTTCGCGAACTATTATTTCCTTCATTTGCAGGGCGGCCACTTTCCCGATAACGTTTTTTCTTGTTCTTTGCGGAGTTAGTAGAGAGGTTTAGCATATCGTTACCGTGTTTCGTTACTGTTTACCGTGTTTTCGGGAGTCGACTGCGCAGCGCGAGACTTACCGCGAACGGTAACTTACCGGCACAGGCTTCACCGTCGCCAGCGGCTTCCGGTAACACGGTAAACGGTAACGCAAACACGGCAACGATATGCTAAAACTGCCTAGTATAACTGTTCCGTAAGTGGCACGCGTTTTCTTTTAGGAGGGTGTGTTACGCAGCCAGGAAGCGTAATAGATGTAAAGAACACGAAACTGACTCAAGACAGATTGGGGGGAAATTTAAAACACACAATTTGACCTTTAGCATGAAGATCGAGTCAGGGTGCATGGTTATACGGAGAATATAATGATAGCTCACCCCCGAAAAGAATAACAATTTTTTAGTTGATATTGTGGTTTTTACACGCTTAGAATGTTGCCCGTCAAATATATAGCCGCTTCTTCGTATTTGAAGAATCCTGAAGGATCTGACGAGAGATTTAATATCACTGTGTGTGATGGCGGACTTGGGGCATTCATTTTTTCTTGACATACTTTGGCACATTTGCTTTTATAGTCTCTTATAGTTTTTAATAGTCTTCTGGATCCTAACAATAGGCCAGGGAAAGTGAGTCAATGATTCAACGAACAGATTTCGCTCGTCACATCATCTTCTTTTCTCGCGCTTAGCAAAGACCAGTAAATAAGACGACACACGTTTTAAATATTACCCGCCCACGTCTTTTTAGCAAGTCAGTTTGCATACTGATTCCTTCTCTCAATTCCTAATTAAAACCACCTGCCTCTAACCGCAAGAAAATCCAAAGTAGTATTGAAATTGATACCTAACGAAAAGTCCAAGAATTGTATACTAGCTCTTTGCTTGTGGTGTCCCATTAAGCGCGTAATTAAGAAACACGCACTCGCAGAGGTGGATTTGCGGCTATGGCGTTTGCCTGCTGGATTCAAAGACGCAGGATTTATACCGGCCGCGCCGGAAGTTTTTCCGATGGAGATGAAATTAGAGCGAAAATGCCCGTGTGTCGATATTTCGGTTAAATATCCCCTAGTTCGTCTAAAATATTGCGTAGCGCTCCAGTACGATGCGCCTCATTGTCCACGTGCAGTTTTGATACCGATGCGCTAGACCCCCAAATATAAAAAAGGAAACGAAGACAACCTTTGTTCATGCAGCTGAGTCATCTCTTTATCGATACAAGCAGGAATCAGTCGAAAAATATGACCTTGATTCTACGGATAAAGCCGCCGGCGCACCGTCTGTTCGCTTCGTACGGGGGTGCGCGTAGAGATGGGCTGCCGTTAACCAATGTTGAGGAAGAAAGGTACAAATTCTTTTTCAAGGGCATTTTCGTTCTGTCGGTAATTGCTCTTCGGCTAACGTCGTTCAAACGCTGGTCAGTAGCGTCAGTTACAGAGCGATTCAGAAAAAGGGAAAAAAAGAAACGCAATGGGCGTACAGTCTCAAGCAAATTCCAGTCCCGCTCCTTTGCATTCTCAAGCGTGCGCGTTAATCGATTAACGCCAACGAGGCGAGCGCTTCGATCTGTGAGGGCGACCCTTACGCGCTTAACTACAAAACCAAACAAGGAATCAACCAGATCCGCCCTAGTCGCCTCCTGAGAAAGTTTCCGTCGACCGCAATCGGACGTTGCATCCACCGCGACCATCTACGAGGCACTCTCCTCCTGAAGCGCTAGCGACTTCTCTGCAGCGTTTTGTATTCAGAACGCGCCGACGTCCCGCACTATCCGCTGAACGAGACAGCGGTAGACTTTTCCCGACGCGGGTGGTGGGTTCCGGCATCTAGGGCGCCTACTACATATGCGTAATAAAACACGCAGCGTCACATGCTCAGTTTTAAAGCGTCTTATGGTTCTCCTTCCCCTCTTCTGATTTGCGTATAGGGGCGTGAGAAACCGCTTCGGCTTTCATCGCTTTAACGCTGGGAGCATTATTGAGGGCTGCTTACCCTAAAAAGATTTGTGGTGTCCGTGTGCGAGTAATGATGACTGACATCATCATCCCGCTCCTGTAGTTTGTCTAGGAGTAGGATGAACGGATTAAAAAGCACTGTTTCTTGCATTAAAGGGGCCATGCAGACAAAACACAAGTTTGTTTCTTTCAAAAGATTGCCTCATTAGATTCATACTGACACCACTTTAACGCACACTTTGCTCAAATCAGCTATATAATTAGGAAAAAAGGAAATGTCCATGCGACCCACCGGCTCATTTCCCGCAACAGAACCTATGATGTCATATGCCCAGATTCGTCATCAAGGATAACCGACGGTAAACAAGGCTCCGTAGTCAGCTGCCGAACCTAATGACGCACTAGGTTTCGCTTGAAGACCTGTTTTTGTGACGTCATTGCTGACGTCATGCAAACGCACGATTTGGCAGGAGAATAAAAATTTTAATTTTAATTTATTAACTTCTCAGTGAATAAAGCTCCGTTTGCTTCTAGTCAAGCGCTGGGAACATTATAGAACACGAAATCTTTCAAATAGAAAAGTTGTATTTTGTCTGCATGGCCCCTTTTAAAGCATTTTTAGTGTCTTGCAGAGAGAGAGAGAGAGAGAGAGAGAGAGAGAGAGAGAGAGAGAGAGAGAGAGAGAGAGAGAGAGAGAGAGAGAGAGAGAGAGAGAGAGAGAGAGAGAGAGAGAGAGAGAGAGAGAGAGAGAGCTTCCGCACGCGTCTCGTCTGTCCTGACATGATTTCTAACTCCTGGTAACACATCATTATAGTGCAATTAAGGAATTCAATGCGGGCATTAAGTGCCCTCTGTGGTGGCGAGTCGCGACACGCATGGCCAGTATCAAAGGATTTTAAGCGCCTTGAATGGGCGATTATCCAGACCGTTCATGACGTACACTAAAGATGAAGCCGCACTAAGATGTACCTCCTTAAAAACCGATTCTTAGTCTATTTACTGTTATTCGGAATACCGAGAGAGTGATTATTAAACGCCAATGCCGTGACACTGCCGCGTATATTTTTGCATTTTATTGCGCCTGGTGTAGTACCGGCGTCGGGGTGTTTTAAGTGCGCGCCGCAAGAACCCTAGCCTATAAACTTTTGTCAACGTCTCTGTCAGTCTTTTGGACTTCGTCTCTTCGGACGATTTCGTCGTGAAAGTGCGCACGAATGGGCTGTGCATGGTGATAATGTCTATTACATTTTTATTCCTTAATTGGGGGCGAGGAAAAGACGCTCGGAGGGGGAAAGAGGAGGAGGATGGAAAGAAGAATCATGCCAGCATACAATAGGTCACTTGTTCTGCCCGCTAGCTCGCTAGCTGGTGTCATTATCGAGAGAGGAATTTTTACTACGTACTCCACGTCGATTTGGACCGGGCGAGTTTCTAGAGGGTCGCGACCGCGGGGTTGGACATTGTATTAAGTGATCTTATTGTTCCCACCAGCACAGCGTTCGCTTGCGAACGACGCACACCAGCAAGGTAGAAATCAGGACACTGAATGACTTCTTAGCAAAAAGGACAAAAGAAATCAATGGAAATGAAAGAAACATTACTGTTAAGAGATTGTCATCTAAATTCCCCGTTAGAGCCGGATGATGCCACTCTCCTGCTCCCATAAAAGGAACGCGTTCCGGCGCCGTATACGTGCTCTCATTCCAATGTGGGCTGTCAGCCTCCCCCCGGGTCTCACCCGTGCCGAGGAGGTTTTACATAGTTTGATTCCCAGGGTTCGATTCCCTTTACAGGGTTTGATTCCCTGTGTGGGGGTGGCCTTAGCTCCCGCCGTGACCCGCCAATGGCCTCGCTTTTGTGGTTCTTTTACATATACCGAGTGCCAAGTTTGCCACCGCAGCGATGTAGTGGCCGACTTCCACCATTTGCATTGGTCCTGCCTCGGCTTGCGTCCGACGAGACAGCGACACCTTGAGGCGACGGGCCCTTGCGTATACGACTCATCCTCTTCCATCTCATGGATACACAGGCGGCTCCATCATCTTTCCCTCCTAGACTTCATCCGCGAAGCGAACATCTTCAGGTTCATTCAATCAACTTTCGTCATCATCAACTTATACCCCCTCAATTATGCCCTGTGGCAAAATAAACACTCTAAAATAGTAACACCTTTGCTGTTTGCAGCATATATGGCACATTTACTCGGCCTTTTTCGTGCCTGAATGACCAATTATTGCGCCTATGGGAATGAATTTCATGACGCCTTACAAATGAAGTGATCAAAAATCATGACCCATTTACCCCTTGTAAAAGTGGGTGACCAGCGAACATGAGGTGACACCAAATATTTAGAGCAGGATTGTAGCCTCGCCGAAGTCTTCTGTTTTCCACCTCGTGGTATTCGGGGACCCGATGGGCATCGCACTTACACTGGGCGGGCGTGGCCCGATCGTCATCGGTGGTCTCCTTCGACCGCGTTCGCAAGGAGTTAGCCTATTTTATGTTTATGGGTGCAACATGCAATATGCAACACACAATGTGAAAAATCCAGCTTGCAAGAACCAGGCGTACACAAATCTGGTTCACTTCTAAGCACAAAGCTATTGCTGGGAAAAAAAAATTTTAGGGGGCAAAATTTGAAGCGCCGAAAGCGAGCACGCCACCGAACGGAGGGGGTGTGCCAAAGTGGGCAAGAGGGGGCAACTTTTCTTGTCCCACGAACGCAGAAAAAAAGAAGAAAAGAAACACGAGGGAGATCGCTAATTATGCCTAAGCAGAGCCGCTTCAAAAACACGTTCACGATGGTTTCTCTATAAAGAAGAAATTCTAAGGTAACTGGACTCCGAGCAAATTGCAGTTGACGCAGGTAAAGTGCTTTTCAACCCGCCGCGGTGGCTCAGTGGCTAAGGCGTTGCGCTGCTGAGCACAAGGTCGCGGGTTCGATTCCGGCCGCGGCGGCCGCTTTGCTGATGGAGGCGAAAAGCAAAAACGCCCGTGTGTACGAGATTTCGGCGCACGATAAAGATCCCCAGGTGGTCAAAATTAATCCGGAGCCCTCCACTACGGCGCGCCTCATCGCCTGCGTTGCGTCGGCGCGTTAAACTCCACAATCAATCAAGTGCTTTTCATCTTCGATTGGCTGTTATGACTGGGAAGGTACAAGGGGAATTAAAAGAAATGCGAACAACGGAGCACACAGCCTCCGACGCATGCCGCACCGTCTGGCTGCGCTGTCAGTAAACGGCGCGCATGCGTAGTTCTTTCAGAGCGTTTGAGAGTGTAACCTATTATTGGAAGTGCTTGATAAAGAAGGCACGCCGGTCATTTATTTTGGGGCGTCTTCTTATGCTCTGTCGCCACTGAGCATACTGTTATCTATTACATTCGGGAGCCAAGCGCGCAGCAGGCTGATTGCAGCTAGCATGATGCCCCTCAACGATCACCCTGCTCAGTGGCGACGCAGCGTGAAAAGACGCCTCTAAATAAACGATCGGGGTCGCTTCTTGATCAAGCATTTGCCTTAAATATAGGCCACACTCTCAAACGCTCTCGAAGAAATGCGCATGCGCGCAGTTTATTGAATTTGCAGCCAGGCGGTGCAACATGCGTCGGAGGCTGTGTGCTCCGTTGTTCGCATTTCTTTTAATCCCCCCTGTACAGCAGCGCGTGCACGTACACGGCGCTCTTGTAAACAGTCTTGCCTAAAGCGGCAATGCAGAAAAAGTGAACGCATTTGAACAAGCTGAAAATTTGTAACATTCTGCGGAATAGCACGAAGAATGACAAATAAATGTTTCTGATTTTATCCATATGTGTCAATTTCACTCTCTAAAACATGCAGTTGGGCGGTCATCTCAGTTGAGCGAACTTTCCCCTTTACGAACTTTTTTTGTACTCTGAAATTCGCTCAATTGAAGTTTCACTGCATTTTTAGGTCCATGCTTAGAAAATAAGCTAACAAAATGTTCAGTGTGCCGTAACCTTTCTTTTTCACTCAGTCGATCCTCCCGCCGTGTTCATTTTACCTTGTCGTTTATTCTTGTTTAAACATTTCGACACCATCAGGTCAACGGGAATTAGAGTATTTTACGGTATTCCCAAATATTTAAAGGTCATTACCCAGATAAACACTTTACGCGCTAGGACGTATCCCTCACAGTAAACATAAATAACATATTGTTTTGGCGAACTTAAATACGGCCGCTCTTTTCAACGTCTAAGTATTGGGAGATACATCCACCTTCGGTTCCCTACCGGCTGTTCCAGAACGAGAAAATGTAACATTTGCAGCAATGCTCCGACTTGCCCCAAAAGAAAGCAAACAATGGGGGCTTGTTTGACGGCCGCCTACGAACAAGTCTCTCACTTCCGCGTCGATCGATGCAGGTCCCCGAACCATCGCTGCATTAACTCTATGGTCCATTCGCCACATGACAAATCGGTAACTTTGTGTCACGGGCATCGATAGCTGTCACGTTGAAGCAGGTTGTAAAGACAGGTCGTCAGAACTAAGGAATCGGCCTCCTCTAGCCTTAGGCCCCGTAGTAACGAACTACTTTGTATCTTTCTATAGCCTCAGGTACCACTAAACTGATAGAGTGAGAGAGTAAGCTAGAAAAATAAAAAGATTACTAAACACCTGCCGGCAGCTTTGAGGCCGCGTGCTGACTTGGGTTCCGTAGATGCAAAGACGAAAGTAATCACGGCGATGTGTGATTTATGTGCGATTACGGCAACGAACTGCGTGTCCTGGGCGGAATTTCTGATCGAGCCATACATTGACCCCGCCTCCCTATCTTCACGCCGGGTGCCTACAGGCGTGGCATCTAATATAAGCTGATTCAGTTCGCTGGGTTCCTGGGCCGCTTTCGCTCTACGGAAGTATAAAGGCGTGATGTTTTCGTGTGCCGTGTTACAGCTGAGGGAGAGAGTGCGTTCGGGAGAATATCTAATACTTTGTGTGTAACACCAACGTCTCTTTTTTTTTTTGTAATTTGTACTCTGGTGCAATAAATGCTCTAACCACCCGCCCATGCAGTTTTTTTCGGTGGATACAATTTGTCAAAATGTAAAAGCTCGTTGTTGATGTTCAGTACCTGAGTTCGAATTTTCCCGCCTCACAGTTGTCGCCATGCATCAGCGGAGTAGTGTTGGTAACGAGCGCGCCGTGTCAGTGTATGATAAGAGTGAGTGAGTGAGTGAGTGAGTGAGTGAGTGAGTGAGTGAGTGAGTGAGTGAGTGAGTGAGTGAGTGAGTGAGTGAGTGAGTGAGTGAGTGAGTGAGTGAGTGAGTGAGTGAGTGAGTGAGTGAGTGAGTGAGTGAGTGAGTGAGTGAGTGAGTGAGTGAGTGAGTGAGTGAGTAAGTGTGTGAGTGAGTGATTTTCTTATTTGGTTCGTGAAGTTGATTTCAGAGAACACGCAAATAACACAAGAAGCATGTTTAGGACCAACGTTACCCAGAAGGCATCGGCTGTAGTCTTTGCCGAGGACAGTAAAACTGAGGTACTACAACTGTTCGTCTGACCCATCCTGCTGGCGTGGTCCTTTCGCGTGCTGCGGCTCCATTCGGAATGCCTCGGTTGTCACTCCGGCCAGCGAGAAACAACCGGGTCGCGGGCAGGAACCGCTAATGACGACGTGCCAGCGTGAAGCAGGACCCCTTTCATGTGTCCAGAGTCACTCCTGCGTGTACTCCGGACAGTCGGAGATAAGTTATGAAGGCAGCACAAAGAAACAGTCTGCGGAAAATGAGCCAACAGCGCCACAGGTCTTAAGTGGACGCAGGCCGGTGCTTAGTAGTTGCGAGGGCAGCTGTTTCGATGCGTATGTGGGTGTGTGTGGCAATGTTGAGAAAGACCGTGTCAGTGAAAATGACGACTGCTCCCGCAGACGATAACGTCAGAGTGCTCCATTTTTCTTCGGCGTGAACGCGGTTGCAACCAGCGCAGCACCCGACCGGCTACTTACGAGAGCTACGCGCTTTGTTTCGGTGCACGGACTTTGATTATAGTTTTGCGCATCGGTTCTGCGCAGATGAAACCTATCCTGTTGGAGGCAATAACATGATGTACGCGGCGGGACGATGAGAAGGTATACGGCTGTGAGGTAAAAACATAGCGCGATTGTTGCAATTTCCCTGGCTTGTCTCATGGCACATTTTATCGGTAATTTGAATTTGAGAGTGTCTTGTGGTTCAGCCGACACTAAATAAAAGAATGCAACATACATGAAAGTTCATTAGCTTCAGCACTTACTAAAGCGACAATACAAGACAATGCGACAATAGCCCTCGTTGGGTGCATGTTATCGGTAGTGCGAAAATTCTGGTGCCACGAAACGAGCACCGTTGTCTCTTTGTGAGCGGCAAGACTATGCATTAAGGCCAACTAAATGTCTATTCGGCATACAAAAATCGTGGCGTGTGCGAATACAGTCATCTGCGAGCCAGCGTGTCTTCCCTTTGATGTTTGTGCAGTGAATGACAGCAAGATAGCTGTGATTATATATCCGTGAGTGCAGTATAGTACAACAATGCGTGGGGGTTGAAGATTTGAGAATTAGATAATCAATCACGCTAATTCAAAACCTTGAGAACTCAAACCTCAATCATGGCTGACAAACATAGTGCAAACAACCTAGAAAAGTCTATATTTCTCCTGCCTCAAGACCACGCATTTGATAAAGGCATTTGGACGAAGATATAGCCCATGATGACTTACACCGAAAAACGGTATACCGTTGAATTTTTTTTTATTTTCTTGCGGCCGTGCTCCCCATACGGTGTAACGGCCTGGAGCTCGGGCCATACATACCATACTTACAAAATAAATTTGTCCTTGGCCTGAAACGCAGCCATAATGTTACAAAAGAAATCTACGGCATGTCCTCGGAAAACTCCGCAGTTGAAGAAACGGCTAGGAATTCGAACACCACTTATCACAGTATCAACCAAGCTAACCGAAATGCTAGCTCTTTGAAGCACGAGAGCGAATTGATCAACTCTAAGTGAGGAGCAATTACTGATCGACTAGTGTGAAAGCGGCCAAAGTGCAGTAAGCTTCTTGCAATGAAAAAGGTTGACATCCCCCCAACTGCAACAATACAGCCGTAGAATTAAACGCTATAGAGAGCTATCTTTTTAGCCGTATGGTTACGTGTCGGAGTATTTACAGATACTTATTCCAGCTTGGGCACATCCCCAGCCTCTAAGGTCATCTATTATTGCCATAACAAACTATTCCTAGAACTTCTTACTTAAACCTAAATTTCGATTTAATTCTCAAAAATACATCTGTACGGACCCATGGTTTCGCAAGTCGCGTGTGAATTATAACCCTTCAAAACTTGAGCTGACGCTCCAGCGTAAAGTTGTGGAACTCCAGTTACCGCTTACGTGATATACCATGTCTTCAATTTTTCGTCACCCTTTATTTATAACTCAACAGGCCTCACCTATCGTCACTTAAAAGTCAAAGCCAACACAACCTATTTGTCATTGCCTCTACACGAATCGCGGGCTACACGCACAGCTCGTCCTACTCTGGTGCGAGGCGAAGACAGCTTAATTGATTCGGATTAATAGCGTTCGTCCGGGAGGGGATGCCACAGCTATACAGCTATTATTCCAACGCTACCACCGTGAGATCCGCGCAACCGTGCGGACGGTCGTTACTCGCAGCTCGGCCGCCGACAGGCATGCGCCGGCAACTTGTCAGGAGCGGTCATTATGCTGTCAAAGCTATACGTCCCGTCGTTGTGCATATGTTCCCGCTTTTTTTTTTAAAACACGAAGCTTAAGTCTTTTGTGCGCACGCAAGACGTGCGGGATGGGGGCTGATTTGGCAATGAGTAATTCTTAATAATGAATGGATTCTTATAGACGTGGACACGAATTTCGTGGATAACGTCGGTATCAAGAGCTGTACCTCGAATGTAGGGACATAAGCGGTAACAAGAGCTGTACCTCGAATGTAGGCAAATAAGCGGGAGAAAGTGGGAGACGTACTCAAAAAAATTATTATTTGAGTATGTTTAACCTCATTTAAAACGAATTTATTGCTCCATTCTCACCTCTCTCAGTGAGTGAGTGAGTGAGTGAGTGAGTGAGTGAGTGAGTGAGTGAGTGAGTGAGTGAGTGAGTGAGTGAGTGAGTGAGTGAGTGAGTGAGTGAGTGAGTGAGTGAGTGAGTGAGTGAGTGAGTGAGTGAGTGAGTGAGTGAGTGAGTGAGTGAGTGAGTGAGTGAGTGAGTGAGTGAGTGAGTGAGTGAGTGAATGAGTGAGTGAGTGAGTGAGTGAGTGAGTGAGTGAGTGAGTGAGTGAGTGAGTGAGTGAGTGAGTGAGTGAGTGAGTGAGTGAGTGAGTGAGTGAGTGAGTGAATGAGTGAGTGAGTTCTTTAGACCGTCTGTCGTCAAACAGCATTGGTCCTATTTCGGACACAAAAATTTACAGCGCCCACAAAAATCAATCGCTGCGTTACATGGCGGGCGACGCAGCAATATTCCCCAACGAGCGTGGCGCCTGCACATATACAGTCAAAACTCGACCTAACGAAACCTGATCTAATGAATTTCCGGATCTAACAAACAAATTCGGATTCCCCGGCAGGTGCCTATACGGCTCAATGCTTTTATGAACTCGAACGAACGAAACAGTTTCAACGTCATTCCACATTTTACGAAGTATTTTGAGAAACACACACATTTAAAAACAATCAATTTTCAATGTGTTTTGTCAGGACGCCAGAAAATTATTGCTCAATGTCAAAAAAAGAAAAAAGCGAGGCATCTGGTTCTGTTTTTACGGAGCTCTACGAGTATGCGCAGCAGTGCCGTGGCCGCAGACCACGGCACCCCTGTGAGAACGCTTTCCACAGTCTTGAAGGGAAAGGACGCCATCATCCATGCCATTTCGTTTTGAGTTGCGTTGAAGAACAAGAACGTCAAGACCACCCCGCACGAGGCGTCGGAGGAAGCACTATTTACGGGGTTTGAGGATATGAAAGCCAAGAGAGACTAAACATATTTATTGTTTCCTAGTAAAGAGTCTTTAGTGTGGCCTCCTACTCAGGGGGGAGGTGGTGCAACAGAAAGCGCTGTGTCTCGCGCGCGCCTCTCTGTTATCTCGCGTCTGGGCAGCTGGGGTGCGAAGACTTCAGAGAAAGTTCCCGCTGCCTTAATATTTTCAGCGCGGAGTTTTAGCGCATTGCTAAATTATCGGCAGGGGATCGCCGCGTCCACCGCAATTACAATGTCATAGTCACTGCTTAGATGCGCCTCCCTTTAGACACCGAATTTATGGAATCAACTGCTTGTAATATGACAGCCCCAATTTTACGAAGTTTTCGATTTAAGTAAAAAATTCGCGGTTCCCAGTGACTGCATTAGATCGCGTTTCAGCTGTAGTATATATCGGGTGGTTCAAATTAGTTTTAAGGGCAAAGTACCTTAGGGGCTCAGGCTGTCGGCGGCTCCTGTCGTCGTCGTCTCATGTAGTCACGGTACTAAAACAGCGGGACACTCGTTTTCCAACGCCTCGCGCTAGAACGCTTCTTGTTTAAAAGACACGAGGCTTTTACAGCAAAGCTGTATACCTCTACCCCCCACGGTTTCATCTCCATGGGCAAAAACCCCAAGGCGCTAAAAACAAACTTATACACTGCATGATTCGTCCCTCCCCAGGTTTCACGTTTGTTCAGATGTCACGGGTTTTTTTTTTTTTTTAACCCTCGACGATGGTGCGTGTCATAGGATAGCCGCAAATAATCTGTGCGTCATACTCAAAATACGAGTTCGTATTGACTTGCAAATGCAAATCCGATCCAGGAGGACCAAAAAGGTCTGCCCAGTTTTCGCAAGAGCTGCCGGAGCGACTCGCGCACTGTCTCGGAATGGAATGTGCTTTCACGTAGGGTGTACCGTCAGTTTGTGAGTCGACTATACCCAAAGTCGACCACGCAGGCACGCCAACCATGGTAGAAGCGCAAAAGGCGTACACTTCCAGTCTAAGTCATCACGCTTTCACATTCATGAAATCCATGTGAGCAGACTTAAGGTACCCGAAGAATTTTATTCCTTCAATACTGCGGCCTTAATAATGCACCCAGTTTACTCACAAAAAAAGAAAAATGGAACTGCTCTGCAATAAACTCAAATGACGGCTCCGTGAATAAGGCCCCGAGCGAGAACGAAGACTAGTTTTATTACAGCCACACACCCGCACTATAGGAACGGTCCACTTTGCAGCGGTTCTAAAGGAATACGCACGATCTCCTTCCTTCGTTTTTCGCTCCGTCGGGGTGGCGGAAGACGGGCGTTGGAAAACGGTCATTTCGCTGGGAGTGGCAGCAGGCAGCGCTGAGCGAATGCAACTCAATGCGGCCACTGAGCGGTTGCTCACGGCTTCTGCTGGCCGCTCGGCAAGCTGGCCAGTCATCGGGAGGGGTGAAAACGGTTTCACCGCAACGAGACCGCTACGAGACCGCTGCGCGCCACTGGCCACGGGCAGCAATTTCGATGCTCTCTTTTCACATATCCCTTCCTCCCTCCATCGTCCCCGTTTTTCAATGGAATATGAACCGTGGTATATAGAGCGCAAAACCACCGATACACAAAGGGTAGAGAGAATTTGTACCTCCCGTAGTTACAGCGAAACGTTAAATTCTTTGAATAATAAAATAGAGCACGCGTTGTTTTATTGTTACTGTTATCGTTATTAATACCGTATTTTAATGTATTAAGAAACGCTTCGGCTTCTTGACAGCACCCATTATTCATTTGTTCTCGAAGAAAATAGGGGTCGATTCATTTAAAACTAAGAATTCTGGTAACGCAGCTAATGCGAGTTCACGCAGTCGAAAGGACGTTAAATTGCAAAAGAATACAGTCACATATCAGATATCCGTGCGTATAAGGGCACTGTATGAGGACGTTCATATAAAAGAGGTAAGGGGAAATAGGTTAACCGCGAGAGATAACTAGATTAAAACTGTAGTACACACTCGTTAACTCGAACCGCAAGGGAAGTCATCTTAGTTCGAATAATTCAAACTAATGAAAGGGAAGAATTAACCAGCACACTGCGATTGGCAAGCAGTAGGCCATGTCAACACTTTGGTGCTTGAAAAAGTGCCTGAGTGCAGTCTGCCTTTTGTTCTTAACATTTCTTGCCCTAACGAGCCAATGTAGCGGAAATTGTCTTTTCGCCTTCTTCCAAACTGCAGTAAGGAAGAGCAGTATCCCATCCGGGCATGACTTGCGAGCGGATGGCCGCACTGGTGACAGCGACGGGTGCTGCGCTTCCGGCATTGGAAATTATGTGTTCATCTGTCAGAGCACCATGCACTGCTGCACTCGCACCCATGTTGACGTACTCAGCAAATAATGCGCTTTCCAAAACGTACGCCATGAGGACCTCAGGTTGGTTTTTACCCGATTTTACGTTCCTTCCCCGTTCCAGAGTTGCCGCACCGTGACGCTGGTGTGGTTGCGCGTAGTTGGAATTATCCGCGTCGCAACTTGTTCGCGTTCGAACTAACAGGCTTATTTTTTTTTTTTTTTTTAGCTGCGATGCTGAGAGGAGCATCTCTTGCCGGCGGCCCTGTCCTTCCTGCGTCGTCGTTGTCCGCGTCCGCACAGCTGCGTCTTTCCTCCGCTCACCCCTCTCCTTTCGCCGTGATAGCGCGCCCTCTCCCCCAACATCTGTGGCGCGCGCAGTGTGGCGCGCTCTCTCACTCCGCCGGTCGGCGGAACTGCGCGCGGCGCAAGCGCACTGTGTGCACTCCTTCGGGCGTGCTGCCCATATAAGCGGAGTGCCGCGCTCGGACCGGTCTCTCAGTCGACGGTCGTCCGCGCTACGATTGCTCTCTCTCTCTCTCTCTCTCTCTCTCTCTCTCTCTCTCTCTCTCTCTCTCTCTCTCTCTCTCTCTCTCTCTCTCTCGCATTACCCGACGATTGCTCACGCAATTCGAGTAATCGACCCAACGGAAATGCACAATGGAACCCCCTTCAGCGTCGCATCACACCAGGGTTCCCGCGAGGGGAGGTGGGCGTAATTTTTTATACATAGAGTTCTACTGAACCTGGCTGGACCAAACTGCATTGTTCTAATTATGCAACAATTAGAATAACTCAAGTTCGAATTAACCAGGTATCACTGTAGATAGTGGCGGCTCAGAAAACATGCATATGTCAAGCAACGAAGCCGTAAGAGCAACAGATATAACATCACACTAAGAACGTGGTCAACACTTACTATTAATATTTGCTGGCAGGGATTACGTGCAACCGAGGAATATTTTGCGCACTGCCCCTACGTCGCCGCCGATTACGGGTTTCTATTATGTTTGCAAACGCGTGGTAGGAGCCGGAACATCGATGTGCAGTCACGTAAGCATTGCACACGTGGTAATGTTTAGGGTGAAAAAAAAATCGTATTTTTTTTTACACAACAACTTTGAGAAACACGAAGAATACGCACCTGCTTCATAGGTGAGGTTCCAATGGGGCACAGCCGTTGTCGCACATTTCCTGGCTAAACATTAAGTGTTTTTTTATTTAACAGAGTGCGGGGCGCATATATAGACTAAGAAATACGGAGCGGCTACTAATAAAAGCTCTACACTTGCTCTACAAAAATCTCTCCCTGAGACGTTGTGCATGAACTACTCTTAGCTTTGACTAGTAGCTTTGACTGGTTGTCTTGCTATACGAGTACCCCAATGACGGCGATCGCGATGTGAAGCTGCCTCACATGCACGCATAAAGGTGTGAAATACAGATCCACGCAGCGAATCCTGCTTCACAGTACATACGGTGCCTTATGTCGATAATTTTCCCGCGAACACCGTAACGGAGCCTTGTGCCATTGTCTTCACAGCAGCACATTAACGGCCGATATCAAGATGTAGCATAGAATTACACATGAATCGGCAATTTCACTTTCAAGACTTCGTAATCTCAATATCGCCTTTTTCTCTCCGGTAACTCAGTAACATTTTTCATGAGCGGCGATCTCGTGCGGGTATATATAGAATGCAACCGAAGCCCGACGTTACCAAAAGTACGTACTATACAAATTCGGTGCGTGTGCTCACGCGACCGAGACCTCGTCTTCCCTTCCATCATCACTTGCCTCGCGTTTGTGGCGCATAGTGTTTGTCCATGCTCCAAGCTCACCCCAGCAACAACAAACGACCCTATACGCGGGTCCTACGGGGCGGGAGCCCCGTTCAACAAATGCCGCTGCGCTTCAAGCACGGTCGCATCCCCCATCCTGTTACAAAGCGACCTTAGGACGCATTACAGCGAGAGAGAACCGTTCGGGACCATTTGCGGCGCGCGCTGTTACACGCTCTTGAAGCCCGCGCTCAGGGCGGGCTGACCGCCGATCTCGGCTTCGTCACAGTCAAGACGCGCGGCCCTCTTCGAGAAGAGAAATGGATGCCCGAAGAAGAGAGACCGCTTCGGGGGTGTACACCAAAGGAAGTTCGCTTGCAGGAACTGAGCAGGAAGAAAGGACCGGACTGAGAGGGAGGCGGAGATGGTCGGAAATCGGCGACGTCGCTGGAGAATGACGGAACGATGACGACAGGGACGTTAGGGCGAGAGGAGAAAAAGAAGAAACCGGGCTGGCAAATGCGGAGCGAAGCTGTTGGAGAGAACCAGCTTGTGAAGATGGGGGAAGAAGAAGAGGCGGACTTCTTGGAAGGTTGTAGAACGCATTCCGCTGTCGCGTTCGCGGAGGGAGAAAAAGCCACAGAGCCGTTTTGCGAAGCGGGCGTCAACTCGCCGTACGGTCGTCGTGGAGGTTTGAGCGATGCGAGCCGCTTTGTGTGTTCCGGAGAAGTCACTGACATGACTGGTATTTTGGGACGAGCGTGCGTGAAACGGGGTTGACCTTTCAAAGACCGCGGTTTAGGCTGTCTGTTGTTCGTGCCTATGCGTACTTCACGTCTGTGGTTTTCTAAAAGTTGTCCTTCCGGATAGGGTCGACGGATTGCCCCGGAATGGGTCCGTTCGCCCGCCCGTTTGTACAGCTGTGTGCAAAGTTTGAATTCCTTTTTTTGTGTGTGACTTCAAAGCTTTACGTTTATATTGCGTAACTTACAACTGATTCTGCGAACGCTGAGTCGTAGGCATGAGAGTACTTATGATATCCACAGAAATCATGGAACTCGTGTTTTAGCATGCAGGCAGTCGTTTATTGTACTGCTGCCGAATTCATCGCATTTCCTCTGCACGCGCCGTTAATACGCACACGAAACCCACAAGAGCAGCGCGGTGGGTATAGATCCTCAAAAACATTGTAGGGATACTAAATGGAAATAGGAAATCGGACCGCTAATACCCTGCAGAATTTGAAGTCGAAGGGAACTGTTTGGAAATCAAAACTAAAAAGCGGGTTTATCATTCCACGTGCATTTTTTGTGTTGATTCGTCTTTGGACGTCACAATTCCTTCATGAGGCAGCGCCTATCCTCGCAAGAAAATTGCATTAGCTGTTTATGAAAGGTTTTGCACATACACTGCTGATAGGTGGCAAGGTTCCTTTTTGTTACAACTACGCTTTTAAACAAGGCCAACTGGCATATTTTCGCCATTTTTGATGTCACAACCCGCAGCATGGAACATAGCCAATAGTGCCAATGTCAGTTCCATTTTTTTGCGTTTCCGATTTCGCGCTTATCTAAGCGCCAAATCTGAAGTAGCGAGTCAGAATGGAAAATGAAGTGCTCGTTGAGTGCACACTGAAAGGAAATCCAGCTGTCAAGAACGCCGACAAATTATAGGAAGGAGTTCATCAGTATTTCGCGCTGAAGTATGCTTAATTCTTACCGTCCACGGTGGCTCAATCGCTGAGGCGCTTTGCTGCTAAGCTCACGGACGCGGGTTCGATTACAGCCCGGTAGCCGCTTTTCAGGTGGAGGCGAAAAGTGGAAATGCTCTCGTGTTTATGTCGCCAGGGCAGCCAAGGCGAAAGAGCGACAAGTGCGGCGAGACTTCATCTGGCGTGACACGTAAAAGATTCCTTTTTCTACCAACTGGTCGACCAGTTCGACCAGTTGGGCGAAACAAATACCGAGCCCTCCACTATATGGCACTCCCCACAGCCCAGATGTGTTCTCAGCACGTTAAACCTCAAAGATTTGTATTAAAAGTTTATTTCTAGAAGTGGAAGAAAGCAAGCGGAGAGAAACCTGTTTTCAGGGTGGAATGCATGCTTTTGGTGGGATATGCTCAGTGTGATGCCTAACAACAGACGGAGAAGGCGGGAGGCAGGAGGAGCAGTGGACTCGGTGTCTCGACAGGGACAATCCAAGTCATCCGAGCGCGCGAAAATTGCGCGCTGTCTCCTCCGGAATTTTTTTGTAAGTTCTCCTCCGGGGGGTAATCCACTCCACGCGCAGGTCTCAGCAGCCGCAAGCGGACAGGATGTTCGCTTCACGTGCGCCGGTAGTAAGCTCGGGCAGCTGGCGCGCGAACTACTCGGCCCGTGCAGACAGTCGGCGACCAGTGACCCTTCCTTGTGGTAGTACGGA
The DNA here is from genome assembly GCF_048455015.1 of Haemaphysalis longicornis. Taxonomy (NCBI): domain Eukaryota; kingdom Metazoa; phylum Arthropoda; class Arachnida; order Ixodida; family Ixodidae; genus Haemaphysalis; species Haemaphysalis longicornis. Next base: position 149,884,494 of record NW_027526295.1, read on the forward strand.
AACGCTTTGAGTGGCCGTTAGTGTAGGCAGTGTAGGCGAATTGTTAATGGGAGACAGAAAAAGTGCATATGTGGAAAACCCGATAACCGCTATCCAGCAAGCGAGACATTCGCAATTGCTTCAGACTACGTGCCGAGCCCTTGCCGCCGCTGAGATGTGAGGCAGTGGAAATTTGAAATGAGAACACTGCAACGAAGAGGCGTGGAAAATTGGGTATCTCGTCTTGGTCAGGCAGACTAAGCGCTTGTTGCCAAGCGGCTACTGAATAGCGATTTAAAAAACAAGAAAAGATACGGAGTAGCAAGGATGAGAAGGATTGTGTACTGGTATGCAAATCTCTCTGTGTCTGTGTGTGTGCGCGTTCGTGTGTGCGTGCGTGCGTGCGTGCAGGCATGTGTGTGTGTGCAAAGCGTTGTATTGAGGTTGCAGTCCAGTTTACTATCTCGCCCACATGACCTCATGCATGTTAACTATGCGTGCACTGATTGGCATTCGTCGACACCAGCTGGGAATATTCTTGAGATGTTCGTCCCTACTTAGCATGCATGAGCGCGAGCTAACCAAAACAGAGCGGTTCTCGCCGTCAAAAACGGGGTCCGTCAGTTATATATGTATATGACGCTTTCGATGGTGACCTAGATTTCAGACGCCTAGTCGTGAGGCTCACCGCCGGTGACGATGCGTCCACCAACGATCGTTTTTTACTCGTGTATGGTGTCTTCCCAATCCGCAAAAGTGTACGTAACACGCCACCCAATACACAGGAAAAAAGATGTGCAGGCAACACGAATAACGGCGCATGCACTGTCGTTGCTTTGTTGGGCTTTATTTGGTTAGTTTCAGTTAGCCTTGCAAGAAAAAAAAAGCAGCGTTTCCTTTTTTAAAAAAATCGCTGAGAACCATCACTTTGCGGCGTGAAATTTGGGCGTAACCGAAAGAGCGCGTCGCGCTTAACGAGAAGCGACAGCTCGCATCAAGACGTCTCACGGGTCGTCTTCTCCGTCTTCTCTCGTTGTTTTGTCTTTATGCATTGTCGGTGTCTTCACTTTCTTGCCCCCGTCCATATTCCACTTTCTTCACCGTACGGGGTGAACCCGAAACTTGGAACGAGTGCCTCGACCTAAAGTGATGTCTCGTTTATGATTCAGTGACCCTCTGAATGCTCGCACGAATTCACAACACCCGCCTTGGAAGGAACGGATGACCGCAAAGGTGTTGGGGAAGAAAACAAGATGGACATTCAACCCTGCCCACATGATTGCACAATGAAGCTGTTAATATAACAATAAAAATACTCTAAAATGAATCACAAATGCGGATTGATTTGAATATTGTCAGTCCTTTCTTTATGGGCGTATTGACCGGGGCGGAGTCTTGACAACTGCAGAACACAAAGCACGATTGTTTTTAAGTGGGATTTAGCCTTATTAGGAATTTATTAGCTTATGATGGAGGACCACAGTTTTATCCTAGCAGACAAAGATGAAGCTGTTCCTTCCATGGCTTTAGTGAAGATGCGCTTGAGATGTTGTGAGACGACTTTAATGTGTTCCACAGCTGAACACCAACTTGCCCAACGACCCGCCACGGTGCCTCAGTGGCTACGGCTTTGTGTTGCCGAGCCCAAGGACGCGGGTTCGAACCCCACTGTGGTGGCTGCTTTTCTGATGGAAGCGAAAACGCCCGTCTGTCGAGATTTCGGCGCACGTTGGAGGCTCCCAGGCGGTCGACTTAATCCGGCGCCCTCCACTACTGCGCGCCTCATATCCCAAGTGCAGTTTCGGCGCGTTAAACCCCGATGATCAAAAAATCAAACTTGCCCAACGACATATTCTTTTGTGGTCGGAACGGCCTGGGATCGGCGACTGTCTTTTATTTGTTTCAAAACATTTATCAGTAATTATCTATGATATGTGTTATATATGGAATCTCAGCTTGACGACAGAAAAGTTGGCACAGGAAGTATACAGCGACTTTCAATAAGAGGCTTGAAATAGCATGATTGAAAAGCTGACAGACAAGTGTATGTCACCGTTTTTTCAAGCTTTCGCTCTGTGGAACCCGGCGAGCGAATTCGAAGCCGCGCTCTATTTACCCTACACTTAATCTTCGTCGAATAATTGAGTTTTGCTTCACACCGTAAAACCGCCTTGTCTTCCGTCACCTTCAGGCCGACATCTCTTGTTCCGGTAGCTTCCATACCCTCCAGTACAGTGCGCACACGGAGAGGGTTCGAAGCTGTGGCTAGCTGATTTTGCATGCGTGAAATACAAGATCGCGCGGGCGAGCCTGGAAAGTGCGACGGCCCAGTGGTAGACCCAGATCTTTTTGTTGTTGTTGTTGTGCTATTTCCTGCTTCCTTTTGAAGCGAGGCAGGCCAAGACGCACAAAGTCTTCCTTTTGAAGCGAGGACAGGCCAAGACGCACACGTGCTCACGTGTTCTCCTTGGCCCGCTGCCGTTTCAAAGAGATCAGAGGAAGACCTCAACGAGATTTGGGAATGAAGTTTCGCGATCTCCATTGGGAATAATCATGAAAAAATTGAAAAATAAATATCCACGCTTCCTCGATTTCGAGCCCGTTTCTTCGCCGCTTTTCTCGCACATTTGCATTTTGAATTACTCGCGCCTCTCCGTTTCTCGCGGAGGAGGTAAGCGCTTTCCCGTCCGTTAGCCACTTACCGTCGGGGAACGTTTCGCGACGCAGCCTCTATTTCCCGCTTCGCGTCTTTCGTCACTCTTTGCTCTTGTTTTACCTCGTATGAAGAAGCATCCAACAAAAATGAGCGCCTCAAAGAGGTCAGCTTTCTGTGTGTTGAACATACATGGTACCCGGTTGAGTGGTTGAGCTCGTCCATAAGCGCTAAATCTTCATTTTGAAAAGCAGACGGAATGCTTATGCGGGAGCACCTGCGGCTCTGGTAGACTGTGCGGTCTGCAGATGCCCGAAATATATATATATATATATAGAAATAAGAATTGGCAGTCAAGACAACCTCGGAAAGCAAAGGGGAGGATGTAGTACGTCCAGATAAAGAATTTAGAAAATAAGAAAGTCGAGAAAAAATGCCCGCCAGGTGGGATCCGAACCCACGAACTCCAGAATACTGGTCTGGTGAATACCGGTCTGGTGCGATCGCACCAGACCGGTATTCTGGAGGTAGTGGGTTCGGATCCCACCTGGCGGGCATTTTTTCTCCACTTTCTTATTTTCCAAATTCTTTATCTGGACGTACTACATCCTCCCCTTTGCTTTCCGAGGTTGTCTTGACTGCCAATTCTTATTTCTGTCTTATTTCAACGAGCCACTCATTTCCTATTGTGATTCGATATATATATATATATATATATATATATAATATATGAGAGACAGAGCTCTGAGATGTAGAAGGACCACTTTTAATTAGGCTCCCGAGCACAGGCCACCAAAAGACGGAACTGTCCGGGGATGATGATGGTTGTACACAGATGACAGTGGCGATGGGTTTGGATGGGTAGAAGGAACAGAGGGATTCAATGGCAATGCCTTGCGGCAAAAGTCGACTGCACGGAATTGCAACCACGTCGCCGTCGACAATTTCGTCTTATGTGACCCACAGAATCTCTTCGCAACCGGCCGCCAAAACGTGATCGGCATTCAATTTTAGTGTTTGCCGTGGTGCGTCCTGATAATACGGTTGTTGGGTGTCGGCGATGTGGATAGTTGGTTGACGGCAGGAGATACCAGCCGAGGCAGAAGAACGAAAGTCCCAACCAAGGATGAGTTTATGGGCACAGGGAAACAGAACAGCACACTGAATGTGATGGCGGACTTCTCCCATTAAAACACGCACGGTACAATATCCCAAAGGTGTGATGTCATTCCCATTAGCGCCACGTAAGCAATGACCAGTATACGGAGTCTTTACCTTGCGAAGACGTGAACACAAATCAGCATGAATTACAGAAATACTTGCTCCGGTATCAACTAACGCTTCCACTTGAATTCCTTCGACGAAGACAGACAACATATTAGACGGAAGTTCGGGAGGACTTGTGTACGTTCCAGGTGATGCAGTTTTACCTCCAAAAACTGCAGCATCTAGTTTTCCTGGTGCTTGTTGGCAGTATTGGAAACGGGACGAAGAGGAGACAAAGCGCGCTGGAAGGGCGAAGGGGAACGACGGCGACAGGGCCGGGAGTCCCGCGGAAGGTCCCTGGTGTCAGGAGGCGGTGATCGGCGGCGAGGAGATGATGAATACGCATGCTGACGAGGAGAGTAGCTGTAGTAGTCCCGCTCGTAAGGGGCGTAGCCGCGCCTCTCGTCTTGCTGCCGTCGACGGCAAAATCGAGAAATGTGCCCCCGGATGCCGCAATAGTAGCAGACAGGCCGGTCATCTATATGACGCGGTGCTCGCCACGTTGAACGAAAAAAACGGTGGAGCGGAAGGCGTAGAAATGGCGGTCAAGTGGCCGTGAGGAGTTGGAGGTGCAATGTGCTCTGTGGACACAGCTTGCCTTGAAGCAGCTTCCGAGTATGTAGGCACGTGAAGTAAAGCAGACTGGCTGGGCTGCGGAACGGTTGTCACAGCTGCGAGCTCCTCTCTAATTATGTCACGCAGCCCTTGTGCGTGGACGTCATTGACCGGATTGCTGTGATGACAGGGTGCATCGCGCTGCTGTAACTCTTCGCGAATGATGGCCCGAATCAAAGAACGCAGCTCTGTACTCCCCGAAGAGCCGATGCTCCAGGGATCGGGTTGGAGTCGGATAGCCTGAAGTTGGTCAAGGCGCTGACAAATGCTTCGCACATCGGCAACGGTAGCGGGATTTTGGATCGCCATAGCGTTGAAAGCAAAAGAGCAGACCCCTTTAATGATGTGCCGCACCTTGTCCGTTTCGGGCATATCTTTATCAACTCGACGGCACAGCGCGAGTACATCCTCTAATGTAGGAAGCATATGTGTCCTCCGCGTGCTGCACCCGAGCGTCAAGTTTCTTCTTGAGTGCCAAGCGACCAGACGATGTACCAAATACCTTACGTAACTCTTGGGTGAAACCTGACCAATCATCGAAGGTTTCCCGATTGTTGAAGAACCACGTCTTCGCTACTTCGGTTAGGGAAAAAGCAACTATGCGGAGTTTGAACGTGTCATCCCACCGGTTGTACGAACTCACTCGATTGAAGTGGTCGAGCTATTCTTCCACATCATCGCCCCGTAGGCCAGCGAAGTCGGGAGGATCAACCTGGGGAGTGGTTATAGTGTAGGCAGGCTGAGCAGGAGCTGCTGCGTTGGAAGCACCACGGCTGCTTTCCTGCTGCATGGGGATGTCTACCTCCGGCAGTCGCCGACCTGATCGAAGCTCCAGCGGTGCAACCGAGGGAGGTAAACGGAGGAATCGAGCGCACCCTCCACCACTTGAGAGACAGAACTCCGAGATGTTGAAGGACAACTTTTAATTAGGCTCCCGAGCACAGGCCACCGAAAGACGGAACTGTACGGGGATGATGATGGTTGTACACGGATGACAGTGGCGATGGGTTTGGATGGGCAGAAGGAACAGAGGGATTGACCCGCCGTGTTCCACACTGGATATAACAATGGTCATGTCGCTTCCACGCATAAATATCAGAACAGTACACCCCCAATGCCCATTATCTATATATATATATATATATATATATATATATATATATATATATATATATATATATATATAAATAGCGAATCAGAAAATGGGAAATGAGGGGCTCCGTGAAATAAGACAGAAAATAAGGGTTGGCAGTCAAGAAAACCTCGGAAAGCAAAGGGGAGGTTGTGGTGGGTCATAGACAGAGATGAAGAATTTTTTGAGTCGAAAAGAAAGTGGTGAAAAAATGCCCGCCGGGTGGGATCCGAGCCCACGACCTCCAGAATACCGGTCTGGTGCGATAACCACTACGCTACCGGCGGGGCTGTTTCCCCAGCACTTTCCCGGGTATTTATGTTAAGGTATTTTTGTTTCCTGCACTTGGGGGTGGTAGCCAGTGCCACTCGGACTACTCGGGGTGAAGGGGACCTTCTTTTTAACCCCCGGGCCGTGACTGGAGTGTCTACGACATGTCGAGAGTGGTCGACCAGCGTTAAACCCTCTTAGGCTCCCTTTGGCACCAAGACGGCCAGAACAGAGGCCCTCGCTAAGCATGTAGCGAATCAGAAAATGGGAAATGAGGGGCTCCGTGAAATAAGACAGAAAATAAGGGTTGGCAGTCAAGAAAACCTCGGAAAGCAAAGGGGAGGTTGTGGTGGGTCATAGAAAGAGATGAAGAATTTTTTGAGTCGAAAAGAAAGTGGTGAAAAAATGCCCGCCGGGTGGGATCCGAGCCCACGACCTCCAGAATACCGGTCTGGTGCGATAACCACTACGCTACCGGCGGGGCTGTTTCCCCAGCACTTTCTCGGGTATTTATGTTAAGGTATTTTTGTTTCCTGCACTTGGGGGTGGTAGCCAGTGCCACTCGGACTACTCGGGGTGAAGGGGACCTTCTTTTTAACCCCCGGGCCGTGACTGGAGTGTCTACGACATGTCGAGAGTGGTCGACCAGCGTTAAACCCTCTTAAGCTCCCTTTGGCACCAAGACTGCCAGAACAGAGGCCCTCGCTAAGCATGTAGCGAATCAGAAAATGGGAAATGAGGGGCTCCGTGAAATAAGACAGAAAATAAGGGTTGGCAGTCAAGAAAACCTCGGAAAGCAAAGGGGAGGTTGTGGTGGGTCATAGAAAGAGATGAAGAATTTTTTGAGTCGAAAAGAAAGTGGTGAAAAAATGCCCGCCGGGTGGGATCTGAACCCACGACCTCCAGAATACCGGTCTGGTGCGATAACCACTACGCTACCGGCGGGGCTGTTTCCCCAGCACTTTCTCGGGTATTTATGTTAAGGTATTTTTGTTTCCTGCACTTGGGGGTGGTAGCCAGTGCCACTCGGACTACTCGGGGTGAAGGGGACCTTCTTTTTAACCCCCGGGCCGTGACTGGAGTGTCTACGACATGTCGAGAGTGGTCGACCAGCGTTAAACCCAGCGTTAAGCTCCCTTTGGCACCAAGACTGCCAGAACAGAGGCCCTCGCTAAGCATGTAGCGAATCAGAAAATGGGAAATGAGGGGCTCCGTGAAATAAGACAGAAAATAAGGGTTGGCAGTCAAGAAAACCTCGGAAAGCAAAGGGGAGGTTGTGGTGGGTCATAGAAAGAGATGAAGAATTTTTTGAGTCGAAAAGAAAGTGGTGAAAAAATGCCCGCCGGGTGGGATCCGAACCCACGACCTCCAGAATACCGGTCTGGTGCGATAACCACTACGCTACCGGCGGGGCTGTTTCCCCAGCACTTTCTCGGGTATTTATGTTAAGGTATTTTTGTTTCCTGCACTTGGGGGTGGTAGCCAGTGCCACTCGGACTACTCGGGGTGTAGGGGACCTTCTTTTTAACCCCCGGGCCGTGACTGGAGTGTCTACGACATGTCGAGAGTGGTCGACCAGCGTTAAACCCTCTTAAGCTCCCTTTCTATGACCCACCACAACCTCCGCTTTGCTTTCCGAGGTTTTGTTGACTGCCAACCCTTATTTTCTGTCTTATTTCATGGAGCCCCTCATTTCCCATTTTCTGATTCGCTACATGCTTAGCGAGGGCCTCTGTTCTGGCAGTCTTGGTGCCAAAGGGAGCTTAAGAGGGTTTAACGCTGGTCGACCACTCTCGACATGTCGTAGACACTCCAGTCACGGCCCGGGGGTTAAAAAGAAGGTCCCCTTCACCCCGAGTAGTCCGAGTGGCACTGGCTACCACCCCCAAGTGCAGGAAACAAAAATACCTTAACATAAATACCCGAGAAAGTGCTGGGGAAACAGCCCCGCCGGTAGCGTAGTGGTTATCGCACCAGACCGGTATTCTGGAGGTCGTGGGTTCGGATCCCACCCGGCGGGCATTTTTTCACCACTTTCTTTTCGACTCAAAAAATTCTTCATCTCTTTCTATGACCCACCACAACCTCCCCTTTGCTTTCCGAGGTTTTGTTGACTGCCAACCCTTATTTTCTGTCTTATTTCATGGAGCCCCTCCTTTCCCATTTTCTGATTCGCTACATGCTTAGCGAGGGCCTCTGTTCTGGCAGTCTTGGTGCCAAAGGGAGCTTAAGAGGGTTTAACGCTGGTCGACCACTCTCGACATGTCGTAGACACTCCAGTCACGGCCCGGGGGTTAAAAAGAAGGTCCCCTTCACCCCGAGTAGTCCGAGTGGCACTGGCTACCACCCCCAAGTGCAGGAAACAAAAATACCTTAACATAAATACCCGAGAAAGTGCTGGGGAAACAGCCCCGCCGGTAGCGTAGTGGTTATCGCACCAGACCGGTATTCTGGAGGTCGTGGGTTCGGATCCCACCCGGCGGGCATTTTTTCACCACTTTCTTTTCGACTCAAAAAATTCTTCATCTCTTTCTATGACCCACCACAACCTCCCCTTTGCTTTCCGAGGTTTTCTTGACTGTCAACCCTTATTTTCTGTCTATATATATATATATATATATATATATATATATATATATATATATATATATATATATATATATGTATATATATATGTATATATATATATATATATATATATATATATATATATATATATATATATATATATATATATATATATATATATATATATATATATATATATATATGTATATATATATATGTATATATATATATATAAATCTAGAGAAAGATAAACTCACAAAGCGCGCAGAAATAGTATAAGTAAAGAGTCGTATACACAGCAAGAACAATAACAAACAATGTTTACTTACGTAGCGGCAACGGGACTTGCCTTCATCAGAGTAGGCAAGTCCCGTTGCCGCTACGTAAGTAAACATTGTTTGTTATTGTTCTTGCTGTGTATCCGACTCTTTACTTATACTATATATATATATATATATATATATATATATATATATATATATATATACAAAAGGACGAAAAATAGATGAAAATCTAAGGGGTGTTTATTTGAGGTTCATCACCAGACAGACATCGGAGACGCTAATTAAACACAGTAATCATCAGATTTGAGACGCTAATTTGCATCCATACGCAATGCGAAGCCAATATGAATACTGCGGCTCAGATTCAGGCAAGGAAGGAGCCGGTCAGGCGCCAACATAACAGCTGGACCGTACACGTTCTCGGTCCATTTCTTAGGATAAATTTGTTCGTATGTTGCCCTCAGGCCACGGTGTAAGAGGTATTTTAGGTGAGAGAGCGCCGCCGCCCAGCGCGTCGACGTAAAGTTCTCCTTCGGGGGCGGGCCGACAGATGGCGATAGTGATTGCGGCCCGCTCAACCGGCTACGTTGCGCGTGCACGCTGGCGCGAAAGCAGCCCCGGCGCGATGAATAAAAATATATCGTTCGAGTGAGCGACCATTGGGAGTTCATCTGTGTGAATCAAGCGATGTTTTGTCTTGCACTCCCTGACATCCGCTGCACGTACCCGCCCAGCTCTGACGCACTGCGTTTGAGAAGACGGCATATTGGCGTCAGCGTGCGGCGCGGTTGCACAAGTTTCATCGTATCTTGGAGACAACTGCTGCTAGTTTTTTTTTTTAATTTTATTAAGAGAAATCGCAACAATATTTAATAGACAGCACAGCACGAACAAGACATGAGATAATAATCGAATTTTTGAGGTTCGAAGCAGTCATAATGCTGTCAAACATGACACTCCTGTCGGCTTTTACGAAGAACCCTACCTGAAACCACAATGAAAAAACAACACCAACATTTTTCTATCCTCTAAACTAGCCATTGTACAATGATACAACACATGTTTGCTTGTTTTTTCACCATTTATTTAAATGATAGCAACGTTCTCAAAACAATAAGGGCGAAACACACAAACTGAGGACACCTATAACTTATACGTAAATGAAGGTTGTAAAAGCGGTACTGCACTCGTCCCGACATTCGGTCTCAAACAAGCTTTGACATTTTTCTCAAGTCATGGCTTTTGGTTTCGTTCTTCTTTTTCAATTGCCTGCAGTACTGCCGCATGCGCAGGCACACGTAATAATGCAACAGCTTTGCCAGCATTTCTTCTTTGTGAGCACTGCATGGAAACATGAAGTTGTGATTCTCCAGCACAGCATCAATGGTTTTGTCGTATACATCTCGGTCACTAGCATGTTTTGCAAAATGCTCTTCAGTGCATTTGAAAAGATCGAAGAGATGCATATTTGGGTGTGTCAGCCAGCCCTTTGTTTTACAGTTCACTAGGTCGGCTTCAGGGACATTTACAATGCCCTTTTTCCCCGCAAGAGCCTCTTTGCAACTGGTGCAGGATGTGCAGCTGCCAACCTTCCGGGATACGAATCCTGTGACGTAGTAGACGATGCAGTCAACTACTGTTGCGTCTGAGTCGTCGAAGTCGAAGAGATCGTCGCACTCCCAGCTTCCTTCTTCAATCAGGCCGTCAAGTTTTTTTTTCAGTTGATCTAATTTGGCAGGGCATTGCGAAGATGAATCATTGTAAATATTTCTTAAATCCGCCAAGGTGACAACAGAAGCTTGCTTGTTTCCAGTAGTCGTGCAGTTGCCGAACTGCGGTGGCTTTAGCAAGGAATACAAGCTCAGCATGCGGTACAGCTGAAGGAACGTGGGAAATGTAGGGTGTTCGTTCTGCCCTCCAGCTTGTCTGACGATACCAAAAAAACATTCCAAGGGGTCTTGATTCATCTTCGCTGTCAGAACATACTTGAAACCGCACTCTTTCAGTAGGTAAACTGAAAGCTCCCGCACCGACTTTAATGTTACGCGTAAGCCTTCAGCTGTTGACTGCGTCAAAAAAACGTCTTTGGAAATTTCTCCTTTCACGACCTCGGTCTCCCAAGAGTCTAGCCACTCAGATGCAGCTTCTAGGACAGAAAAATCTTTGCATCCCAGTTTTAGGCCTTCGGAGGGAAAACGCCGGTTCAGTGCATCAAAGAGGTCGTTTAAAAAAAGGGTAAACTGGGCTGTCGGCTCGGCATTAGTTAGACGTGGTGCGCCTTTCTGTGCGTAGAACATTATTCCTTTAGCCACGGAGTTACTAAAAATCTGTGTCGCCGGCTTAACTCTCATTTTCAGCATCTTAGATGGGTTGACGTGATTATACGTTATTTTTGGACATACTCTAAGTTCACCACAGTGCTTGCTGTCTGCAACGAACAGGGCATCATAGCATGACCATCTAATGAGCTTGCCATCTTTCATCAATACCTTCCTGTCGTGTAGTCGATTCCTAATGCACTTAAAAAGGTGAGGGGTGTCAGATAGGACATAACCTTCCTTGAAGTGTCCAGTGGGTGCTCGAATGCATTTACCACGCTGCCCAGTGCGCCACTGATCCCAAGCTGCTTCCACATGGAGCGGTTGGTGGATGCTCCATCGCACACAACGCCGTCAATGAACACTCCGGCCTGCTCAAGTTTCACGATGCACTGAATCAAGAGCTGCGCTAAAAGAGTCCCCTTAGTCGGTCCTTTGGACGCAAACACTGCTACGGGCTGCAAATAGTTCTCGCCGAACGGGGCAAAAGCAAAAACCAGGCCGTGATCTGCGAGCTCACTACTCTGATCCTTTGTTTCGCCATGATCAACGAGTCCAGTGTACGTCATCGTTTTCGAATTGACGGATATTTCCTTCCTTACTTGAATTTCGTCAAATATCAGCATTCCTCTGCGCTGAAACTGTGACTTGGAGGAAATTTTAATCTTGAAAGCTTTGAAAAAGTTTTCATCAAAGCCACACTTGAGGCCAACCATGCTTATGTACTTTCTTATCGTAGTGATGCATGGCAACGGCAGTACGTCATTATTGCGCAAAAAAGCGTATGTAGCTGGGCTGCGGATGTTCAGAAGAAGACACAACAGGAGCCAGTCATCCGTATACCGTCTGTTTGTTTTTGAAGTGCACTTTGCGGCCGATATGCATTCTTCTAGCAGAAGAAGCTGCGCTTGTGGCAAGTTGAGGCCCTTCAATTTTTCAGTGATGTCTTCTTCTTGCAGCTTTGTAAGTTCCTTCCTGGAAGCTTGCAACTGCTCCAACAGAAGCTTGTTCCTTCTTGCGAGTCGTGCTCGTGATCTCTGGAGTGCATAGTTTGCTCGCCTCAAAGCGTGGAGCTTCTGTTTTTGAGCAGGTGCTACTTCCAACCTGATGCGCTTCAATGGTCGATCCTGTTTGGCTCTTGCAGCTCGACGATCGGCATGTATTCGCAATGTATCAGCAAGGCCGCTGCAGAACTGACAGATGGTTCCACTGGGTGGAACTAAAAGGCACCTGTTGTGTCTCCAGTTCCCCTGGCAGTCCACAAAAGCACACTCAGGAGCGACACCAGGAAAATCCTTTAAATTCGGCCCTCCGCAACAAACGCTGGTGCTGTCGATGACGCTGAGCATAGTATCCAGTTCCGATACAGTTGAGACTGACGGATTTAAGCCCAAAGCAGCAGTACCTACTTGTTTGCCGAAGACGTAGGCCTGCACGGTCATGTCACTCTTCACATGCAACGCCTTCCGATTGAACACCAGCGAAGAGCCGTCGCTTGTCCTGTGCGTCACCGCAGCGTCTATAAAGACGATGTCCCTCACGCCTTCTGCGTCAGTGCGATGCACAGCCCACGAAGATTGTGGTAGGCTAATGCCAGGCGCCGTGTTAAAAAGCTCTCCAAAAGATGAGTCACGCGAGGCATTTGCGTAGGGCTCCATCACAGTACTGCTGTCACAGGGCATTTCCGCGCTAGAGATCTCACCAGGCGACGTCGGCATGGGCTCACTGCTGCTTCCACTGTGAGAAGTGCTTGTCGAAGGGGCTACACGATGGGCTTGTCGCTTTACTTGCTTGCGAGGGCTTTTAATCTTCTTGGAGAGGTATCTTGGTGCTCCCTCGAAAATCGACGGTACCGCGTCTTTCGCTAGGCCGGCTCTTCTTTTTCCAGACATCAGCACATGGCCGTCTATTTCCGCGGACCAAGTCTTCATGATGAAATGCGGAGCGAAATGCTTCTCGCAGACTCTGTCCGTCCTTTGAAGCACGCGGTCCTTCCGAGGTATTGCACGTCTCCATGCTTCGAGCCTCGATGGGTCGTGCGGCGGCGTGAAAAGCGAATACTTTTCCTTGCACGACTTATACCCCGTTTTGCAAAACGGAACAAAGCACTTTCCCATCGCGCATGCTCGGGAATGAGTTCTTAGCTTACAGTTCTTGAGCACAGCAAGTGAAAATGGCACAAAAACGTCGCACAAACAGCACAAATTCCGCGCACACGGGGACGGAAAGAACTGACAAAGACAGGGTTGCCACTGAGTTTTGGGTCAATATCGCCAGACGGCCAGCAAAAAGTCGCCGAATGTCGCCATTTTTGCTTTAGAATTCGCCAACAGTGTCGCCACACTAAATATCTACGGCAACGCCTAAAAATAAAAGCTCCCAATTTTGTATAACCCCATAAAAATCAGCAACGTTCATGTTTTTCAATGCCAGTCGTATGGTACGCTTCATAATGCCTGGTTCTTCGACTAGCCGTTAGGCGGCGCCGCAGGAAAAGCCCACTCTGGAGTAAGCAGCGGCTGTAGTATTGGTGAAAAAAAAGCAGGGAAGTCGATAAAGTGTCATCCCAAGCAGGGGTAGCGGCAGGGCAGAATTAAAAAGAAATCTGAGTTGAGGGTTAACTAAATTTAAGTTACTAAGATAGGCTAGATGGCGCATCCCGTTACGTCGATTCAAAGGGGAGGCCTTTGATCATCATCATCATCATCACTTTGGCGGGAAAAGCCCACTTTGGCGGCGGTTTGCGCGCAGGCGGCCGCGGCCGCGGTGCAGCAATCCTCCCTGTTCTGTGAGACTGTGGCACAACCAGCACAACCACAGCTTGGGGAGCGCGCTGCTCTTCGAGGCTCGAGCGGAAGCTCTCCGTACTCTTGTGCGCTCCGTACTCGCTACTATCGGGGCGCGCGGTGGCCCCGCGCCGTTTCACACCGGCTACGTCGCCGCTGAAGGCCTGGGTCGCACTAGAGAGGCTTTCTTGTCGCACAGGCCACCCGTTTTCGGGAGCAACGCGGCAGTAGACCATGTACGCTGTCGTAGCCAACGCGGGGGCCGCGGAGGCTCGGTAAGCGCCACTCGCCAACACCAGCGGGCTGGGCGCACGAAATCTCCGGACAATCCGGCCGCCGAGCCACCGAACGACCAGCGAGAATTTTCTCGCCCCGCCGCAGACCCCTCGCCGCGCACGCAGTCGTTCCTAACGGAGATGCTCCTCGAGATGCAACCTCGTTGTTGCAGCAAGCCAGTAGCTTGATCGAGTCCCTTTCAGGCGCTCTAAAGGTTTCCCTGGAGGCACCGAAGCTGTCAAGGCCACTGGTGAGGCTGGAAATACCAGTTTACCGCGGTTACGAGGATACCATCAGCGTGACCGACTTCACTATATGGGACTCAGCGACAGCGATATGCTCGCTCGTGCCGTGACAGTCGTGCTTACGAAGCAAGCAGCGCAGTGGTACCAGCTTGCCGGTCACCGATCCGCCACGTTCACTGAACTCAAGGCGGCAATCCGTCGCTAATTTCTTCCAGTGGACTGCCATCGGAGGACGCGGCGTGAACTGGAGCTGCGCACACAAGCTCCCTAGGAATCCCTCCTAGTGTTTGTGCGGAGTATGGAGAAGCTATATCAAATCGCCGAACCGACAGCCCTGAACGATGAACACGTCGAGAGGGTTATCAGGCAGGCGCAACCCACTTTTGCGGCGTACCTGAGCGGCGCTCGGTTCCGCGACCTGGAGGAGCGAGCCGCTGAGGCGAAGCGGATACAGGGCCACATACTCGCTTCCCTAGCGTATCGCCCTCTTCCTCCGGCAAGCGAGGCTCGTGAGCCCCGCTGCGCGTGGAAGGGAGCTTCCTCTTTTTCTCGCCACCCGCCGGACGCCGCCCACGCAGTCGGAGCGGAAGACAAAGGTCTGTTGGAAATTAGCGAACGAGCTTTGGACCCATACACTTACGGACGCCACACGGCCAATGCCAGGAAAAAGCCTGCAACAACCGCCCTGAACTCCCAGGTCCGGCGGCAGGCGGAGACACTCCAAGGGATGCCAATCGCGGGAAAACCCGTGGTGGGCTGCGCTGTTTTCGTTGCAGAAAAGAGGGCCACATGAAGCGCAACTGCTCCCAGCCGCCGGCGCAGTTGGGAAACGCAGGTGCCGGCCGAGCGGGAAAGCCCGTTCGGCCGAAGTAATTCTGGCCCCTCCCTAGGCCGCCCGGGTTACCACGTCGGAGGGCCTGCTCCGTTCATCAGTGTCGTCATTGCCAGCCGAGAATCCCGGCTTTATTGGACACGAGAGCTAGCGCTTTGTTCGGAGACGAAATGTTGTACGTCTTGCAACAGCGTTCTGTTCGCCTCAGGGAGTGCCGGGCTGCGTTCAGCCTTGCCAGCGGTGTTGCGCGTGCCGGCGGCGCCGCAAGGTTGACAGTTCGATGGTACGGGCGGAGGAGTCGATGTCGTTTTATCAGCCTGCCAAGCCAGAGTGTCCCCGTGATTTTGGGCCGCGACTTTCTTCGGAAGTCTAGAATTACGATCGACATTGTAATGATCCCGCTTTCTGACCCCCGATGACAACCCCCACGCCACCGCCTCGACATGCCCACGCCTCGGGCGAAATGAGACACTGAACAGAGACGACTGAAACTTTCGAACACCGCATGACCGCATCACGCGCAGAGGTATTGCGGCCGTGTCAAAGCAACACCGACTAGGCAGAGCAACGCACAGAACAGGGAGGATTTTAGAGAAGCAAAGGTCTAGCTTTGCCTGTAGTGCCAGAAAAAGCGTAGTGGCGGCGTCGTGAACTACCCAGTACGCCCGCTTGATGGCGCTGTAAACACGGCTTTGTAAACATGGCGGATGCTTTTTGCACAGGCCGCTTGAGCTCCTTAATAACATGGCTGCCCTCGCACGGCGGCCGCCGGCTCGCTGCTCCACGGCCGGACTCGACTCTCCTCCTCCCGCGCGCGAAAGGGGCGTCGAGTCCGGCCGTGGCTGCTCCTGCTGGCTCCTGGCTGGCACGCTGGTCGCGTGTTTACTTGCGCCGCGCTAGTGAAGTGATGTTACGCCAGGTGACCAGATGGCCTCGACTGGCACAGACCACAGTGAGCAGCAAGTGAGAACAAATCGTTTATTGACATCCGCAAGTTTACAGAGGCCAGGACATCATTTCATTTCGATCGCTGCAATTGTACGTCGCTTTCGTGACAACATTTTTTTTTTTTTTGCCATAACAACTCGTTCACTTGCGCTAAGATTTCGAACGAAGGGCACAAATGAAGTATTGACTGCGACAACGGTTTTCTTTGCACCGTCTTTCTAGCGGAGTGCATAACACTCACCTTCTGTTGGAAGAATCGAATATTCTGGCCTCGACAGCTGCCTTCCGATGCGGAATTTCCCACATTTGTCATTCCACAAGCACTCAATTCCCGTGTTTTGCCAGTCCTCTCAACAACTGATGGACGCAAAAGCACATAACAGCAATAACAGTCACGAAACCGGTGCTCCGCGCACATTGAAACGGTCGGCCGTTGCAGCGGTTTCAATTTGAATTGGCGGCTTTGTGGTTGCGAATTCAGAAACGAGGTGGTGCACCAGTCGGCTGTTCGTAAAAAGTTGCGTACATTTTTGCTCAACGGATGTTTGATGCGGAACTTGTTAATAGTATTTTTAAATAACACATTGTAAGCGAACTGTGTGGGCTCTTTGAGTCACGGAATGAATGTTTTGTATTCTATACCAAAAGTAACATTTTGCCTGCGCCGTCTGGTGGGCTTGATGGTCGAAAACAGCGCTTTAGGTTGGTCACGTGGGGCGTCGATTTTTACGCCGCCTATAGGGAAGACAGGGAACGTCCAAGCTTGAGAGGCCTGAGCAACGCCACCTAGACTGGAAATAATTTCCTCTAGGTGGCGTTGGGCAGAGCCGTCGGGACGGACGGAGAAAGAGAAGTGGGGGAGCGAGAGTCCCAAGCCGAAATTCGCCATAAAATCGCCATGTCGCCATTTGTGATTTTCGGTCGCCACGGGCCTCTCAAAGTCGCCAATTTGGCGAAAAGTCGCCACCAGTGGCAACCCTGGACAAAGAGGAGCCGGCCGCGCGCGGGCGAGGCACTAGTTGCTAGCGCCCTCTCTTGGCGCGCCGCGGAAGGAGAACAACGTCTCCCCTTGACCGCGAGCGGCTCGCCCGCGCCGTTCGCTCACCTAAAATACCTCTTACACCGTGCCTCAGGCCATTCTGAATGCTGAGACGAACGTGCGTTAAAATGTCCGTGCTCATGTACCATTGTGAGTGCCAGAATGCAGCAAGCAATATGTTTACGGGGAGTGGCAGGGGCGACAGCATGGCCGTTTAACAGTAACAAAACCGGTGATGTTCACGCCCAGTTAAATGCGTCGTCTCAGAATATCCACACATACGACTTCACGACGTGAGTACGGTGCAGGCAGGTTGTTGGCGGTGATAGTCTGCGGGAGCGCGCGGCTGACCGGGGGCACCCTTGTACTGCAGCGAAATTTACAAGTATTTCACGCCGTTCATCATTGAGATATCACTGCTAGAAAAATCATGACAGGCAGACAGACAGACAGGCAGACAGGCAGACACGAGCTGAGAGAGGGAGAGGGCAGCTGTTCTTCCCTGCCATTTACGAAACTTCAAGAGCCGCTATGAAGAAAACGCTACGGGCCAGAGATGAAAAAAAAAGGGCTTGATTGGAGAAAGTATTCGTTGGTGGGATTGGTTTTCTGAAAAAAAAGGCAGATCTTATCCTAAACTGTCACAATCAAACCGATTCCAGAGAAGTACAAAAATTATACAATGAAAAAAAAAAATCAGAACCCTTCACCCTGTGGAGAGAGAAGTCCAGCTTTCTTCACGGCGTTTTTTTTTTTTTTTTGCTATCGCAAAAATCAAGCAGCCGTGTATGTTTCATTAAAACAGCAATAGAATTATCACTCATGTATTGATGTGCTGCCACAAATATCCGTAATGTTTTCTTTTTATTCAACAGTATTGACAAGCATTAATAGTGTACCAGATTTATAGTTCATATAAGCTTTGCCAATATAAGCGTCTCGTTCAAGCATTCGCTTAACTTGCTTCATGAGTGCTTGTCGCTTCCTCTCGTCCTCGCTAGGCTGTCCCCTCTCCACGCCGCTGCGACCGCGTTACCACATTTCGTCCCATGAAAGCCCCGACCAAGAACAGCTTCGCCGTTAAAATTGTTCGCCAGCGCTAGGTCAGCCGACAGAGACGATCTTCTGGGTCATAACCACGAGACGGCTCTACTGTGAAGAGGAAAGCGAGGGAAACAGCAAATCACAACACCTTCTCTCTTTGCCTGTTTCTGAAGAAATGGGGAAATTTTGTGTTCTGTTTTCGCAACTACTTAGCTCTTCGTTAGGAGATTTGCGACGCATGAGCAGACCTCACTGCGGTGTACGTGACCGTACACAAAAGCACGCATCCCGCCATCTGTTTTTCCCTTTCCTACGGCGTGTTGTTGCGCCCGTTCGTCGGCGTTCTCCCGCGAACTCTTGAGGGGTGCGTTCTCCCGCGGCATTGAAGAAGGCGGGCGCTTTCTCCCACGGTTCGGGCGCATTACAGAGGCGTCCTTGACATTTTCTCATTCGCCGCCTCCCTTCCCCGGTGATGGTGATATTGCCCCGCCACCATTGTTGCCGTCGGGCGGTTTACCCGCGCCTCCACGCACGGGCTGTTCACAGCTCGTATACACGTTCGCTCTCCTACTCCGAAGCGGAGCGTCGAAACTTAATGACGATAATCCGACTTGCACTTCATTCTCCTTTCTTCCAATTTGCGTTTTCTTTTCTTGTGCGTTCAAATTTTGCTGCGATGGTAGGAAAAAGCGGAGTTGTGAGGCATTCGGTTGTGGGCGTGCTTAAATGAGGAGAGGTGCTGTAATGAAGTAGGGTTGTGAAACGAAATTGTGAAAAAGAAACTAATCGCTGTCAACTCCATTCCATGCTCGCGTGGAGTTACGAGTGGGTCTTAATAACACCAGGCACACCCCTTGGTTCCCTCCCCTCTGCCGCCGTTCAAGCAAATCCCTCCCGAGGCATCCTGACGTCTCCTTTAGAGATTGGGTCACTTAATATTCGACGATAGCGGAACGCGTTCGGTAGGCAGAGGCGGTCGGGCAGAGTTTTACGCAACCGAGCCGACTAAGAATAACGGTGCGCGTTACGAATGACGCCGGCGATTACTGCGCGAGATCAGGGCCCCATGACAAACGATTCCAGCGAAGATTGCCAACCTTCGCTCGTGCAGGTTTCGCTTTATGTCCAAAGATCAGTAGTGCCCTGCCGCTACAGATCGACTGTACGAAATCGGCAGGCATAACGGCGCACCCTGTGCGTGCCAGTGGATACGCGCTCCCACGAAAATAGCCAAAGAATACAAGCCGGTATGCACATATCCGCTTGAAACTCGAACGCCAACAACAGGCGCACGAACGCAAAACACACTGGGAGAACGTGCGCGCAGCGCCAAATGAGTTCCCATTCGTGATCGGTGGGGTGGCTTTCTTCCTGACCACGGCCCTACTGTGTGCACTTACTCGGACGCGCGTCATCGCCGGCCAAAGCCTATACTGCTGCTTCGCCTACGTACAAAAATAAGAGCGGCTTTGTATGGAAAAGTGAGTGTGCTTGAGGCAGATATTTATACGCTGTCGCGTCGCCTCTGCTGGCACAGCAGTGACTCGCCTTTCTTTTTAGGTGGCGTTCGCACAAAGACGGGAGTGACACTGCTCGCACGCTATTCGCACGCCCGAGGCGTCAGCCTGCCGTTTTCCCTGACGCCACGCGCGGGATTTCAGGCGCCGCACGAGTGCGATTATAGTGGACCCGTTCTATGGGCGCGTATGGTAGATATAGGCGGGTCTTTACTCTTTCTGTGGAGGGTGTGTGCTCCAGATGTGATTGCACGAAAGGCGGTGTCCGAGGGTTGCTGCGGTTTTTTTGCGGCTTCCTAGCTGTGTCTGCGGTAAGTAGGTGGGTCAATAAATATGCGGGGGTGCTTATTATGCGGAGACCGTAGTTCGGTGGGTGGACCTGTCACTTCTCGCGTTAGTGTCACATGTGTTCGGGAACAGGTACTCGCATCGGAAATTTGCGCATTGCTGTCGAGGGCTAAGGATAGAAAAGAACGGCCTAGTCAAGAGGTGTAGCTGACCGAAGCCGTGATCCCAAATTTTGCAGCTCTAAATCACATAGAATTCCTTTCGCCGTCGGTTATGGAGGTGGAACTGCCTTCACAGGGGCTACAATTCTTTGCATTACTGAGCGAGGCTACTAGATCCCATCGCGGTTGTAGAAAATTCCTTAGATTGGCATTGCCACGAGAAAATGTCTTGCAAAAATGCAACATTTAGATGATGCGACAAGAAAAAACAAGCAATCCAGAACTACCGTCCTTAGAGTCGTAACATCACGCGAGTCATTAATATTCTGCGCAGCTGATTTTCAGGCACCTATCACGAAAGCCCATAAACTGTCCCGTTAGATTGCAATATGACCGGGAGTTGGGTCGGACATGAATTTTATTATTACCCCCTCCTTCGTTTCTTTCTTTAATGATGCGTTACGAAAATTTGGTCTCTGACTCGGTTTTTCAAGATAAAAAATAAGACCCTTGCGTGATTCCGAAGAAATATGTTTCAATATACAACAAGGTTTCACTTCAATGAACTTCACTGTAATAAACATTATTTATTTATTTATTTATTTATTTATTTATTTATTTATTTATTTATTTATTTATTTATTTATTTATTTATTTATTTAAAACGCTATCCAGGGTACAGGGATCTTATCAGGGCGGTTGACAGGCCCGAACTTTGACACTTTTGTAGTTGACAACAAAGCTGAACAAAAGACGAACCAACAATTCATTGAAACACCCACATTAAACACAATGAAAAGAATGCATAAGATGGCTGTCGGACTTAACGCCATGGGCCAGTTCATTTTACGCTCCGACTTTTCCGGGGACAGTTAAAAGATCTTTAGAGCGACGTGTTATTCTAACCGTTTCCACCAGTACCCTCCAGCTCGTTCTGTCGGAGCTCTGCTCCAGGATAGTTTTCAAAGAAGACATTGAGATTCCACATGCTGTGCCCGCTGTCAGCTCTCGTAAGAGTGTAAAAGTATAAGCCGAGAAGTGCCGTAAAAGTATGACGTGCGCACAGCGGATAGTGAGAACGAAGTGCTCAAAAGGAAAAAACAAGACAGGCGGCCCGGCAGTTTGGCCAGGTGCACGGACAGAGGGAAAGGGCGTACGGCGCTATACGTGAAGACCAGCAGCGGCGATATCTTATGTGGGACAGCCACGATTTCCGTGACGCCGATTTCTCTACCTGCGAGGACGACGGAGGGGTCCATTCAAGTACGGCGGCTGGTCGTCACGACGCCCGAGAGAGAACGTGCGCCCGGCTGAAAGAGTCTGAAGAGAAGAGAACGTTTTCAGGCTGGAGCGGCGGCGTCCGGATATGCTTCCTCCGGTGTTACTGTTCTCTTGATGTCTTGGCGGACGCGCCTCCACCCACGTGGGGCAATTTCTGTGTGTTGCACAGTGCGTTTGTAACGTCAGTGCTGTACCTGCAAGCCCCTTACAGAGATATCTGGTAGATTCACGAACGAGATGACGAAATAGGTTCTTGGGACGTAGTACATTCCTCCAGTGGGTCATACTTAATCAAGAGATACGGGATGAGTTGTGCACGTTTGGTAAATGTTAAGAAAGCTGTAATACGTGCTGTGGACGTTAGAGCTTCCAGACGAATGAAGGAACTGGGTTAGCTGTGGCACGAGTGGTCTGAATTGTACAGCATGCTGACTGTAATTCGGTAACAGATGCACGACGGGTGCCTCTGTATAGGCTCGTGATTACGATTGTGACCTGAAAGTGGGCTTGTCCGAGAATCACGTATTTGTAGGGACCTCATTCGTCATCTTCGAACATTAAAGGTGTGCTTACATAACTCACCGTTCCTTATTTTGTTCCTTGACAGCATGTACTTACGAACGTTGAGCGCTTGCATTGACATCTATATTGCTCTACAAACTAGCTTGACCGTGCTAGCGAGCATTTTCTGTGCGTTTTTCTTGTGTAGTCGCTGCTCCACTATCAAAATTTAGATTAGTACGTGGCCACGTGATTGTCCAGCGTGAGAGTGAGTTGCAACACAGTCATCTGAAACACCTACAGGAAACTAATTGTTGTGTTGTTGCTGTTATTAAAGCAAAGATTTCTATGTTTCACTGATGGCTTATATCGCGTCTACAACGCACTGCAGAAAAGCCAACTTTCTCTGACGATGATGCTGATCGTGAAAGTGAAAAAAAAAAAAAAAACGGCTTCCTGTGGCCACGGAATCTAACATGGGTCACTCGCATTATGAAGCCGACGTCTATCCGATTCCGCCACTTGCACACGGTTAGAGCAGTTTGGAATTGGAGAGGGGTTCATGAACGTGCAAAATTGGACAGAAAAATCATGCACCCCTCCGTCTAACGGCGACGATAGTTGAACGCCAAGCTTTATTTGTGCGCAATCAAATGGAAAATGGTCAAAGTCAAAGCCGCTGGGATGAAAAGTGCAACCTGCGTGTGAGTCAAAGCGACAGCTCAACGAGTCAATGTTCAAACCGTCTGTGAGTCGAAGTCCAATATCAGACGAGGACAAAGGAATCCCTCGCGAGAAAGCTTCTCGCTCTAAAACTTCGTCGTCGTTAGACGGAGGGATGCATGCCTTTCTGTTGTGTTTGATGATGATGATAAATACGATGAATATGATGATGGTGATGATAATGATATAACATCCCAAAGGACACCTCAGCTGTTATACATATACCGTTAGAAGACAGTGTTTTTGTTTTTATCAAACGTATACCTGGCTGAACAACAGGAGATTTTTTTCAAAAGCTCCACTCCGGAGTAATTTCCACTCCAGGAGCAATTTATACTCTGTATCATCAAAGTGTGTCCACAGGCCGTATCAATTCATCGTTCTCAGCAGCGCCAACTCACAGTGCTACTAGAACTTTTTTTTTTTTTCATTTGAGAGAAGGTTTTCATCTACATAAAGTGACCAGTGCCTGCCCACACAGGCGCAGCGAAGTCGTGACTAGCACACAAATGCATTGAAGAACTCCGTACTTGTATCTGCTACACGCGACCGCCTCGACAAATACCGCTACCGAGTATACCTGGGCAGGGCACTGTCAGGCGGCGATACCGAACGCACATGACGTGCGTGACTTTGAAACCTCAAGAAGATAACGTTCGTTCGATCTCCTTGTGTCCCCCTCTGTTGTGCTCACTCATTATTTTAAAATTGCAGCCGTCGACACTTACCGGTAGCCATCGCATTTTTTCTCAGGCGCGCCCAACAGGTCAATGCATGCACAGCGGAAAACCAGAACATGCCACACCCCCGCGATAACGCGCCGATTATACGACGAAACACACTCGCAGTCCAGCCGAACAGGATTTACGTTCTGTGTTCGCAAGGAGTGCGGCATGCGCCAAGGTTTAAAGGCCGCAGCGGAAGCACCATTGTCCAGCTGGGCCACATCTCATGCGATAAGTCATGCATCACCCGGACTTCTGCCCGCGCTCGTTTCGAGTGAAGGCCAGTGTAAAACTAAACAAGACAGTCATTACCATTTGGCTGCGCAACCAGAGCAGTATTACCCGAGTGTTCATGCATGAGCATGGCCGGCACCTCGGACATACAAGGCGAACGCTGTTTTGGAGATTAAGCTGGCAGCGCTCAGCGAGACCGTCGTCCTTGAGTGGCGCAGAATTCGCTCGCCGCTCTCTTCCGATGAACCGTGCAGTCAGCAGCCACGCCCAACCCCTGCGCGTAGGTGGCGATTGAACTTTCATTGAGAATGGACAGTGTATACATGAGTCATAGCCCACCCATGGGCACGCAGTTTCAGCATGATGGGAACACGCGCATTTACGTCTACCCCCGTGGGTTTCATCAAGGGGTATCATACTAATGATCGCGGAATTCCTCCGTAGAAAATCTTGTGGGTAAACGTCCTAGTTGCGTTCGCAGCTGGGACGGCCAGATGCAGGGGCTGGCTATTATGTCCATTTTAGGATAAAGTAAACACGTCGCCCGTCCGCGGCATATCAAGGAGCCTGAGAAAACGCAGACGAGCGCCCTATCCGAGCGCGATTGCAGGGTATACCATTGCCCAGTATTCAGCGTACTTTACCCAGCATTTATCACATGTACAATTTGCGGACATTGAACCCGTACACAATCCACCGGTGGTGGCTTTTTGGTGTTATGCGCAGACTTGTGCAAATTTCATTTTATATATAAGGCGGCAGCATTTAGCCTCTATCCGAAAAAATTCTGCCGCGTCCGTACGTTTTACCCGCGGCGTTTCGCTCAGCAGCGCGACGCGTTAGTCCGTGATCCACCACGGTGGATAAGAGGATAGGGAACCTCTTCTCGGATACTTATTCTACTATCAGGAACGAAATCGTAATCATGCGTAAGCAGCGGTCACCGCGATAATGATTTTGATGACGATTCGTCGTGACGTACGAACATGCGTACAAATCTGGATTCAGGCATACATCGCATCGTGTTAATTCTGTCCCAAAGAAGATGAAAAAGGGAAACTCAGTATACCCATATTCAGCTTTACCCAGTAGCACGAGTGTCTTGTGGGTGAGCACCGCATCCACAACGCCCCTCCATGCGACGGCCGCAGCAACTGGAGCAACAAGACAGCAGCAAAGGATGGGGCCTCAAAACAGCGCAGCTACTCTCGCTTACAACTTGTTCTTCACTGCGCTGCGGCGTCCAGCAGAAGAGTGGGAGGAGCTCTCACGACTCTGCCCCACACAAGGGAGAACGGTCCGATTGTTGTGCGGCGTTACAGAAGCAGGGGAGCCGGTGGGCGGTGTGCACGCCGAGAGAACGGTGATCGCCGAGTACATACGCGCGCTCGCAATGAGCTCCCCGCGTGCATGCACGTAACAGGGCACCCGAAGCAACTGTGTGGGAGCCGCTTTTATACACGTGCGAGCGAGCTGGATCAGTCGGCGCGCGCAATCGACTGGGAGCTGCGCGCGGCGTCTGTTCGTGACCGGACCCGGGAGGACGGAAACGAAACGGTGCCCTTGGCGCCAGGATCGAGCACGCGCGAGCCGGCTGCAGGACCGTTCCGTGGGACCATTGGTTCGGGCCGTGCAGCGGGACTGGTGTGCATGCCCAAGGGCGTATCTGCCGCGTACACGCTTCCCATCGTCCACTTACCTCATCTCGAGGGAGGCTATTGTTCCTTGGAAGAGGAGAAAACGGACGGAGAGGGGGGAGGTGGAGATAGTAGGCGGGAGCTGAACTACTCCCTGTACTTTCCTCGTCAGAGTGCTGTACGGAAAGAGGGCATTGCCTAACGGTGGCGTCATGGTTAGCGTAGTGAGTCTGGTAAGGGATCTATCAGTCTTCTGCTGCTTACGAGACAAAGGAACGCTTAAGCACTCCACATCCGACAAAATAGACGCAAATCGGAGCTTGGGTCCCTATGTCTTGTATACGCAGCTGCAGATGCGTGAGGTTCCGCTGCTTGTACATTGACGACCAGTCTGTGGATATTGTGCTAGTATTCTTGTATGCATGATCCTGTTTTGGATGCGTATTCATTTACCAAAGCATTAACATGCACGCGGCTATAACTTTTGTTGTGGGAACATTATTGTTCCATTACATTGAGCACTGAAACAGCAATACAGGGTATTGCTATGCGTAGTCAAAGGTGAGAGCCAGCGTTCTTTAAGCGTTGCGTTTAACCGGTCTGGTGCCATCGGAAGAAAACGAAACGCAAACACGATGGCGTTTAAGACTTTTAACGTACGGATTTTTTTAAGCTCGGGAGAACATTTTATACGGCGACCGTGGCCCGTCCCTGTCCCGGCATGACTGCACGCTATCAGTACACGCAGTACACACCAAAAGCCAAAACACCAACGCAGATATTGCGGTAGCGGCTATATACGGACACGGTGACGATAGCGCAGTTTTGTAAATCTAAAGAACCCCATTGTTTGATTTCCAGGCAGTTCGTGGTAAGATTAGCGTACTTCAGATTTTGTGTCAAAGTGAGCTAGTCAAATAATGCTGGGGAAATGACTGGACGTCTTTCTTTGCGACAGCACGCACACTGTGCCAGTTCACAGACGCTTCAGTGCTCGCAGCTCAACGATTTCGTGCGATAAGAAAGAAGTAACCACTCCCACGCGACCGATACCGCACTCCTATTTCTTTCCTCCCAGCTTTCGATCCCAGGGCGTGCACTGTGTAAACAGGAAGGTCGCCGTGGTGAAGACGACTTTTTCCGGGTTATATAGCTCGAATCTCGGAACCGCCGAATGCACGGGCCCAGGCACGGGCAGCTTTCGCGGATTACGGCGGGCTTTCCCGAGCACTGCGCGCGACGGGAAGCGAACGCGTTAAGCAGGGACGATGTGGGCTACATCCACCGCCCGTGCGGCAGTGCAGCCTGTTATATATCGGTGCTGCGCCGCTTAATTCAAGCGGAAAAACGTTATCGATAGGCGCGAAGGGAGCGTGACCACGGCGACCACGGATATATGCACAACGACGAGGACTCGATATGTCCCTCTTTCTCTTTTTTTATTGCAATGTTCTTATGGCTGCCCGTACTGTGCTGGTTGGCTGAGAACAGTTCGCCAGCGCCTGGCGAGAAATGCGATCGAATGCGAGTTTTTACCTTCGCTCATTAAATGTTTATTGCTATTACTGGATGAGATTACTGAAGGTGCCGCATGAGTGACCGGCATGCGGAACCCCTCAGGCCAAATAAGTCCATTTTTCGGGAACTGGCTGCGTTGCTGAGAAGTGTTTATGCGGCACACAGTGATCCACTGGAGTGGTAACGCGCGCCTCAGCTCGTCTGAGTTCTGACGGGCGACAAACCGCCGCTGGATTTATATGCCTCTTCATGGATGCCTGTTAGCTTTTGTATTGCCTCTTAGTCGCTGTGTGTGGGATCGTGAGTGTGCCTAAATTGTACCCTTCGTCGTTATAACGTAGGGTACTACGTTCTCCTTTATTCGCAGTTTTTCCCCGGCTCAACCGAGTCCAGGAAACGCACATGACTTTAAACAAATTACCGATTACAACGAAGTCAGCTTCATATCCCAAGGACTTCTTTATAACGAGGGTTTATAACGAGGTATATAACGAGGCTTTATAACGAGGTATAACTTTATTCACTATAACAAAAACATTACGACCGGAAACTCCGATGGGTCGCCCGGCATCCCGTGAAATTAATTCAGCTTTTTCTCGCTGTTTGCAGCTTTTTCCCATGCGTCCTCTCCCTACTTAATTTCTCTCTTTCCGCAGAAAGAGAGAAATAAAGTTTCATTCCAATTCACGTCACCGCCACTGGAAGTATCAGACAGTAAAATTAATGTACCGTGGAAGAAATAGGGTACGATGAAAAGTAGTAGTAGCAGAATAATTTATTGAATAGGACGGTGCGAGGCATAGTTGGAAAGGGAAGTTTGGGAGCTTAGTGTAGAAACTTCGCACGAGAAACTCTATGGTGAGCTAAGTGTCTCTTTGGCTCAGTTCGTGGCCGTATCCATTGTTATGCGTACGGGCCTTGCCGTCCGTGCGGTGTGCTCTTTCCACTCCAGTTGAGGTGGGAAAAGCGGGGGGCACAAACAGAGTGGTTCCTTTCCTGGCGGGACGTCCTATCGGAGACACCGTAGGAACAAAAAAAAAACGTGCCTCGTTGCGCGAGTAGATACCGTCGATACTGAAAACGTGACAACGACGCCTTGTTTTTATTTTATTAATTTTCTTCTTCTTTTTTGCACGCCTCTTTCTGCGTGTAAGCACCATGCCTCCGTCGTGCCTGTCGCAGGACGTGTTCGAGGAAGAATGCGTTGATCAGATCTGCAACTCTATCGGAAGAGTCGTGCGCACTTCGTGGCGAACACTGTGTCGTTGGAGGGGGACGCCGAGTTACAACTGCATGAGGCGGGAGGCGACTAGCAGTGAGAGTTTCCTGATGTAAAATTAACGCCTGCTCTCATCTTCAAGCTCACCTTCTCGTGTGAAACCCGAATGTGAGGCGCCGTGTTTTTGTTTTTGTTGTTGTTGTTGTTGTTTTGCGGGCTCACACGTGCGGACAACCATAGGCCACCTGTGGCGTCCCAGTGGTAAACGATAACTCATTCACCGGCCGCTGTTCTCTATAGCGAACTCCTGACGATCAACTTCCGTGGATGTGAGCAGGTACACCCGTCCAAGCTGATTTTGCGTCTTCTCTTTCCATTAAAATGCGGGCTGCGTATACCAATATAGCGTATTTTATGTTGTGAGAACTTGCGAGA
Source organism: Haemaphysalis longicornis (assembly GCF_048455015.1). Classification (NCBI taxonomy): domain Eukaryota; kingdom Metazoa; phylum Arthropoda; class Arachnida; order Ixodida; family Ixodidae; genus Haemaphysalis; species Haemaphysalis longicornis. The sequence continues at coordinate 149,912,988 of NW_027526295.1, forward strand.
ATATGACAGCGTGCGTATATTGATCGGCGTCGACGTTCCCTCCCCTCTTCCTTCACTCGTTATTTTTTTTTTAAAGTCGCGATTCCAGAGTCCCTGGCCAGCGCTTCAACCTAGCGGAGCACAGCTCTGTAGTGCATCGTGGAGACAGCATTGCGAGTAGAGGCGAGACAAATGGCAGAGGCCACCCGCCCCTTCTGTTCACCAGTGATCTTTTTTTTTTTTTCAAAAGTCGTGAAGCCTCCCACAGGGCGAGTGCCCTAACATCAGCACATCGACTCAAATAAAGTTTATTTATCATCATCATCAAACGTTGTCGACCTCTTTTTCGAGGGGCAACGCAGTATGTCAGTTTGGACTAACTTTACATAATGACGATGTGCATGTAAAGATCGGTAATAACAGGCACGCATTCATAAAATTTCGTTATACAATCAAATAAGAATCGTTGTTCAGTCGCTACGCTGTGTTAAAGATGACGAACGAAGGCGAAATTGAAGCAAGAGGCAACGAAATCCGACATCTACTCGGGGGGTATACATGCTTTGACTTCGTTCCGCTCTTACTTCTCCCTAGGCAGCGGAAAGAATGAACAGGACCTGTTCATTTCTAAATGCCGTCTGCATTGAATTGTCAATCATCGCCCCTGTTTTTATTTCCTCTGTCATCGTTTTCTGGTCGTCGCTGCAGTCCATAAACCCACACCAACTAGCCCACCAGAAGACAAATATTGGACTGATTCGCTTCGCTCCGAAGTGCAGCCTCGTGCTCCTTCTGCAATGGCGAGCGCGACGGGCACTCGCTGTCCGAACAGGTACAGCGGAAGGAGACGCCGTTTGTATCGCGGTTGCATACGAAACGAGGCCTTCGTAGCCGGAGAAACGAAAAACTCGGCGGCGCGTCACACTTTCTTTTCCCACGCGTTCGTGTGTGGCCGCGTGCACTCACTGCGCACACGATACGCACGTGCGGAGATGTGCACAGCGTGGGCGCTGTCTTCAGTTTACGCCGCCCCTGTCCTCGGACGGTTAACGTTGGGAACGCGCCGCAATCAAACTGGGACGTCGGTCACTGTCGTCGTGCTTCATTCCGCGCGCATGAAGTAAAAAACGTGCGAGGCGAGTTTACCCGGAATATATGATGGGTCCGTTCCTGCATCGTGTCAGATCCAATCGCGTTCAAGGTTAACGTTGTAGGGGTTATGCGATTCTCGCACGAATGTGAACGTTTGAGCGGTGGCGATTGCCAGTGTTCGGCCGGCAAGGGGTTTATTTTTGTTTCATCATGATTGGTAAAAGCTCCAGGCGCCCCTGTGAGAGGCTGCACAAGCCACAGACTGTTATGAGCTTACGTGTTGAAAGGTTATTACGGAGCATAGTCTTGATTTAAATTCATCTTCTTGTCCAATCCCACAAAACAAAGGTTGGTTTCATCACATGGGTAGATTTAAAAATATAAATAGCGAAGTGTGCTTGTGTCAAAATGCTGTTACGAAACTTTCTTCGTCTTGCCATTCATGCCCCTTCATGTCCCGACCTGTGAAGTTAGCTTTCTTTTATTGTCGATGGGCTTGCAGTGAAGCGTTCTGTGCAGGAAGCTTTGAGATGAGGCAGCGGACGGCGCGAAGCCGTGATGTCCCTCGGCAGCAGGTGCTGAAGACGACAGTCGTTAAGCACGGTAACTTTTGTTTCTCTGTGTGTCTCTAATATAAGTAAAGCACGCGGCCAAAGAAAAAAAGCAGCTGAAAGAATGCTTAAACACACATTGCTCACCCATTGTTCAGCGCTAAGGGAACCTCAGACACATCTGACGCAAAATGCAATTACACAATCGCGAGTACCAGTGTTCCTTTAATTAAGAACGCACGTTAGATTGACTTTAAAAAAGCACCACGTTAAAATGGTGCCGAAGAGAGGCGGGATGAAAGCAAAGACTAAGACGAAAGATGTCCCTCGAGCTGTTCCAAGCACAAAAGAAACAAAAGGCCCCAACCTACGCCGTGCGAGCAGTGCGAACACGGAAAAATTGAATCGAGTTGAGCAAACCTCTGTCGCATTCAGTATGGGGGCGGGGGGGATGGGGGGGGGGGGGGGGGGGAAGGGGTGAGCGAGAGGCTGCGGCGGCAGTGAACTATCATTTTTCAACGACATTTGCAGTGAAGCAAGCCGACACGCGGCCAATTTTCGTTGTTGTTTTCTACTTCTCGGAGGATTTTCTTTTGCGATCTTGGTGTAATACCCTCACTTACAATCGTTTTTGGGATTATATATCTCGCTTTCGAGTGATGTGAAAAAAAGACACCTTGTTGGGACTCGAAATGCTTGGAAATATCCGCTGTGCCGAACCACTGATGTACGATGCCATGTGCAACCGGATAATGTCGCTTCTTTCTGGTTTTTATCCGATAATAAAAACGAAGTTCAGGTTATGAAAACAATGTAGTAGTTCGCTCTTCTGGCATCACCTTGTGGCCAACTTCATGCAAAATATTTTTACCCATGCCTAATGTTTACATGCGCTGTCCAGTCTCTTGCCAGTGAAATACATTACGCTGCTTACGTAGTCGCATATTTTGCGGTTACAAGCGACGAAAAAAACGCAGCTGCTGGCTTGCTTGGCTGGCTACAGGTTATTTTGCTTTCTTTGTTTCTAAACTCAGTTTGGAAGGGACATGATCTCAGTGCCCCTGCACACTCGCAACATTGTAACCACACAAAGGGCCAGCAGTTCGGCAGTGACGATAAGGCGATGTCCTATATTAGTGCAAAGCAGTGCCAGAAACCCGTCGTTAAGGCTCTTTTTTTTTCTTTGGAAACAGACTGTACGCGCACTTAAGGGGCCATTAGAAAGGCGGGTCATTAGAAAAGGTGGGTCATTAGAAGAAACAACCTCTAATAGACAAGAAAAAGGGTCCGAAGGCTCACGCCTTATGGCTCTGAACTGTACTCGCCTGAGCTCTCTTTTCGCCCAGTCGCGCTTCGTATCTGTAAAGGCCATCGAGTACGTCCCGCGCTCGATGCTTGCGCGCTTAAAATACGCACACAGTTCGACATCGGAGGCCATCGGAGGGAGAGAGAGAAGGCGGGGTGACGTGAAAACAGGACCCAAGCAGATCGTGCGATCAGTCTCCGCAACCCCGCTGGGGCTTTGTATATAGGAAGAACATATATAAACAAATGAAAGCGGATCTCGCACCAATGGTCGTTACGCATACTGAAGCCATTACTGCCACGTAAAAGGGATGCATGGGAGCTTCGATATCGTTACCGGTGATCGCCCGCCATTGTCAAAGGGGTGAAGTGAAGCGGATGGAAGCGAGTGTGGAGTTCGACAGCTCCCCTCTGTGCCGTCGTTCGTCGCCCACTTTTTGTTTCTACTACGTTTGGCTCACCCCGATAAAATACGCGGCGCCACTTACACAACCAACAGGTAACCACTAACGGTTCGGCCTCTTCTTGTTATTGAAATTTTATGTTTGTGTGCTTCCTTGAAAACATTACCTGGGTTAGGCGTTATAACCCTTCGATCTGTGTTCGTCAAATCGAGTCGGCACTGAGGAAGACTCGCCTTAAATAACAGAGAAGAAACAAGCTCGCCTCGCGCACAATGGCGTCACGCTGAGCGGCAGGATTGCCCGATAAACGAACGAACACGGACTCCTTTTGTGAAATGTTTGCCATCCCCGTGACCTAGAACTCGCGGTGAATAGCGAACGGCACTTATACGGCAGATGGGCGCTGGGTCGGTGATGTGCGTATGTTGACATAACACCTAGGCTGCTGCCGTGAAAACCACGCGTTATACGCTCACCCTTACGTGTTGTGGGGTGTTAAACAAGCGAGAGCGTTGACTTTGCGGTACTCAAGTACGAAATTGGTTGCGATAGCTGACAGACTGGCTGAATGCAGCTCGGGCGTTTCATCGTTTGCAAATAACTGTTCTCACTACCGCTATCCTTTCTTACAGGTCACCTGTCCCTATATTCATGTGGGGTGAACTGGTCGGCAGTGCTTCGTGTGTGTTAGTGTGCGGATGTGTGTGTGTGTGGGGGGGGGGGGGGAGGGGGGGTGCGCGTTCATGCGTTCGTGCTTTGGAACATTTTAACTCATGATGTAGAGCTCATGAGCATGTGCTTGAAGAGCGCCCTAGAACAAAGATGACGAGGGGGGGATAAAAAGGCAACAGGCAGGCGTTTTTTTTTATCCGCCATCGAATGACGTCGGTATTCCTTGAAACCGGTGTTTAGCGCCAGGCAACACAAAATTGCGATTCGACAAGAAGCTTGCATACATCTGTACAACACATAGCTACTCGAACAACTTTTTCGCGGCGGGCTTAAAGAGCCATGCAGACAAAATACAAGTTTGGTTAATTCGAAGGATTCCCTCAGTAGAATTATACCGAAACCACTCTTAACGCAAACTTCGCTCAAATAAGCTATATAATTAGGAAAAAAGGGAGGTTAAAGAAAGTAAAGCCAACAGCCAAGTAAGGCATCGGGGGAGGAGTTCATCATTTTGTTTTATGTTGAAATAAATTTAGTAAAATGCTTGAAAGAAAGAAAGTGGAGAGAAACCTGCTCCGCGGGTGGGAGCCGTACCCAGAGCATTTGGCGCCAATCTGCAGCCAGTTTCCACCATGAGTGCACGGTGTCTGGTGGCCTCGCTACTGCCCGAAATCTGTGCCAGCTCGTTTGGCGGCAGCGCCGATGAAGGATCACCGGAGCGCTCACTTAGCCGCTGGGCTTCAATTAGCGACGACCGGGGAGGCGCCGGCGCGCCCTGGCTTCCACCGAGTCGAGCCGCCCCGCACGCTCCCGATATTGCATGCGGGCTCAGATGCCGTCTCACCTTCGTGCCCAGAGCGCGAAATGCGCTGTCCAAAAGGCGTCCTTGAAAAGGCGGGACTGTTGAGCCCTATATCGATGATCCATTAATCTTTCCTTACCGGGTGGCACATCAAGCTTCATTTTTTGTTTATGTTATTCTCACCTCCCCCCCTTGCGACCCTATGTTACGCGTTAATTAGGGTAAGGCTCAACTCGTCATGAAAGTGATCTCGATATCGTACGACTGCCGTATCTCCCACATTGTCCAGATTGGGAGCAAATTGGTCGTTCGCCTATATTAACCATTTTTATGCCTTTTAACATTCTGACCCTTTTCAAAGTGTTTGTGTTCCGTTGGTTCCACTTCACCATGTTGTGATTTAGCATCCTGAGATCTTTCGGTTCAATTTATACCAATGCTTTCCATGCGCGCTATTGCTTTGTCCACATCCTTCTGGGTGCGAGAACTATTACGGTACATCTTGTCCTCCGCTCCACCACCCTTTTCTCAGTTTCGTGAATTGGATATGGGGCCCGTGAAGGGTCATATATCATACAGGGAGCTCTATGACTCTGTACAAATGGTCATACAGGGCCGTGATCCCGTAGTCTTCATACATCACTACCCGCCGCGGTGGCTCAGTGGCTAAGGCGTTGCGCTGCTGAGCACAAGGTCGCGGGTTCGATTCCCGGCCGTGGCGGCCGCTTTTCTGATGGAGGCGAAAAGCAAAAACGCCCGTGTGTACGAGATTTCGGCGCACGTTAAAGATCCCCAGGTGGTCAAAATTAATCCGGAGACCTTCACTATCACTCTTAATCTGGTTCCACGTAAGATCCACTTAGTAACTGGAACTTTTTTGCAAAAAAGTTCCAGTTATATATTTGGAACCGTGTTCCACATATCCTGAAAATTAAGTGGAACGGTGCCCCACATATTTTTGCAACTAAATTATGTGGATCGGTGTTCCAAATAAAAGTATGCGGATCACTGTTCCAAATAAAAGGGTAGTTTAAGTTACTGGAACATTGATCCATGTAAAATGATTATGGAATTTATCCGGTGCGCCGTTCCAGGTACCTTCAGGCCAGCTGTTTATATAAAACGGTGTTCCTATAGGCATTGGGAAGCTGTCTATGGGACTCCACTTTTCCAATATTTCTGGTTTCCTGTCGGTATACACCGAGGTCATATGCCAGGCTGGCGGATGCATTGGTATCAGCAGGAAACCGCAAGCACCATTTTAACACAGCCTTGATATATAACCCGCAGTGATACCAACAATTGGAAAGCAGAAACCACCGCAGCAGTGTGGTCCCTGACAGTTCCCAACAGTTGCCTATCGGAGCACAGTTCTATATAAAAGTTGGTCTGAGGCACCTAGAGCGGCACACAGTCTTTGGCTTCACCCACGGAATCCTCTTCTGACTTTCAGCTGCATGTAAAAGAAACAATATACTTGCAATAAAATACGCACGAAACCAACTATTATGACGCATACACTGTTTTTCAATATACTATACAACTTTATTGGGTGTTAGTATGCATACATTTCAGATTTGAATAGCTGTCTATTTTAAATTACACAGAAAATGACCAACGTACAAGGAATAAATACCATAACGATAACACTAGGCTTCAAGTGGCATTTTCACATATTCACCTTTACTCAAAAACATGGATAATAAAGACGGTATTAGGGGCAACTGCTTCACAAATAAATAGCCGTGTGCGTCTACCGCGGCACTGACACAGACATTATACAACAGTGAGCATCAAATATGCTGTCTTATCAGATAAACCAAGGTAATTCAAAGGCGGAATGACTCATTGCGCTTGCCATACTATGTTTACGCATAACTGTTTGGGAAAATGCAGTTTGCTATTAAATTGTAGGGAAATGCCTAAAAACAAGCTATACACGGTTGTATTATCACAAACCTACAACAATGCAGAGCAAGAGTTTAGGAAAACAACGCTCGAGCCAAGATTAACGATAAAACATTTTGACACGAGAGGTCACATGTGGCAGTATGCCACCATTAAAACATGATTATTAAAGATAGTAGTTTCCTGACACCAGATGTAAGTGTAACATCAAGCTATTTGCAGGCAAAATAGACTTTATGAGCGTCCTGAAAAGTCCTTTGACTTAAGGCACGTTACTTGCCCAAACAATTTGTAGTTGTTTAAAATAATTCACCCCAAGAAATCTCACAAAAGCCAGCGTGAATCTTATATAATTTTGCAAACCAGGTAGCTGGAAGCATGTTACACATATTAAAATTTAACATGCAAACTAATTATATACGTAATCAATTCAAGCGGGAACAAGTCAGACATCCTTAAGAGCAAACAAGCCAGCGTTGAATCATACAGGTGACAAGTTTTACAAAACCGACTTGAAAGCATTTTTTCCAGCCTCAACATTTTACCTTAGGTGAAATTCACAGTTGCGTGCTATAACAAACCCTCCCGTCCTGCTATCAGTGTAATTGTGACCAAAGCCCTGCTTCTGCCAAGCAAGAAATGCAGCTTTGTTCAAAGAAGAAAACTTGTTCAAGCCAAATACGCACATTTTCAATTCTTCTAGGTCATGGGTGCCAGCTCACATCCGGTACTAAAATTTATCAATGAAGGCGGCAGCCATCTGCGTAAATAATCAGTCACTTTTGCATCAGCAGCAGCACTGCCACGAAAAAAAATCTCATGAGCTACACTTGAATAATGCGGAAGTTACAATGGGGTACCATGAACTACATTAACACCCACTATAGATTCAAAGGCAGCCTGCGCATTGTGCCAATGATGAAAAATAAGGCACGGCTTCAGTGTTCAGTTGACATGAGACTTGCATGTGCCAGTAACTTAAACCTCTTCATCTGATTTCACCCCCTTCATGCCTTTCAAGAGATACTTTAACCTCTACCAATAATTTAAAACCCCAAGTAGAGCTGAACACTTCAAGTATTTCAACAGAGACTCCAACTTAAATGACACCAGGCCACTGTCAAACTTCTCATGCTTTTCAAGAACTCCCTGCAAAAGTACCAAGAACTCTCCAAAGGCACACAACCATATTAACATGATGACACGATGAAAAAGATGACATATGCGGCGAAGAGGACGACCACATCCTGAAGTGACAATGCAGGCGGCGAATCCGTGATGTGTTTCTTGCGGGCAATATTGATGCCGCCAGTCCCTTCTCTCAGAATAACCGGGCCTCGAGAAGACTTACTGCTCACCTCATGTACCTTCAAGGAAACAAGAAAATTTTGTTACATGGTTGCTTTAAATGAGTGAGTTGCTTAGTCCCTTTCATAACACAGTAATTGATTTAAAATCAGTGATTTCTTGGGTTTTTTCTGGGAGTGCTGCTAAAGGTGAAAGTGCGCTAAACAATATCACCACAGACAATCAATGAAATTGCCTTGATTCAGGAAAGTATCCAACTTTGCTGCCTCGGTATCCTGAATATAAGGTTTCTTTTATCCTTGAGAGGTTTCGTTTCTTAATCAAATATTAATTACTATAATCACCTTTCGGCATTATATTTTACACACCTTCTCTCTGAAAAAAATTTTCTCTTTACTGTATAATGTGCTCCCTAGAATGCTGTAGTGAAACTGTCTTATAACTTACACCTAACCGATGTTTCTACCACAAAGAAATAAATGGCCAGTCATAGGAAATCATAAATATCGCACTGTGGCAAAAATGTTTGTGGAATTAGTTCCCCCTAAAATATTTCCCTCTCGATATGTTTTACCTCCATTGTTCGTAGTGGTATGAGGCAGAAGTTCAGCTGACTAATGCTGAACTAGGCTGTTGCACAATTTTCTTATAAATCGCAACTATACCACATTTTCTTGCAGACGTCACTTTCTGTGCTCTAAACAATTCCCTGTAAAAAAATTACCCCTTATTTAACCACCTGTCAAAATCCAATGCAAGCATTACTCATGCTACGCCTGTATTTGGGAGTATTATTGGTGCTACGGGCGTATTAAAAGCGGGAAATTTAAATAGTCAGTTGCCACCGTATTGTTGTAGCAGCAACCACGTTGGGCGTGTCCGTGGTGCTGGAAAATCAAAACAACTTTAAGGTGTAAAAGCTAAATATTTACAAAACTAAAATACAAAATAGTGGTTTTTTTGGCCACTGTTGGAGCATCCATAATAGGCGGAATGTGAACACAATGGCCAATATTGGCGTTCACGATAACTTCTTAACACTGAGATTTTATTAGGACGAACAGACCCAGAAATTGAGTCTCGCAAAAACAAAATGCCAGCTTACCCAACCAAAATTACGACCCGGGTGTTTCTGCCAGGGCCGTCTCGAAGTGCACTTCCAGGAAAGTTTCGCTAACGTGTTCCGAAAAGCTCCTACTGTCACCTTGAGCCACAGGCCAAGCTGTCACTGAAAAGAAGTTTCAAACCATTAGTTATAAAGAAACTACCTAAAAACGCGCCATGAAAGACCCAAAGATGGCAGTGCGTACTTACTTGTAGAATGCAATGATTTCATCCCGTGCAAGAGCTTTAATGTGTTGCCTTCTGATGTTACACTTCCAAGAAGGGGTCCAAATACAATTAAAATGGCCATATGCATTCCTTGTACCACTGTTTTAGGTCTATCTTCGCCCTATTGCCTAGAAAATAAACAGTACAAAAATATCAGAGAATAAATTTATGCCTTGCTTTACCCAGGGAGCACGAGAAAATATTGAACAATGTCTGATTCGTTCCACGACAGTAGAATGTCTTTTTTACAACGGAAGCCCTGGTAATCTTTCCTTGCTAAACAATTTGAGATATGAAAATATTTGAACATACTTTAAGCTCACCTGTCCTTGGTCTATGCGAACTGGTGAATATCTGCACAATATGCACAACTCAAAAAGTACTCTTTTGTGGCTTATGAGCTCCACAGGGCATTCATAATCCGCCACACTCTCCCCGACGACCCTTCAGCATGCCAAAGATGTCTTCAGCCAGTGAATGCCACAGCCATGACTTCGCAGGAGCATGTAAAGAAAGGAAATAATTTGTTTTCATTTTTTTTTTTTGCAGAGGAACAAAAACATTTGTCACAACCTATCAGTGGAGGGCCAAATGTCTCCACAGTCAGCCATATACTCTTTCTGAACAGGTCATAGAGTATGAATACAGAATGTAGCAATCAGCTTTTGCAGTATAATTTCTACGTTCAAAGGAGAACATAAATGGATTAATGTTTGGTGCACATCATGATGCAACAACTTTGCACCCGAGGGTTTGAAAATTATTCCAACTCTCGAGCTGCCCCTGACATTGATAGCATAAAATGGCAGGAATGGATTATTTTTAAACTTACTTTGTGACGTTAAAACTTTAATAGTCCACACGTGAGTTTTATGGGTAATTATTCTGAGGTCTCAGGTTACCACTGACATTGAGAGCATAGAAACGGCACCACACTTTCTGCGTGTTTCCACCTGCCTTCCCCTCCACAAAAGGAACGTTTTGTTACTACGCTACTGCTCAGACAACCACTTTCCCTTGCACTTCACTACACGTCAGGGAGCCAACTAACGTTGACTAGTGTAAATAGATCTGAATTCATCGAAGGCATTGGAAGAAACAAGGAACAACTACACAAACAGCACAGATAAACGTAAGCAGTGCTGCCGCCAACGCCTTGAACGCAGATCAACATTAGGCGGAATAGCGTGATTAGCACATTAAATTTATGGTTCTCAGCTGACCAACACAACGCAATTAACACGAAAGTTTGAAAATACCGATAAGTCTAAAGACAGACGCTCTGACAGACAAGTTCTTCGGTGCGTGCGCGCGAAAAAATAGCGAGCGACTAACCCGAGAAGATTCAGTACCGCTGACAGGTGCAGCAACCGTCAATATACAACTAAGCAACACCGCACCGTAAGGGGACACGCAGACTCGAGAAATGCGCGCAGCAGCAACTCTTTAAATAGCACTAGCTAACGTACGCAGTCAGAAATGTCAAGCCGATTCCGAACCACAAACATGCAAGTTTAAGTGAATAACAGCAGCAAACTTTTCTCGCACAGGAACAAAAGGCAGCGGAGCGGCATGTTTATCGGACGCTGTGATGAACAAGTCAATGAACAACAACCGTTACCAGAACATAAATAAGCATCACTGACCTTTTTTGCGCCTCCTGGCAAAACTTCCCTTCGTCGAACAGTAAATACAGCCCGAGGACATGAAGAAATCCGCAGTTTCACGCCACAACCAAACTGGTAACCGTTCCCGCCAGTATGACCGACAGTTCATTTAGTACATCAGGCGCATAACGCGGGCAATCGAGAAAACCGCTATAGAAGGCCACTGGTGGCGCTGCATGCGGACGAACAAAAACTAGCTTCCGTAAACGTTGAGACGTAGGGGCGCTGCTATCGTTAAAAGTGTGCACGCAGTCCCGTTTTTCCCTCATCGTCGTTGTACCGTTGTACCCGTTGCTGTCCCACTATACGCCTCGAGATTCGAGATCGCTGCGCCGCCTGCCGCCGCTTCTCCGCGGCGTTTGCGGGATTAGCGCTGCGTGGCTGATAGGTGGTCATGCAGTGTTTTGGTTCTCTTTCGCTTATCTTTGCTTTCCGCGCACTAAACAACTTGTTATGGTGACGTACGTCTGTAAGCAAACTGCACGTTTAGGGCACTTAAAAAAAACAGCTGCGTCTTGGTAGAGCGCTCTAACGCCAACAAGAGGAGGCGGTTCTGCGCGCTTCTTGGGCGCTCTTGCGGGTGTCGGCGACGGCAGCAGCATATCACCGCTGTCACCTTCGAACACGTCAGCACAAGTGAATTCTATTTATTGTCGCCTCGTTTAGACCTGATATTGGCACTGTAAGAGGTTGATTCGTTTTGCAGCGCAGACAACACATGCGGCTTTGCTTCGAATATGTACGCCGTAGAAAAATGTTTCGGGGATGTGATAACCCAATAGCTGACAAAAGTACTTGTGCCTTTTATGGGAGTATAAGCCACGCGAAAATGTTAAGTACACTCGAAGGCCGTGCGTTGTCAAATATGTGCCCAATGAAGCTTTATAGCAAGCACCAAGATATAAGTTAATGAAACCACGGGAAAATGAATGGTCCGCAAGTCAGGAATAAATAGAATAGTCGTACGGGAATGAAAAAAAAAAAAAAAACCGAGTGCAGCCTGTGAAATACTAAAGACGTTTGTTTGAGCAAGGTAGTATTCACCAGACCAACTAGATGCGAAATGCACTATTTCGCTAGACATTCGGGGGGGGGGGGGGGGGGGGGGGTGAGGAGGAGGACGCTCAACTATCGTTGTTTACAAATGCGGAACGAAATCAACGAATGAACGTTTTAGTAATCACACACACAAGCTGCGTGTTCACTTTTCGTTTGTTTTTCGCCTTCAACGAACGGCTGATCACTCGGCGGACGCATTTTTTGAAGAATACAGGGTAGGCAGTTCACAAGCGATACGAGGTGTCGTTGGAAGAGTTGATTGATTGATTGCAGGGTTTAACGCGCCCACGAAACGGAGGCAATGAGGCACGCCGTAGTGGAGGGCTCCGGATTAATTTTGACCACCTGGAGATCCTTAACGTGCGCCGAAATCTCGTACACACGGGCTCGTTGGAAGAGTGTCGTATCTGATAAGAGTCTCTGATTTCGGTTTATACTAGATTCTGCAGTCTCCCTGTGTCATATGACGATGTTTCGAAGAAGAGTTTGTTCACGGACGCGGATTACTCTACAAGCCCATCTTCGCGCTTCTGCGGAGGATAAATATAACAGATGAATCTTTGCGAGCGCTCACCTCGGGACAAGACGACACAGCATTAAATTTGTCGTCGTGTGCTGACTCCGGAGTGTAATTTTGCATTATCCATCGTACTTCTTTGGTACAATGTTTGTGAAATTTATGCCGCATTGGCTTGTTCATGGTACTGATCAATATCTGATTTGTGATATTGGCAGGCGTAACTTGCGTGCTGTCAGGTATGAGTGCTCCGCTGGATTTTCTAAGTGCACAAAGTCGATTTACATCATAGTGTGTATGGCCGCTACATGACCATCGGAGGAAACACTGCTTACGGAGACACTGCCACTAAATTTCAGGGCAGCGGAATTGCAATCAGCTGCATGCAAATGCTGGCTTCGGGACGCCGGCCTGTGACACACGCCCGGCGCTCATATACATCTCACTAAGATCGCGTCATAAACGTTTATACTCCCGTGAACACACCACGCTTGCAAACAGAGTGCCTGCTCCACGTTATTCGGTATTTCGAACGCGGACAAACGGTAAATCGCTGTCTTGAACGAGCCCCAAAAGCAACGGCGACAGGGGGGAGCGGGCCGGGGACTCCCGCGCCTGCTTTCGAAACGGGCCGCTAGGGGGATTTCAGTGGCGCCCCTACAGGCCGCGCTCGAGGCGTATACCATGCATCAACGCTAGCGGCGCTGCCTTGTATTCTTTCATCCATGCTGTTAACGCATGCGCACGGCATGCCGCACTGAACTGGCGGTCGTTTCGTAATCGTTTCGGCCAACTTTTTCTTCCTCCGTGCCTTTGGCGATGCACGCCGTGGCCAGTGACCAGTCCGCGGAAGAGATCACAAGCTCGGCACCCTTGATCGCTTATATTTGCTTCGGAAAATGGCAGTAGGCCTCTAAGCGTACGTCTACGCTGCTCTGAGGCTCGAACAAAGAGGTCAGATATTAGCCAATTCAACACGTTAGTTGGGCTAAAGTTGTTTCTCTCCGCGGTCCGTGAGCGCGTGCGGTGACTGCGACGCTCTTTGATACCCACGTTATAGAAAACTACTTCCGCATAGTGAATCCAGTGTGATTACTCGCTAATTAGCGAGTAACATCTGCCCATTTTCCAGCAGTTTTTCTTCATGAACACCAACAGTGCAGGAAAAGAGCAACGGGGGGACCAGCAGGAGAAGGCAGGTCATTCGGTGAACTTGAATTACTACGGCAAGTAACAACATTAGGGTAACACTGCGAATTTTCGCGATACTGCAATGCATAATTTGAAATAAGAATGCCATTTCAGTATAAATATATAGAATGTAAGGCAGATGCCGCGGGGTAGATTTAGTTCTGCGGGTTTTGTGCCATTCTCCTGCAAAGAGGCTTTCGGTTTTGCTTGTGAAAATTACTAGCCGGGACGAGACAAAATACAAAAACTAACTTCTAAGCATATAACTGCATGCGTAGCATCATGTGTGTGGTACAAAATGTGACGCAGTCGGTTACCATTATGAATGTACCCCATCACAACATAAGTAAAGTGGACTAAGTACCATTGAGCTCGTACTACACCACAGCGAGATGATGACTGAGTGTTGAACAAAAACTGCCGTTTCTGCGACGCTTTGTAAACGAAATGCATAAAATGTAAGGGCCTCAACAAGTATTTCGTAATGAAGATGTTCACAAAAGCACCACGAATTCTTCCGCGCTATAGCAGCTATGGCTTTGCCCGAACGGCATTATGGGGAAAGGGAAGACGTTTAGTCCTTCTCAAATTGAAGTCACTGGTGATTTTGTACTTGACGCCTCAAATTAGAAAAATACGATGTTCACGAAAGCGGTTTGGGTGCCGCAGAACCCGTGGAAATGGGTTCCTGCAATTTCTTCTTTTGCCTAAAATATCCTCCTCTCGACATTTTTAATGCTTTGTACGGCGTTGACAAAAAAGCGGGATTTCGTTTTCTGTCAAAGGACATCACTAAAACTACAGCTTAGCCGTATTATGAAAGTTAACTGCTGCAAGGCAGTTTCATAGATGTCGGCGAAGTTCATTAAATTTTTATGTGCGGTGTGCGCGTGTATATTAAACGCGCACGTGCATCTTGGGTCAAGAAGCACCTAATATATATGCGGTTCATTGTTCCAGTTGATGCATGAAAGAGTGCATACTTCACTGCCGTTCACGAGTTATGTGGAACAAGACACGAGCAAAAAATATACAAACGCACTCTCCCCAACCATTTACTGGGACATAAGTGGAACAGTAACCGGAACCGCCGACATCGCATGACCCCATTTCATCGGTTCCAGATAAAAACCACGAACATAAAGAAAACAAGCTGGCGGTTCCAGATAAGATCCACCTATATGCCTCGTTCCAGTTATTCTTTCGTTCGGATCCACATAAAATATATGGATCACCCTTTTTAACTGGAACTTATATGGAACCAGATTAAGAGTGTACGGCGCGCCTCATCGCCTGCGTTGCGTCGGCGCGTTAAACCCCATAATCAATCAATCAATCAATTCATACATCACTAACAAGTGAGGCAAAGAGCGAGAATGCGTATGAAGAAACGATCAGTATTACCAGCGTGTCAAAAAACGCCATTTTGCTTCAATTACCGCAAAAGTTCTGTAGGAGATTTTTTTCTCGCGTTGCCATAGCTTACCGAAGCTACCACTATACGCACGAACTACCATCTCCGCCTTTGCTGCGTGTGCCTTTAGGGCATTCTTATGCTCCACCCGAAACGAACTTTGTGGTGTTCACCCGTCGCTATAATAAAATCGCGTAAGTGTGGCTTCATTTCGATGTTTTTTGCGGCCACAACTGCCTTGCCGAGAGAGTGAACCCCGCTTTTATCAAATTACTGTTTAGAGCAAAGTCGTTCCCCGTTCTGTGGACTTGATTATAGCGAGAATGTATTTGTTCCATATAAAACTGCAGTGCACAGCTTTACGAATAAACTACTACGGGTAGAAAATATTCCAACGGTATGTTCTTGGCGTCCATCCAAGCATACACCAGTTCACAAGAGTTCCGATCACACTTAACCACACAAGCCAGTTTGCCCGTTCGGGCTGCACATCTCTTGCACCAAAAGTACTGTCTCCGTGCGCGTAGTCGACAGCCAACCAATATGCGGGTGCACCACCCAGGCCTTGAGCACGGGAAATAAACGTGCGTGTGTTCCGCTCATTATGCTCACGAGGCGCGCGGAGCGAATTCCGCCCGTGGAGGCTGCGTGCCTCATGTAGGCTTCTCGACCCCCATGAGAAAGCTGCTCACGTGTCGTGCGCACACGAAGAACCAGATAAGTTAACAAACACACTGACGTACAGAAGTGGTGGTACGTGTAGACTTGTGGTTATGGAGGGTGGTCAGGACGGAACAAAGAAGTAGGCGCTGGCCGAGGACAGCAATCATCTGACGTTGAATGCCTACAATCTGACCTTAATAATATTTCTGCTTGGTGCAAACTTTGGCATATGGAGCTCAACATAACTAAATGTGAAGTGATGAGGACATCCCGTATCAGTTAATTTGTCCTGGTTATTTTCCTAACAGCACCCATTACAGTCCGCAGTCGAATATAAATACCTTGGTGTGCACATAACTAACAACTTCTTTTGGTGTCGACATATTGATTTTATAACATCTGAGGCTAACCGCATGCTTAGACACTTAGGTGAAATTTTTTCTTTAGCACCTTCTTCTCTCAGAAAACAGTTATGCGTTACTTGCATGGCCCCATACTAGAGTATGCTTCTCAAACATGGGATCCTGGATATACAACTCAAACTAACCAACTTGAAGCTGTACAAAACCGTTCAGTGAGATTCATACTTTCTAACTATCATCGTACAGCCAGTGTAACTTCTATTAAGTTGAGTCTGTACCTAACTCCTCTCGCTACACATAGAAAACTGTCCCGCCTGTGCCTATGTCAGAAAGTGTGTCATAATAATCATGGGCCTAAATCACGCTGGATACAACCCGCACGTTTCATATCTGAACGTCTTGACCATCGTCACAAAGTTGATACATATTCCGCACCAAAACAGTCACCTATTACCATTCTTTTTTTTTTGCCGGAAACATGCCTGCAGGTGGTTTTGCCGAAAACCACCTGCCTGCTTCATTAGCTTGCATTACTAACCCTGACCATTTCCGGGAAGCATTGACAAATTGAAATCTTTTGTAAGTTTTTTGTTGTTGTTTTTGATTTTGTCTTTCATTTGTAGTGACGAGTGCTTTTTCTTTGTGTTTCGTGTTTCTTTTTTAGTTTATTGTATGCTTGTGTTGATCCGTACGTCATTTCTGTGTAGATAACTGCTGTTCTTTCACGGCGAATGAAGTGCATTTACAAATTGCTTTTCTTTTGCTCCGAGGGTGATTGCATTTATGGCTGCGTTTAGTGCATTTGCTATACCACGTTTATTTTAAACATTATTGCATATTCTATGTGTAAAATCGTGGAACACTTGTCGCGTGCTTCTGATATCTTTTCTTGCTCTTTTATGTGAGCCCCTCCCCTCTATAATGCTTGTATGCCCTGAGGGTAAAATAAATAAATAAATAAATAAATAAATAAATAAATAAATAAATAGTTCACTAATACTTTAAATAGTCAAATATTCCCGCCTGACAGTCCGGGCTGCCAGGAGGAAGCTCACATGGAGGCTGTGATGTTGGTTATATGCCATCAAACCAAAAGCACTGCACCACCGGGCAAATGGATTTGGCTCATTTTGATCCGTGCCTCAACCGAAGCTGCCTCATTTTCTATGATATACGAGTGAGTGAGTGAAACACTTTATTAAGGACGAGAGGCCATGAGGCCCTGTGGGGAAGTAAGGATGGAGGAGCGGGAGGAGAAAGGGAGAAGTCACAATTCATCACAATTCACACCACCCTAGTGTTAAGGTCCTATTCACAAGATGCACAGTTCACTCTGTCAGTGGCACCAAAATGCACAGTTTGCACTATTGACATTGGTCGTGGATGGGTATGGCCAGTCCGGGACAGTCTGTCAGGCCGCTACACCAATTTGTACAGACCGTTTTCAAGCGCGTATTATTTCTAGAGTAGTGGGGTGTTCACGGACACGACTAACGTG
This sequence comes from Haemaphysalis longicornis, assembly GCF_048455015.1. NCBI lineage: Eukaryota > Metazoa > Arthropoda > Arachnida > Ixodida > Ixodidae > Haemaphysalis > Haemaphysalis longicornis. The sequence goes on from NW_027526295.1 coordinate 149,930,712, forward strand.
CTCCAGTTCAGTCGTAGGTGCAGGACCTACCGTTAAGCAGTTGACGGCGGTTACGGGCGAATGATAGGACAGGGCCAAATTAAGTGGAAGAGATTTGGTATGACATCATTGTTACAGTGGGGGCATCGGTGCAATTGAGAGCCTGCCGGGGCTGACCACTTATGTACAATGTGTTCTGTATACGCTGCATTTGCATACAGTTTATTGGGGAATATCTCGCCCGAACGCGAAAAGGGCTTGAGAGGTGCAAGGATGCCAACAGGAGTTTCAGCTTGCAAACGCTTACGGCTTCCTTTTTTGAGGAGACGTAGCTGGGAACTTGTGCCCCGGAAGTATGTCCCGGAGTCCAAACAATGCGAATTTTGAATCCTTCCATTTGTAGGTCTCGTATCGTGGTCAGGATATTTGTCGCCGTAGTGTTCGGGAAAAACGGACGGTTAAATTCTCGGACAGCAACATAAGAATCCGTGATAATGCGAAATTTCTTCGCGGTGAGATGGGCGGAATGTTCAGAAAAATTTTGCCTGGTGGCTGCCAGAATGTGAATACATACGGTCTTGTAGAAGAAGTAGAACTGCGAAATACGATGTACGTACAAGTTCGCCGGGCGTTACCTGACCTAGATTGTTGAAACCTGCTTTCTAGGGGAAGGTTGCCAAGTTTTTCTTGTCAGTAGTTTTATCGGGCTTAGTTACGGTTTCTGGATTTGTCTCATAAAAAAAAAAGGTCCTCAATTGTTGCCGGAAAGTCATAGTTCGCAAGCCCGTGAGAGCGCGGTTGACCTCATAAAAACAGCGTATATCGCTGGGTAACATAGGTGCGTGTGTACCCTGACCGGCCGTCTTGGTATGTACTATTATGAACAATATGAAAGGGAACACAGGAACGCCTAGAAAACCCCCTCAGACCCAAAAACCCCCTCAGACCCAGCTATGATATATACGCAGCGGCCGCCGTCACAAACAAAGGGGAGAGGGGGACGCTGTTCTCAACACTGTTCGCATTCCCGCCGTGCGTCTTATCGGCTGTCGGACGATACCATATTATCGGCGAAATGACGTACGCCGCTGCTTTGTAGAAATGCCAGCGTGGTGGGGGTGCCAACAGTTAGTGGAAGAGCGCCAACCTTTTCCCCTTTATTTTTCACAGAGCCACCCGCGTATCGCTCCGAGTCTGTTTCGAGCCTGTTTGCTACGCATTCCTGAGTTCCCTTTCATACTGCTCATAACAGTACATGGCCCCAGTCACCTGAAGCGTCGTCTATACAGTTACTCCAATTGGAGGCGCGCGTGCGATACGCCATGGGCGTGCACTCGTTATGATCGCACACGCCGCCATATCTCAATACACATACAACTGTGACCCACAAAAAAGAAAAAAAAAGATAAATAAAAGGGGAAAAAAAAGCTTTCTTGTGACATCTGCGTGCGCCAGAGAACCTCTGAGTTGTCCGTTTGGTCCGTATACCGGAGCTGTATTTTTAGGTTTCGTGTCCTGCCTGTATAACTTCTCAGCGTCCTAAATATGTTCTTTTCAGTGCAACCCACA
>NW_027526295.1:149932359-150048525 GCF_048455015.1 Haemaphysalis longicornis
CCTGTATATAGGGGCCTCTACACATGTACGTATATCCCCTTTAGTGAAATAACCAGGGAAAGCTGTTTATGTGTCGGCATTTAAAAGCGCTCGATGGAGCTTGCCCTGCTTTTTTATACACGTATCACATTTCTGCCATAGCTGATCCTTCAACAGTTCAGAACTGCCTCTCAGTTCATCTCAACCGTTTCTTTCCTCTCTCTCTCTCTCTCTCTCTCTCTCTCTCTCTCTCTCTCTCTCTCTCTCTCTCTCTCTCTCTTGTTCGCACGCGTATAACGAAACTTTATCAGAAGCGCTAGATTTCCATCTTCCTTATCGTCTTTTTCTTGTTTTTCCCCTCTTGCATCTGACGAAACTTCACTCAAAGCGCCAAATAATTGCCACCACGTAACGTGGCAGCCGTTCACAAACACTCGGAGCCGGCAGGAAACCGTGCCTAACACGTATCTGGCCCACTTTTGCGTTCATGTGTACCCACGCACGCACACACACGGGAACACTCGCCCGGTTTGTCAGCAGCAGAGAATGGGCGAGTGGAGCCAAGGTCGACCGGGCGGCGGCTGAGAAGAGCCAGGCATGACCGTTGGCACCGATGCCCAGTGGTTGGTGGAGCTTGATGCACTCCCGGGGTGGCCCGCTCTCGGAGCCGTGGCTGTGTGCGTGCGCTCGCGTAGTGCGCTTCGCAGCGCTTGGCGGTTCCTTAAGTTCGCTCTCTCTCCCCTGTACTCTTCGAAGGCCTGTAGGCACGCGTGCACGCAAAGAAGAAAAGAGAAGGAAGTACTACTGTTACGTGCGAGAATACATCCGTGATTTACGACGCTCCGGTTTGCTTCAAATGCTCCGTAATAGCACGGGGTACCCCTATAGGGCGACAATCACGGGCATTTTTCTCGGCCTGTTTGATGATTATACAGTATTTAGAAACATGCGATAAAATAAAAATGACCGTACGTCTAGGGTTCAGAATGCACGTGTGCTAATTGGGTCAGACAGGGTAGGTATGTACCTGCGCTACAAGTAGGACTGCGGGTTTTTAGTAAAACAATCGAATAAAGCCATAGAGTAGCCGCAGTGATACTTCTTTCTGTCAAACCGTTCCAGAAAAAAAGGAAAAAGCTAAGATTTCCAGTGTTTCAATGCCTCCCTGCGTCCCTTTTTAACAGGCGGTATTTTGGGCGGCAACAAACGTTGCGGTTAACAGGCATTTTGGGATTCACTCACTCTTTTGGAGACTAGTAAAGAGTGCTCTTTTACTACGAAGCAGTATACCTTTACCAAATGTTCGTGTCCACGTCAGCAGAAAACTCCCGTGCTAAACAAAACAACTTGCTGGCAACAACAGGAATCGGACCTGCACCCGAAAAGGGAAACGGAGCGACAGCTAACATGAGGAGACGGGAGACAGACGGTGTACTCAACGAGCACAGCGCGGGTCTACCACCTGCGCTCATTCAAAACCCTCGTATGAAGGGCAAACCGCACAATGTAGGATACCGGCGTTCACATGGTTTGGATTATCGGCGAACGGAACGGCGTCTGAGGAGGAGCGGGAGGCACGGAGGGAGCTTTTTGGCGGTGGCGCATGAAACAAGAGTGAGGGGGAGGCAGTAAGACAGATGACGCTATTGCCGCGCGTGCCGCCCTCCTCCCCACCATTCAAAAGACACTCCTGTTTTCTTTCTGCCGACGCTGCTGCGTTTGGGACACCACTTGCGAAAGCCACGTAACGGCTGCAAGAGTGTCTGTCTTGACTCTTTCTGGAGCACATCTGTGATTTCAAGGAACGTCGCATGGGCAGTCGTTGTGGGTGTCGTTTACAGCTTCGCAGTCCAACCACCTTCACAGCGCGGATTGGAGACATATGTTTTTTGTTTCTGTTTTTGGTGCATGGCCACATTGTGCAAGTGACGTCACGCGGACACTATACCTTGTATAAGAAAAAAAAGCCTCTTGGCAAAAAATTTACGGATGCGAGTATACGAGTAGAAGGATAATCCTTCTACACTGAACCACTGCTTCTTTGCTACTATAACCCGCCGCGGTGGCTCAGTGGCTAAGGCGTTGCGATCCTGAGCACGAGGTCGTGGGTTCGATTCTCGGCCGCGGCGGCCGCTTTTCTGATGGAGGCGAAAAGTAAAAACGCCCGTGTGTACGATATTTCGGCGCACGTTAAAGATCCCCAGGTGGTCAAAATTAATCCGGAGCCCTCCACTACGGCGCGCCTCATCGCCTGCGTTGCGTCGGCGCGTTAAACCCCACAATCAATCAATCAATCAATCAATCAATCAATCAATCAATCAATCAATCAATCAATCAATCAATCAATCAATCAATCTTTGCTACTATACCGTGGCTCTGTCGGTGACTATACGATCGTTCTTGAAGGGAAAACGACGGTGTGTCGAGATTTCGGTGCATATTAAAGACACCCAATTCAGAAATTATCCAGATCCCTCCACTACGGCGTTTCTCATATCCAGATGCAGCTCGGGAGCTTTAAATGCCCAGAATTTTAAAAAACAGTGATCTTAGCTTCGACTGTTTAGCCGGGGTATATTATATATATATATATATATATATATATATATATATATATATATATATATATATATATATATATATATATACATATATATATATATATATATATATATATATATATATATATATATATATATATATATATATCAAGGTTGCAGTCGTCATTGCCAGTGCTATTCGGCTGTTTCCGAAAATATTTAATAGTGCCGAATAACGTGTGTTCATCATGTTTCTTTGATATAGTGATAAATAGGCGAAAATATAAGTCGAGAAAAAATCCGCCGTTTTCCCGCTCCCGAAAAGCGGCGGATTTTTCTCGACCTATATTTTCGCCTATTTATCACTATATCAAAGAATCATGATGAACACACGTTATTCGGCACTATTAAATATTTTCGGAAACAGCCGAATAGCACTGGCAATGACGACTGCAACCTTGATATGTGTCCTTACAGAGTCCCTCGTCCCGTATCTTTCTGTTCTGCTATATATATATATATATATATATATATATATATATATATATATATATATATATATATATATATATATATATATATATATATATATATATATATATATATATATATGCCTCAGCTGTTTGCTGAGGCATGAATTGCGCGTGCGCACGTTCCACACACGCACACGTGCAGACAAGATTAGCGCGTAACATAGAAACAAGGAGGCAAACCAAATTGCTAGTTTCTCAAATACGTCTCTATTTCTGTACGCGGCCTTTACGGACTGGAACTTCGTTTCGAGTCCAGTAGCACAACCAGAAGACGTGGCACGTGTCCTGGACACCTCGCACACACTTGCGAGTGCCACTCCGTCTTATACTGCGCGAGGACGCCACAATGAAACTAGCCGACGCGAGCAGCGCAGGATCACGCGTCACCCCTGCACCCATGCAGCCGCGAATACTAACGTGGCCAGGCCGGGAAACAGGCGGTGGGGATCACCGGCTGCCCGACCCAGATACGTCTCCGCGTCACCGTCCCTCACACCCGAAAGACAGAGTGCGCAAATGTCTCCCGCTGCGTTCGCTCTTCACGAGAAGAGAAGGACAAACAAAGAAGAGTGCGGAACGGGTCTCATCAGATCAAAGCCGCGCGAACAAAGGAAAGATCGCCAGGTATACTGATGTACGAAAGGGCGGTCTTTGTTAGGGCCTCTTCCAGGAAGACATCTGGGAAGTTGTACACCCTTGTCTACTGCTTTGGGATGGGGTCGTGCGTCAAGAACGACATGAACGAACTTAACACGGGGCTATGTCGCTGCACTTAGCCGGAACTCACCTGAATCTGAAAAACAAGGACAACAAAACATCCAGCAGGGCGCGTCTCTGTCACACACCGTGCTTTTTTTTTCACCTCAATGTGCACTTGGAACGGTGTACGTTCCCAAGCACATACCTCCATAGCGGGTATTTTCCTCCTCTGGAGTCGAGGCTACGCGATGCGGGCTGTGTACTCACAACCTGTTCTCGGCAGGACTGCACGTTAGAAAACGTAACGCGTGGTCTCTAATTTTCTCGGGCACGACCAGAAGCACTTCCATAGCATCCATACGCTTTGAAAGAGAAGAGAGAAGGACCCGCGTGTGTACGTTCGGCTCATGGGACACCTCTATATGTTCAGAAAAGAAAAAAAAAGAAGAAAAGTAAGGGGTCAGTGCAATATACGTACACGTCCACAAAACACGGAACAACAATAAACCCTCCGACCCGCGAAAAACTGTCCGCGGCCACCGAGCTCGCTCGCTGGCTCGCCAAAAGCGGTCTCCCAAAACGAAGCCCGCGAAGAGTGCGGGGCTTCCTAATTGCCGCTTGTTTTCCACGAGGGCGGGGGGTTGTTCTCAAGCGCTGACCCCGACATTGACTGGCACGTGCGGACTACTGCAGAAGAGGGGCACGAAGAAAGGGGCTGATGAGGCCTACAGAAACGCGTGTAGGTAGCGGTCACTCCAGAAAAATGCCACGAGAGCAACCACAGGGAACTGACTCGCGGTATGCGCGTATACACCTTGTACAAGAGGAGTTAACCGAGAAAATGTTTGACTAGTACAATAAATGCTTTGTGAGTCCCGTGGTGTGTAAACAGGAACGAGCTCATGCCTTTGTGTGTGCACAAGCTGGCGTTCTCTTTTTCTGGCGGTCATGTTGCGCGTTCTTGTTTGTTTGGCGTTTGCCGACTCTGCTTTGTCCGCCGTTTCTATTGTTCCTCTTCTCCGTGGGCGTCCCACATTGTCGTGGTGGTGATGGTTGTCGAGGTCGTCGAACGTTACCCCGATGGTTATTTATTGAGACCGTCGTCGTTGAGCTAACGTAGTTCGACGACCAGAATGCGGCTGTTTCGGCGGTCTCGTTCAAGGTCGTGCCGAGTCGGTTCTCTACGGATCTTCCTCTTCTTTTGTATCAGCAATCGCGTTCGGCTGAAGACTCGTCGTCGTTGTTGCCCCATGAGCAGCGTTGCTTTGTGCTAGGATGAACGGCCACATGATGTGGTTTCTCAGTAGGATTACTTCTGTCAAGGCAAGATATTGGAAACGGCGGTTTTTAAAACAAATATTCGAAATTTTGATTATTCGAAAGAATTATTTGTAAATTTTTCATATTTCGAACTTTCGAAATTCATTAATTTGATAATAAAAGTTTTGATTCTTTTGAAATGCCCGAGAGAGAGACGGAAGCGGGACGCCGGTGATTTCTTTGCTGGCGACTTTCTTCTTGCTTTCGCTAACGCTGATCAACGCGTACAGCCTCACCTCGCTCTCTGTCGAGGGCGCTGCCGGCAGCTTGGTACGCGTGGTGCATGGCCTGGTCGGAATGCGGTTCCTTGGGCAAGGGCGGCCCTCGCCGCCGCAAGGAGCAGCGAAAATCTGCTGGCGGCGAGATTTATGGGAGGGCCGTCAGCCAGCCGGCCCTTGCCGCGTCGCCGCCACCTTGCCTTCGCCGCTGGCCAACCTGCCGTCCACGGCGATTTCGTGGGCCGCGCGTGCCGGCACGTACGTACACCTCCGTACGCAGCGTTGTTTCGGTCGGGGGGTCGGCGCACGTTTTGCGTCGCTGCGAGCTGTGTCGGCAACGGCGTCTGTTGTGTCAGCACTGCCGGGCCGGCAGTGTTGCTATCTCGTCGGGGGCTCATGCACTGGTCGTGGCCTTTTCACTCGCGGGCGTGCGTTAGAGGGTTGCAAGGTCAGCAGGAAAGAAAACGCCCGCCGCCGGTTACCAGGCGAACGACCCTCTGAAGCTCGTTTCTTCCGAGACGTGACCGAGTGCGCCGGAACTTTTATTTACCGTATAGTGATAGCGCGCACGCTCTGGACTCTGCGCACGCCTTGTCAAAACGAAAAAAGAAGAAAGACAATGAGAAGGACGAAAGTAAGCGGGCTAGAAATAAACACAGATACGAAAGGAAAAAATGCACGAAATAATGGTAAATTAAGCAGAAGCGAACATTGGGGCGGGTGCTGGCAACAGTCTCTCAATTTCATTAATACTAAACTAATTTATTCGAAGAACTGTTGGCGGCGCTTCTTTTGGGGCTGCTTTGCCATAGTAGTTATTAGGGTTGAGGCTCACTTCCCGTACACCAAACAGCACCCCAGACCATTTTCCTTCTGCGTAGTTTCCGCCTAATTATTAAAATGAGTCCCCCCTCCTCCCCCCAGCAAAACACAACGCGTCCACAGCACACGCACACGCACACACACAAAACAGTCGTCGTTGGCGCCATGCACAGCTTATGAAGTTCTAAGGCGTGACCAAGGATCGCAGTTACTGTCATGCTGTTGAGCACACTTTCAGTGGGCCTTATTTGGTGCGGTGCATGGCTTATTCTATACGGTGCTATAACAAAAAGGACGCACAAGCAATCCGTTGCTCCGTGTGGTCGTTTTTGCAGGGTAGTCACTTTGGGACTGCCTAGCCTCTCCTCTTCCTTGTCCTTCGTTTTTAATGACACAGGTTCAGTGCTTATACAGAATTCTAAGCCACCTCTGTGCCCCGGAAACAAAATCTACGAGTTTCGTCTCAACGGGAGATCCTGTGAGCCAGAGGCCGAGCCACAGAACGTCGACCACAACAGCCGTGCTTGCGCCGATTAGAGCTACGCTGCATTTAATAACAGAATGTCCCCCGTTGCTCTGGGTTGCATCACCGGACTTGTACCTGAGCATCTTGTTACCGAGTATAGTAGAAAAGGTTTATTGTTTATACTCGCTGTAATTCGACATAATTACAAGTGACGCGATGTCGGGCTTAAAGTGTGGTGCACGTTATTCTTCCTCACTTGAGATCTGGTGCATTCCGGCTTGCCAGGTGCGATAATGTTTCCTCAAAATGATTCACATGAAAGCAGAAATGCCACTTACCATTAAAAACAGTGTCAGGCTGTTAACCTCCTTGCTCTTTGCTATGCAGGGAAGCCTTGTTTCAGTTGCTTCGGCAATAAGCCAAAATAATTAGTACTTAATAACAGTGATGCGTAAGTGGCGACTTCAGTGTGAGGCAGCCATATGTCCAGACCCCAGCTTCGGCGTATATAACCAGTAATATATCAAGTGGGATACGCAGCTGTTCCCATAGGTGCCTATTTGAACGGCTATACGTCTCACCAGTTTGGCGTCCGCATCGATCAACGCCACGAGACAGCGCGAAGGGCTTACGCACGTTCTGCATTTCCTTGACAAGGGTAAAGTCAGCTCGTTTCTTCACAGGGAAATTCATTACGCCACAACCTGTGGTTAATGCGGGCGATATCGGCAGTGTCCTGCGGAGAAGCCAACTCATCATTCATCCGTTAAAGAAAGAGGTAGAAGGAAACCTACGCATCTTAATTGCGCGGGAATACGAAAAAGCAAGAAATCAATTACGGCTGAGCGCTCCCACCCCCTCTTCGTCTGACTGGACCGATCCGTGACAGCAGCCCTTCGCGACTGCTCGACCGACCGTCTGGTGAGTGCACAATCGGTCTTGACGATCTGCGCTGCTCCTGCTTGCCTCACCTTGTCCCCGTTTTTTTCCGCGCGCACGAATGGATCGTTCCTTCAGAATGGAATAACAGCGGCGGTTGAACTGCCAACAATAATTCATTCTCAATCGCGACCGCTTCTCTGCGGAGAACAAACCTACGCATGGCCAAACGCGCCCAATTTCTTCTTTCGCGTCGCCGCACTGTAAACGAAAGGGGTTAGCGCATGGCCGCTGAAAAGTGGATACCGAAACAAGGCAACAAGCGGTCATTGAGCCTTCAAAAAATGGAGGTAAAATTTAAAAGGGGCTTCTCCGTACATCGGCATTAAGGAGCCCTTGGAAAGGATGGCTCGTGGGCGACCACTCGTAAGCAGTATCGAAAGGACCTAATTGAGTTGGTCATGCTGGACCGTGAACAAACCCGTGCGTCTGTATGCAATCGTTTTCTGGCTCCGCTCATCCGTGTAAACAACAAATGGCCCGAAATCCGGGCGGGAAATGCAAAAAGCCGCGAGCGAGAAGACCTCCTTGATCGGTCCGCATTTTACCCCTCCCTGCAGTCCGGAGTGCGCGTGGCAAATCGAGTCCCAGTGAGCTAGGCGTGGTGCGCGGCGCCTGCTCCCCGTGTATGCGTAGCCCGCGGTGTCGGAGCCTTGCCCGTTATTGCCCGAGTGAGCGCGTGTGTCCTAAGGCTGGACAGAATTATGGAGACAAAGTTGTGGAAGCGTGTAACCAGAGCGGGTGGACTACATTTCGGCCACGAGCCCCGCACGCTCGCAGACTCGCTTCTGCTGCGTGTAAATCGTACGGGCACCTGCAGTGTCGGGGAGTGTTTGCTGCGGGTCAGCTGCATGCAAACGTGCGCGCTCTGTTTGCAATTGCGAGGCTGCGTTTGCCGCCGATCGGCGGTGGGGACAACGACGAAGGGCCTGCCGTATATATATATATATATATGTGCGCTCCAATACTCTACCGCACGGTGACGCCTTTCGTATTGTGCGTTTGGGTTGCTATTTTCGGTTTAGGCGTCGTAGTTTTGTGGAAGTCTTTTCGCTGCGAAGAGTCGGTGTCGACCGATCGTAGGGTGCGAGAAACTGTTTTTCGCTGGCGTGCTCTCTATTCTGCTGTATTAAATAAAACGAGCTCTGGCCTTGCTTGATGTCATTCGATCTTTGATCCAGTTTCTCTGCAATTTCTTGCGTCAATACTCAATGTGCGCGGTGTGGTGACTTGATTGCTGATGCCTTGAACATTATTCAGGGCAATAGCAACGCAAGCAAGATAATCAACAACATCGAAACAAACCGTTCAGTAGTTCACTTTATCAGGCTCAGAAATGTTTCTCTCTGTTTTCATGGTGGCCGACAAATTCTTTTGACCCAAGGTACAGGCAATTTTCCGGTTTCGCGACCATTGCCAATAAGTGTGCTGTTTTTTTTTTTGTTTGTTTGTTTGCCGACTTTTACGTGCTGACAAAGATGTAAAGCACGTGCAGCAGAGCCTCCGCGGAGGCTCGGCTGCACTGCAATGAGAGCAAAGAGGCACCACAATAAAGCAACTTCAGTGCGCACCAGTCAAAGTTCAGGTGGAAGAAGGCGGAAAACAGCTGTAAAACACGAGCGGACCCGTCATCCTCATTTTTCTTCAACGTTCCTTCCTTAAGATTGAGAAGAAGATTAAGGCCTTACACCGGCCTTCAGAATAGAAAGGCTGTCATTTTTGCTGATGTTACGCATCACGCCCGCTTGAAAGTGCACCCCTGCAAGCGCACCGATCCGGAGCCTTCTTCATTCACCCTTGAACCCATAGAAGGAAAGGCAACACACCCATGCCGGTTTTGAAAGAACAGATCTATTGCGGTCCAGCGCTCATCAGTTTGCGAGATGACGGGCGAGATGAGAGGCGCCGATAAGCCTGGTCCCAGCGTATCCGGAGCCCGAGTACAACAGGCTGCAATCGCTGTAAACAGCAGGCTTTCTGAAGAACGCTCCCTCTGCATCCACCCAACGATCCGCCCCCCCCCCCCCCCCCTCTCTCTCTCTCTCTCTCTCTCTCTCTCTCTCTCTCTCTCTCTCTCTCTCTCTCTCTCTCTCTCTCTCTCTTGCTCGTTTGGAATTTCAGTACAGGCTTTTGACGTACGCCCTTCGCTTTTCCAACCACACGTCTTCTAATCTAAGGGCTATTCTCATCTAAGAGCTACCGGCTCATTTTCAATAAAGTCATCCACTCCTTCATTCCTCCTTACTTTCCTGATTTAAAGAGTGATTATTCAGAGAAAGCTCCGCGTCGTGGCTGTTATATGCTAATGATGCGCACTGCGGCCATGAATTTCAGGGCGACCGGCCAGCGATCGGCTGAGCGCGTTGTCGAAGTGATGAAGAAGGCATCCTCATGAATGCAAGAGGAGAACCACGCGTCCCGTTTAGCGCTATTTGCGACCGCTCTCCGGTTACCCTGCCTTTGACGTGACGTCGATACGTCGGCAACGTGAACGCGCGTGACGGCTAACGTGCTCCGGTAAGTGGAGCTGGTTGTCACGCCGCGCGCATCACAAGCCGTCGGAGCCTCCTTCATCGCTCATAAGCACCCCTCGGTATACCCTCGGCTCGCCCTGGACAGAGTGAGATGGACAGTAAAATGAGAAAAAGAACTCAAAGTGCTAATCTTGGCACCAGAGACAAATTATGGGCTCTTTATGAAAGGGGATGATGGCCGTCGAATAAAATTAGCTGCACTGAAAGCAAATAAGCCGCCTGATTGTCGCAATCAACTTGTCTGCGATATGAACGGAAAAAAATTTCCCCGCATTTCCCCGGGGGGAAGAATGTGAAAGTGCGAATGCAGGAGTTGAATTTGCGCGGTTCGGTAATGTGTCAGTACTCCTTTAAGCGGGTGCATTAGCCCTTCTCACGCCCGATTCCTGGCCAATCCCCCACGTGGGTATGTGCCATGCACAGACACCTATTTGTGTTGTCGTTGTACTTGATTGCTAGAGCGGATCTCAGCTTTGAAATTTCGTGTCAGTACTCCTTTAAGCGGGTGCATTAGCCCTTCTCACGCCCGATTCCTGGCCAATCCCCCACGTGGGTATCTGCCATGTCAGCGGCCAGGCAGCGCGCGCCCATCTCCCCCCGTTGCCAAGGAAGACGAGGAGATTCCTGGCCAATCCCCCACGTGAGTATGTGCCATGTCAGCGGCCAGGCAGCGCGCGCCCATCTCCCCCCGTTGCCAAGGAAGACGAGGAGATTCCTGGCCAATCCCCCACGTGAGTATGTGCCATGTCAGCGGCCAGGCAGCGCGCGCCCATCTCCCCCCGTTGCCAAGGAAGACGAGGAGCGCGCGCACCCGCAGCTGTTGCTATGTGGACGGACGGCGGTCAACGGAATTCAGGGTCGCTTATAAAGTGCATTCATACTTAATATTTTCAAGTGCGGTGCGTGAAGGACATGAAATTTTCCTTCAGTGGATACCAGGTCATTCTGGTATAACGGGCAACAAGATCTCCGATGCGGTCGCCAGAGAAGCCCACGACCTCAACTTCACCGTTGGAATCCCGTTTTCTAACGAGGATAGCAAAGCAGCTGCAGTCGACCTAGGATGGCAACTCCGGCTCCCGGCTTGGCAGGATCCTCTGAGCAGTTATGCGCCTCTTCATGCTATAGACCCTCAGTGCGATTTTCCGTATCCACGGGGTCTGCCAAAGCGCACTGAAGGCGTGTTACACCGGCTGCGACTTAATGTTGCATACACCCCAAGATGTTTAAGCTGGGCTGGGTAGAGTCGCCATTTTGTACAGTGTGCTCTACTACAGACAACATCAGACACATTTTAAGCCACTGCTCGCGATATGCCAGTCAGCGGGCAACAGCGTCGAAAGCGCTTGTGCGACTACGACGCGGGTGTCCTCTGGAACTCTCACACTTCCTTGGACCCTGGCGAAATCGTGAGGAAGCAGTGCTGGGTACAAAAACACTGCTTACTTTTCTTGCGGAAACAGGGCTAGAAGAGTTTCTGTGAACTCTCTGAGCATGTACAATTTGTATGTGTGTGCATTTCTCCTCTTACTCCCCTTTCTTTCTTTCCTTTTCTTTTTCTCTCTATTTTTAGCTGTCACCTCACTGTATTCACCCCATCTGGAGTAGCAAGCCCTACCGTTAGTGGGGCTGACCTCTTCAACTTTCATTAAAGGCGTTCTCTGTCTGTCTGTCTGTCTGTTTTTAATTCAAATGCTGCTAGGATGCAAAAACGTTCTTTAATTGGACTAAGCTCAAGCTAACGAAAGCTGAACAAAAATTGTGATCTTCAGCTTAAATAATGCTCGAAGCATTTCAAAGCGCAACCTTTTTTATTAGGAAAATGAATCTGGTATCGCCTTGTGTTCGCATGATGTATGCGATTGCTTGTTCGGTGCTGAAATGTCGTCTGCGAAATATTTGCGCACGGTGACAAGTTAAATACGAATCACATTATACGCAAATAAACAACATTTTATAGTAATCAATGCAGCTGGCACACCAAGATATTCTCATCTTCCTTTCACAATTCCCGCAAAAAGGTATTAATGCGTACGCATTTTTGCCAAGTAGCCAAACGTGCACAGCGGAAGTCTTTGTATCTGGGGCGGATATTGATGGAGGAATTCCTTTTTGGTTGATTTCAGGGGATCTTGGCAACATTTTTTACCGGGTTCTCGTACAAGCAGTTGTAAATAATTAATGCAAAGGAAAAAAAACAGGTGTATGAGTGAGGTAAACGCAACTTGATATGACAGTTGCCGAAACTATAAGAAAACAATAATTACAACTGAAAGAATACTGGGTAATGATTCGAAAATACGGACATTTCAATTATCCCCAGCTGTCGTGTGTACAGACAAGGGGACGCATTGTAGGGTGTAGGTTTTGGGCGAGTTGGTGTTCAATGCTGTACGCTCACTAGCGCAAGAAGGGAATACTGAGGTTGAGACCACACGACAAAAAGAGCAACTTTCAACAAAACAACTCGAAGCACAACTTTGAAAACATTTTGCTCAAAGTTCCGCTTTGTGTCGTGTGGTCTCTTTTCAGTTACGCTTTTCTGCGCTAGTGAACGTACAGAAGGTAACACAATGGGGTCCAACAGAAACTGATCTCATGCAGTGCTGGGCGGGTGTGCCTAAAAGCACGAGTGTATACGAGTCGAGGAGGAGCTGATAGCCGGCAGTATAATGCATGGTAGTTATAGTTTCGAGGGCGGCTGAGGAAAGGGGGTGTTGCGATCCCCCCTCAGTCGCCCTCGTAGACTCAAACGCAATTTATTGCGTGACACAAAAATGAAACTCTTCGAATCCAACGTCTTGCACATCTGGTTCGCAATCGGCCGTACATCTGCAGCCACTGTCAACGTCCACCACGTCGCTTAAAACTCATCCCAGCGAGCCCAACACGATGCCGTGGACGGTGAACTTAATGGGTGGCAGATATGTATACGATACCGCAAATCGCCTTACACGACCTTCCGCGGTTGCCTGTCAGTTTCGATCCCGACCGTGCACACATTCAGCGCCTGACCTCATGAAGGCCGCTGCTGCTCCCTGTTTCTTTTTATACACATATTCTTTATCCCCGACCAGAAAGACGCATCTTGTCGAACTCCGAGTGCTACATGACAAGTGTCCATGGCGTGTTTTCTTTGTACGCACGTTCGTGGTACGCCGCCTGCTGTTTTGCGCACGGTCTACGTGGCGGGATATCTCTTGAGGTGCCGTGTGTGTCGAGCGGCTTTGCGAAACCGCATACGTGCTGTCTGCAGCTTACGGTGCGCGTTTTTCATATGGCCTGACCTTGAGTCACAGAAATCAAAGTAGAAGATCCACTGCTTACGGTATATAGCACTCAGATTGCTTCGACGGTGAGTGTATATTTAGACGGAGTCGTGTTTGCAAACAAACCCCGCATTAGAGTGACACGCGCGTACATTGAGGACGCGCAGTGCGAGCGTGTACAGGTCCGCACGCTGTAGAGCGAGTTACATTCAAAAAGGGAAAGAAAAATTCTGCGCTTCGCCGTATCTCAGGTGTCACGGTCGCGAACGTTACTGAGCGACTGCGCAAGGCGCTTGAAGCCTTTGCGTATTGAATAGAGGTGCCGCTGGACAAGCGATTTCGCGCATGTGTTTGGGTGAATGTGCCGAATCACCGCTCTTATGTGCCTCACCCCTGCGAAGTGAGTCGACATTGTTTAAGGTTAAGCCAGTCTTGTCACTCGAACGATGTGGGAGCTTTTTTGTCGTCGTCGAATTCATCCATGGTAATGAACGGTGTGTGTCAAAGTTGAAGTCAAGGGATTGATTTGAGCATTGCTAGACCTAGTGCTCAACACACCTGTCGAAGCTGATTGGTTTCAGTGCTCTCTTCAATTTCCAGAAGCTCGTCCAAAGTGTCATAGCATGTTCATCAGACCAGCATGTTTTTGAAAGTTTTTAAATCTGGCGGTAATTTTAATTCCGCTCGTTCTAGTTAGTCTCGCGGCTGTTACTAGTAAGTATTAGCTACTGAAATGTTGTAACCCATACGAACGGGTAAAATAGCCCCAAGCCCTTCCTGTAGGAAACAAAGCACGGCTGGGGCAGCGGCAGATAAGGGAAAGGCACTCAATTTACAGGTTACAGCGTTCGTTTATCATGACCACTTCGGTTTTCCTTTAAAGGGTGCTCCACGGCAGACGCACTCATATTGCAGTGAAGCCACACCAAAGTTACCAGCGAGGGGAACAGTAATCATCGTTCGCGGATAATTATAAGAGTAATTTACAATAAACATAATTACATTTAATGGTAATTTATGCCAAAAAGAGGCAGGAGCTACCAGCCAAGCCATCCCCGAATGATCGCATATAATGTAATCTTCTGGGACTACTTTGTGGTCATACGCACCCCGCATTCCCCCAGTATTATATGGAGCTACTTTCCACGAGAATTTTGTTCCCTCTCGTGTTTCTAGGCGCTGTAAGTGTGTGTAACGGCAGTTGTCCATTGGATACAAACAAAAAAGACATAGAGAATGGTTACGAGTTTGCACGGCGATGTCGACGAATGCTGTTCTTCCGTGCACCATGAGCAGCATTACCATCAATATACTGATACATCATAGTATTGACCGCTTATTAGTGACACATCCTAGGGGAAAATATGTCACTGCGGTTGTGTGCCGTTATGGCATACAACCATAACAGTTGACAGGGTTTCACTCTTACTTGGCCTGTTTGTAACATGCCTCGTTGAGGCACCTGACGGCAGAGGTAACAACAGGGGAAATATTTTTATTGTTCGTGTTTCATGATGTTTTCAAAGAAAGCCACATAAAAAAAAAAGTATTTTTAAAACATTATTTCGTAATTGCAGGCTAACTTATAAAAATGTGAACAGTAACTTTGTGGTTTTTTGCACCCGGAGGCAACTTTCCAGCTTGTTCTCGAAAAAATGTTACGCTTCTGCGCGGCACACCGCGGCACGCTCGTTTAAGAGCGGCTGGTCAGATTTCCCTTCGGTATATATTCGCGTGAAACTCTGAGCCCAGAGTGCTTGGGTAGAGCCGTATGAACGCGGAAGAGCCCATCTCCTCCATCACCTAGAGAAAAAAACGCGCCCTTAGCCACGGGGGACGCCCCGGAGAATTAGTATAGACGGTAGAGCTCCCAGAGGGAGAAGGTGTTGCTGGGGGCGCGGTAGCGCACTCGAGCGGTGCATACCCGTATTCGGCATTCCATCGGATGAGCACCTTATTGGGCGCGCGGAGCAAACCGGCCGTTCGCATCCCGACTTAACTGTATACGGCTTGCACCAGGAAGCTCTGTATACAGATGGGGAGAATGGCAAGAGGGGGTGTAGGCCAATTACGCGCTATGAGCGGCGCCCAACGCTGCCGGCGGCGGTGACCACTACCTGCGGCCACCGCCGCCGTGAAAGGTGAGCGCACGGTCATGCCTACCCGCGTCTTCGCCGTCGCTGCTGCATGGCTGCGCGGCTCCGTGCGAGAGCGCGTGTGTATTGATAGCTGCTGGGGTGTAATGGAAACCTACGAGTAAGGCCCGCATGTGTGTACGAGTATTACAGGGCGCAGCGTGCAGCACGTACGCGTGTAGAGGCCGCTCAAGGGGCTCGAGGGCGTATACATCGCCGCCACTGACTGAAACAAGGCTTGAAGATCCAACCATGAAAAGAAAGCGCATCTATCTACCGCAAATAAAGATTTGAAGCATTAAAGCAAAGCAAGCCAGATTTCGGGCCGTTTATCTTCGTCGAAGGAAAAGGAATCTGGAGACCTTTCTTTGCGGGCGCTTATCCGTGGACGCCAACCCCTTATATAGCCTCTCCCTTGTCTGATCGGGGAAAAGTGCGCGTTACGGGTCCTGTGCCGGGGGCGATGCTTACGGACATGATGGCGTCGACCCAGCGCAGCAGCGGTATTGCGGACGCAGTCATTTCAAGCTGTTTGCCTGTTGGACCCAGATATATGTTGGCGAGCGGAGATTATATGCCGAATTCTGGATCAACGTTCTTGTTTTTAGTAATTGGCGCAGTGCGCCACACCTTCGTCTGTGAACGTCAACAGCTATGCGAATTACCCTAGAGATCTTGGGTGCGAATCAAAATTTCGTTCAGTCTGTTCGTCCCCGGCTTGCGGGTCGGCGTCCTGAATACCGGGAAAAGGCTGGATGCTATCAAGTGACCGAGAGGAGACACGGATGATTGCGTTCCTCTGTACGCACCATGAGTGTTGACCGACACGGAACGGGGGAGGCGACTTTGGGTGCTAATCGTTAAAAAAATTGCGTTGGTTGAACGCGGGTAAACCAATTTTGTCGAGCGATAGCTCGGTTATCGCGCCGAGAGTGCGCAGTGAACGCGCGTGCACGCAATTTCACCGCAAGACAGAACGCAGGCGCTGTAGGCGCGAACACGCAGTGAACTTGGATGTAGCCTGCGTCTTTTTGTATCATTCTCTGGTGGCATCCGTCTTTACTCTTTCCACATATACCCTTCTCCGAATCCCCAACCTCGCCTTAGATAAAGCGAAGAATTAGATGCTTTCACACTGCAACCGCACGTGGTGCTGACTTGACCTTGTCTGAGCTTGAAGGTGAGACTAGCAGTATGGGGAACGAGTCTCAATCTGAGTTTTCACCTGGAGTAAAAGAGCGTTTGCTCTAAGAATTTAGGGTACCCCTAGTGAAAACAAGCAGTCGTACCTAGCCGTACTCTAACCTGTGCTTGACAAAAGAGAGTTTGCTTCGTGCGTATATAATAGTTTAACGGTTAGCGGTACCGTGTGATCATCCCATGTGCACACGCGCGATTGGGTGGTTTCTGGCTTCACTGTTCCGAAGCGACAGCGTCGTTCATGGAGCGTGACCTGAGGCAGGCCGCGCGGTGTGGTGGAGAAAGCGGGGATGGGAAAAATTGCCGGACGCATTCGACAGCGCGCCCGAAAATACTTCTACACCCTCGTAGACGCAGTTAGCGAGGCCGAAAAAGCGTGATTCGAAGTCAGCTGCGCCTGCTGGTCGCCTAACGAGCGCTCGACATCTGGAGAGCGACGGCTGCGCGGCGGGAGAGGTGACGGCTGGCAGAGCCGGGACCGGAAAGTCAAAACGACAAGCTGACCGGAGAAAAATGGACACATTGTTTCCCTTTTCCCATACGTATTTTTTGAGCATCAGAGAAGAGTGATCATTTTGCTTTAAGTTTTGCCTCGTTTTGCCTCGTGCAACCAAGACTCCTTCAGACCTTAGGGACGAGCGTTGTGTACGAAATACAAGTTGGCATGTAGGAAGCTTTCAGGAGCTTTGGGCGGTACTTTCCGTCAACACCCCCTCCCCTCCCTCTAATCACCACAGGAATTTTGCGCACACGCATACGCGTTTAATATGGCGCACTTCCGGTTAGCTTAAACTACTTGCAAGTTAAATTATTAAGGCATTTATTCTTAAAGAGCACGCAGGAAGTAACTGGGATTGCAAGGACGTACCGGCCATTCTGCTGCGCAGGCCTAAGCATGTGGGATGAGGTGTGTATTTTTGTACCTATTTTCGTGCTCTTGAAGGAGTACTGACACGAAATTTTCGTGTTACGTTATTTTCACTGCTGCGTGGGGAATATTCATACGAAGACTAGTAGCACTCACAGTACATAACTTTCATTGTAAGTAAACCTAGTTCGCATTCCAGTGAATAAACGCATGGTCGGTGGGGTTGAAGCAAAGCATCTATCAGTGCCCATCTAGCAATATTTCAACTGCTATATTCCGCATCACCGCGATTCTCACATTTGCGAGCGTTAAAGAACATCACTACAATGAGAAGGAAGTTGCAAGTGGACTAAGAGGCGGGATATTGCGGTAGACATTTTCCCAAGTAAGCGTAATTGCGTCTTATATAATCGGGGTGTGTTAGAATCGTGCAAATACGGTACTCGACAAGCTTCTGCAAGTGACACTTTCACCAGCAGCGAATGCCACTACGAAGAATGCAACACGGAGAAAGTATGCGCGGGAAGCTGTAGCTGCAGCGGAGAGGTTAAGCACCTCTACTGCATGCCGAAACACCAAACTCTCGCAAGCAAGTTAAATTAATTGATTGTAGGGTTTAACGCGCCGACGCAACGCAGGCGATGAGGCGCGCCGTAGTGGAGGGCTCCGGGTTAATTTTGACCACCTGGGGATCTTTAACGTGCGCCGAAATCTCGTACACACAGGCGTTTTTGCTTTTCGCCTCCATCAGAAAAGCGGCCGCCGCGGCCGGGAATCGAACCCGCGACCTCGTGCTCAGCAGCGCAAGGACGGAAGCTTCAAGGGTCCCATCAAGAACCATGCCGAAGAAAGGAAGTTGCATTATAGCGGTAAACAAATATGCGGTCCCGCTTTGGAAAGCTCGCAGGTGCTGGAGTACACCTTCGCCCTCCCTTTATTCTCCCTCCTCTCAATCCGCGACCCTTACGCTGCCGCAGCCGCCGATTCGGTTTGTTGGGTTCGGAGCCCGGCGGGGGGAGTTGCAGACAAGCCTTGGACAAGGCGACGCTTCGGTGGGAACGGAAGGAACCCGGTGTACCGCGTTATCTCCTGTAGATAGGACGAATTGCCCAACGCTATTAAGTGCAGAGCACGATAACGGAAAGCTCCTTTTCGACTTGACCATGTTTTAACGGGCGCTGCGAGTACCGTACTGTTCGCATGATTCGTGTTTTCGCACAGCCCTAGGTATCAGTCGCCTTCGTATGCAGCGTTGCATGACGATATCCTGAAGTACACTTAATAGTTTGTTTGTAAGCATCAACCGTGAAAACCGCAAACCTCCGTTAAAACCACGTCTTGAGGCTATAAAACTGGCGTCGGTATAAGCAATACTTCGTTAGAAGCGGACACACATGCTCCTAATGCACTGAGCTCAGATCATGAAATATTTCGAATAAATATATTTTATTATAACGAGTACAATCACAGTTTTTAGTAATCTCCATTACATTAAAAATGAATATAGGAACGTACGCACAACTTTTGCGGTGGTATAAAGGCAGTTCCTGTAAGAAAGCAGACCAAAAAAGCTATAATAAAGGCTCGAAGAAGCCATCCCTGCTGCACGCGGCATGCTACTCATGATGGCGCGAAATAGCCAGGTGATATAGAGCAACTGAGAAGACAAAAACGAGCGTGCGGTTATTCGCAGCTTGGCTATGCTAAATGTAGTACTACATTACAATTTACCCCAATGATGGCTGTTTTCTGGCCGAAACCAGTCCTTGCGGAGTCGGGAATTTTAGCTCAATTGAACCAATTAGTGAGTTTTAACATAGCGGCATAGCGGCTAGCGCCCGCTAACGCTACGAAGGAAGGTACCGCGATTTTACCGATCCACCTAATGAATTATCGAGACAGATGCCTTTGAGCGAGAAAATATGGTGGCGATCGCGCGCGATCGACTGGGAACTTGCGGACTCGTTCCGGTAGGGTGGATTAGTTCCGCGGTCCTCGCCATGCCCGCGCATTCGTTCCGCTGAGGGGTGACTTCCTCGCCCACCCCGCGCGCGCATGCACAGTAGGATCCCGGTAACCCGCCTATAGCGTGAGCCTCTGCTAGCTCTCTAATAATAGAGAGTGTTAGCATAGCGTTACCGTGTTTACGTTACCGTTTACCGTGTTTGAGGGAGTCGACTGCGCAGCGCGAGAGTTACCGCAAACGGTAACTTACCGGCACAGGCCTCACCGTCGCCAGCGGTTTCCGGTAACACGGTAAACGGTAACGCAAACACGGTAACGATATGCTAAAACTGCCTAATCAAGCAATCCCAGGGGGAAAATATTGCGTTGCTGGGAGCTTCTGAATGTTCGAGCATGTCCAAAACCATGACGCCCAAAAACGGTTTACTGGTTGTTCCTATATTGAAAAGTGGAGCACCACTGTGTTAGTGCTACACTGTTAAATGAGCGCATGAACAGTTCCTTGAAACTCCATCCATTTAATACATCAAGCGACACGGCTCACCAAGCATGTAATACCACATGCAGGATCAGTCAACGTCTTCACCTAAGTTGGGGACAGCAACTGATTTTCTGTTTTTGGTTCCACAAACGCGGGAAAGTAAGGGAGATGGAGTGGTGGGGTGCTTATTTTGGTACTTATCCAGGTACTTCTTTCGGGAGTTGTGGGGCAGAAATTCCTGCAGCACATTTGATAATCACCGTTGAGACATAGTTCGTGTAGGCTTTTCCCAAGACTTCCGTGTGTCTTCCGATAGTGGCCTTTGGGTTCCCTAGAGTCAGTTGGCTCTTCTCTCTTTTCTTCTCCTTCTTCTTGCGCGGAGACCTCGCTGCCGCGATTAAACAAAGCCGTTTCTTTAGTTCCTTGAATAGAGAGCCGCCAAAACGCTGACATAAAATGTATGCAAACAAAATTTTCTGAAATAAATTCCTTCCCTCGTTCTAACATTCAACGTCTTACAGCCGCGTATGGAGTAGTAAATTATTTCAAATTGGAGTTTAACCCTGGCTTATCAGGCAGGCCGTCTGGAATATTTATATATACTGGCGTTCTCTATCCAGCTCAAATTTATTAGAAACAGTGGTCTATTCACTTTGCTTCAAGGGCAAACGCGCCCGCAGGAGCCTACAATAGAGCTTATGACATAATGATCAATAGCAGCAGGGCACTTAAGACACAAGCCCATATATCCAACGACCGGTGATCTGGCAGTCTCACCTCCCAGCAGGCTGGCCTAACCAGGCCGTCGTCCTGCACCGAGAGTAAGAAGAAGCGAATCGCCTTGTCGGTGCGACTCTCGGCAATGCGAAAATTCAATACTCAATCTTACGCGTTATAAGCGAGCAATTACGGCAGCCTTATAGAGGCGCACGGCAAGAAATGGGAAGGAGTTTTGAGGCTAGGCAGCCTCTGTCGGCCCTTGCCGTTCATCTATGCGTGAGAAGAAAACTTATAAAAGAGGCCCTCCCTTGTCACGGTGGGTGAAAGCGTCTTTGTTCGGCTCCGCAAAAGACATCCGGTCGACCCCTCGAGACGCTGAGCGGAGATTTCGGAAGAGGAACGGAGAAACCTCTTCTAACAGACTTTGCTTTACCTCGCTGCACTTTCTGCCGTGTATGGGCCCTGCTTGGTTGTCCGCGGTGGCCGCCCTTTTAAGCTTAGGGAATTCCCGTGTGAACAGCTGCAGCCCTTGCCGAACGGGCAGCTGTTCGATGGCAGGTGGTACAGAAACATACTGGGCCGGTCCTTATTTTCTCGGTTCTGTAAAGCGTTGTAGTTTAGAGGAAAGCGTGGGTCGCGACCCGCACGGGCCAAGTTCAGATCTTTGCTTCTCATTTTCCGTCTGTCTCAGATATTGCATAAATAATAAAAAGAACGAGAGAGGGGGGAAGGCAAGAGGAGCTTGTTGACATACTTCTGTAGAGTTTAGAAGGAGTTTGGCATTTACCTTACGTATTCCTGCGAGAAATCTCCGTATAGTCATGCAAGGGGCATTGAGTACTATTTGTGGCTCAGTGGCTTTGTCCTGCTGAGTCCAAGGCTGCGAGTTCGAGTTCTCGCCGTGGCCGCTTTTCAGATGGAGGCGAAAAGAAATAAAGCCCGCGTTTCGAGATTTTGGCGCACGTTAAAGATCCCCTAGCTGGCCTGTTCTGCGGTTTCTGACCACTCGAAACAAGTATTACATCTGCAAAATTTTACTTTCGAGGTGTGAGGAACTTTGGGCGACCGACTTTTTAACAAAGTCCGCACACTGGACGCTCGAGCGCTTCCACACCAGTGCAGTGGCAGGCTGCTTTCGCTTTCTGCTATACGAGCACCACGCGAGCCCTCGCTAGCGGGACAGTTTGCTTCCGCAACGCCGTTTCCGTTTCCTCTTCGCTTCCGTCACACTCGCTCGTTACGCGTGACGACTCTTTTGATGTCGTGCAGTGGGCAGCGGTGAGCCCAGTCGCAAATTGCTCGTGCCTGTCCTCCGCCCCCTTATGAACCTACAGCCGCACGCCGTTAACCCGATTCTCACCACATGTCCGCACAGTGCGACCGTTTATACGAGCCTAGCAGGGGAACGCGGAGTGTCCGAAACGTCGCCTCCAGCGAGGGTTCGCGAATTTTCCGGCGTTGAGGAACTGCCGAAGTGTAGACCAGTGGACAGCACGATAACCTATTAGGATAGGAAATAAACTAAAGTACAAATCAAAACGGCAGACGTCTTGGCTTTGCGGCGCGCGTGAAAGCGGAAGTTCCCTGTGGGCGAACGTGTGTGCGGAAGTTACATTAGGAAAACGCATTTTGGGCGACACGCTTCGTCAAGCGCCTATTCGATTGGGATAATGGCGGCGTGGCTTTAACGACACGTGTTTTGCGTTTACGCGATACCTTCGCCGCTGTACTACTTCCTTTGCACGGCGACTCGGGAAGTGCCGAAGCTCGTGCGATGCAGTTGTGAGGTTTAACGCACTACACGACTTCCCAGCGGCAGACAACTTTCCAACTTCAGAATCGGAGTGTGTCACATAACAGCCACGCAAATCTCGTAACACATGCGATACTTCAGTCAAAAGAAGTTTGGGTGAGACGTAACCGTTTTTCGTTGCGCAGCAATAGTTCGCAGGTATAGAAAGCATTAGTAATAAAGAAAGATATTTACATTATTGTGCAGGCCCTTTATGATTGGACGGCACCTATAATTGAAGAATTCGGAGGAAGCAGTCTCGAGCACGACTTTACGGTATAAATGTCAAAGAGACTGTAAAGGCGTAATAATCTCATTTGGTACTTGTGATACATTGGTCATTAAAGCGAAATAATCAAATCCCGACGGCTTACCCTCCCCCCCCCCCCATTTCTCTCTCTCTCTCTGTGCACATCGTAATGATTTACAAATCTCTCGCGCAATTACAGAAACGTTATTAAGAGTGCAGCTGTTTAGCAAATCGTAATTTGTCGTGTCCGCAGTAAAAATACCAAAAAATTGCCGAGAGCGAAGCTTACACCTATAGCAACAAAGATGGCGGAAAGGTCGTTGCGGCAGTGAAGGATAAACAAATTGGCTGCAATAGCGGACTTAAACCTTTCTGATGGTCGTGAACGTTGCGTGCAGCCTCGCTACCTTCAAGTCTTACGTGTTTCTGTGAGCTTGGTTCATTTTGTTCGACATGGCGATGGGGTATACGTGTCTGGGTAGAGAAACCAATTGCATACGGTATTGAGTATAATCCAACAAACTTAAAATCGTAATATCAAAGGCAATTGGTTACAATGCCAACACTCGTAGCTGCGTCTGAAAGCCAAATGTCGCTGTTCTAAATATGAAGGTTATTGCCTCGAAAAAACTAATCGTCAGAACCCCGCAATCATTGGATTATACGTAAAAAGGAAGCGTGGGGACGGCTTGTTGGCAATGTAGCTGGTTGCATCTTGACGCCTTGGTTTAGCGCTAAAAATACGAACTCGAGACGAGGAGCTCTTGTCCTGACACCTCTCCTGCGATCGCCATCTTAGGGCTAAAATAATGTCGCCAAGTCAAGGGCAGTCTTTAGTACACACCGACTATTTTCATGTCTTGCGACATATGGTCGAATGCAAACACACAATAAGAAGATTTCCTTAACTTATCCGTAGAAAAGAGAACTTCAGCCGTTCTTCAAACTTCAAAATGAAAGGGCTAGAAAAGCAGCCAATGGGACAATCCACGTGCACTTGACAGCGAATAAAGTTCACTTATGGTTCCTACACCTGAAAATAAAGCTGAGAATGGGTATACTACTTTTTATTGTAATATTATTAGTCAGTATGTTAATGTTTTTTTTGTTGTTGTCGTCTCAATTGCACATTAAGTTTATTTTTTGTGCTCACACCTAGACTCAGTTCTAAGGCATAATGTCACCGAAAGGATCCTCTTGAACACCAGAATAAAATTGAATGCCCAGAAAAGCAGAAAAATAAAGCAAAAAATACGACTTTACATTTTTTTTATTTCTCTTCTTCCTTCCTCATTTGTAATATCTCAAATCACGCTTACGATCATGAAGAACACCTCAGAAGATCGACCAGTATACTGAGTTGCATTAACGCCGCGATAACGAGTGACAATAAATTGTACGATTTAGAAAGACAAGAACAACGCGATTACGTCTTTATCGTAGTACCTATTTTTGCAATGTATTATAGCTCACGGAAGAAAAGAAAGACAGTGGCGCATTCTTCTTGGCATCCACGTTTCACGGCCTTCAACGTTGTCGGCGTGACGTAAGATGTCTGCGTTGGGAAGTCTATAATACGAACGTGCCCAGATAAAGAAAACCCCTTCCAAAACATGCAGCCTACGAACTACGGTGCGAACTAAAAGCAATAAATAAACAAATGTAATACAGTGAGGTCTGGGCGCACATTGAGGCAAAAGTAAGTAATCGTGTACAGATTCGCTTAGCATCCGAAGAGGCGGTGGCGGGTGGACGGCGTGAAGCGAAGGGGGAAGTCCTGTAAGGCTATACTGTTCTGCCTCTGTCTTCCTCTCTGAAGCTGAGAGAGGCGACGAACCTCAATATTTCACGGCAGGCGACCGAGATGGCTCACCATGATCTGGCGGTTCATTTGCGGCTGTCTCCCGCGGGGAGGTAGCCGAACCATTAGGTGCGAGCGAGACTGGCGCAGTAGTATGGGACACCGAAAGTGCACTGACTCAGCCGTGATAACCTAGCGAAGACAAACTCGCAGGTTCGTGAAGCTAAGACGGCTAATGGATTCCAAAGCGTCCTACAGGTAGCGCTACGCACCGTATAAAAAACAAGCACAAACGTGGCACTAACTCCAGGAATGACGTCACAACAAAAATACAAGTACGCAGTGCGTCTCTCCGCGTTCCGCACGAGTCGACGGTTCTCCTCGAGTCATGCACCCGCCCACCTGGTGTAACGGTTACTTCTTCTTTTTTACGCGGCGGTCTACCTGCAGCCGAAACCCGTCGCGAGCACAATAGACCACGAGCGGTGGAGAGAGCGCGCTTTTTTCTCCCCTGGGAGATTGTCTTGATCAAGGTCAGTTCAGCCGCGGTGGTTCGGCAAACGACGGGCTCTCTGCGTACTCCGCGGCCTTCCAGTGGCTTCTTTCGATATGCCAAGTGATAACGCAAGAAAAAATAAAATTCACTTGCGACTGTGCCGAATGCAGGCGTGTCTTTAACGGGAGGTGACTCAAAAGAGCGTCATTCTAGCTGTCTTCTCCTTGGCGCCTTACCACCCACTTTTTTACTCAGCTCTCTTTCACTTGGCGTTGACTGTTATACCTTTCGCAGTTAAACAACACTCACCTTACCCAAAACTTATGTGGAATGAAAGCTATACCCCGGGCGGTAACGAAAGCGTTGTCCTAGATACAAGTGAATGCCGTCTCCTTAGTATGCATACATATACGCGCCACAGGAGTCAAGGACGCCTCGTATGCTCCGAATTGTGCCCTGCTGTAGCCTGTATATCTCTTAGCACCGGTTGTCTTCGGTGTATATAGCAGTCAAAGCGGTGTCGACGTGACCTATTTCTTCTGCTTCACGCACGTTGGCGGGCGTCAAACGTCGCTTAGACGGTCTGCATCTCTCTCGTGCAGTGCATCGTCTACATTGATGTGCGTTGAGGGGGCGGGTGTGAAACTAAGGAATCAAAACTTCGCGGCCCCTGCCCCATTCTAGGACATCTCCATCAACGATGCTGGAAACCTTTTGTTTACTAGCTCCGAAATTGACTGTGTGCTATTTCCCGGCCCGTGCATACGCACTGTGGTGCGCTAAAGCCGCGCTCCGCGTGAACGTTCTTTGCTTTGCTGATCTGTAGACGAGGATGATGATTATAAGGATGCGGAAGATGCAGGAAAAAATCGGTATATGTAAAGAAAGAGGATCGTTCACCGGAAAAAAAAAGTTTGTATGAGGAATCGGTACGGCGTAAAGGAAAAGGTCGTTAAGAATCATAAAAAGAGTCGGGACAGGAGATGCAAGCGAAGCGACTAATCACCGGGTTAGAAACAAGCAGTAATCAGTCTATGCCGCAGCATCGTGTTGAATTATTGTTCTAAACAACTCAATTCGTCGACCCCGAGCCTGCCATTGCGCGATTAAATAGTTTCTAGGAGCCAGCCGACGCTGCCTCCTCCAAGTTTTCGTCCGTTAAGCATCTTACCTTTCATACTGTCGTAGCGAACAGGAGGGTTCGCCCGTCGTCGCTGCACCCACGGTAGCACGCGAGCACTTATGTTTACCTTTTCTGCTCCGTCCTCCCGGCGTCAAATAGTAGGTGCGTATACTGTCGTAACAGTAAACGCCCCTGGAACCTACAATCACGACAGGAAGAGCGGAGAATATCGCCGCGCCTGGCACGACCGTCCCTGTTGTCCGCGCCAACATGACTCCCAGCCCACGACACCGAGTGACGACGGCGGCGCCGACCGGTAAAGAAAGGCGGGCATCAATACTGGCGCTCTTCACCTACTTCGGGTCGCACGCCGCGGACAATGCGATGCTGCCACGCGTCAGCGCAGATCCACGTACGTGTATGCTAGTAGTGCAACACGCGTGGGCCTACGGAACCGCCCTAATGAACGGGAATCCTCTGCAGTGACCTCTGGCGGTGAACTTGACATCTTATCGGAGCCGGCCGTGCAGGCGTACGTCACCTACGGGTGCACGACCTCTCTGCCTACGCAAGGCTGCGATCCCCTTTCCTCGCCTCGGTCCTCTCGCTAAACTTCCGCGTTGACCCCTAATTGGACGCTGCGCTCCCCGCTGAAAGAAGTCCAGAGGCAAGGCTGAAGGGACATCTGGTTCGGAGAACATCGCCGCGTGGGTTTCCTCTCACGAAGGCTGTACAGATTGGGCGCTATACTTGCTGACACCACGCCCGCCCAAAGGTTAGAGATCGCGCCGCCTCGCTGTGCAATATATACAATCCTCGACACTTTCATCGCTCTTTCTGACGCCGCGTAGAGAGATAGCCGGCCTATCTCTGTACCCCTGTGCGGCGGGCTTCGCGAGTTAATTTGTCTTGGTGTCACCCTCTCCCGCTTGTTTCGGCACGCATGCGCAGTGTGAGCAAGCTGGTTATCCCGCTGTGCGCTCGCTTGGCCCACCGACCTTAACCTTGGACCGAAGGGTCAACCTGACTTCGGCAATCAACTACGGCTTCACAGGGGGAGGAAGGTACTGGAAGGATCGTATGCACGCAAGGTTCTGTGCAGTGCTTGCCGTGTGCACAAATTCGAACTCGTCGTTGACGTTACCCGTTTGTCAGTTTCGTCGATGCGGAAAGTCTCACTTCGCGAGTAGATGAACGCGTGGAATTCGACCACAGATTTTGGATCCTCGGGACGATCTTGTAGTTACAATAAACCAAAAATACCGAGGCTGGTTGGGCATGCAGGCTTTGATCACACACCGAAGCAATTCTTAGTCGGGGAAGGTGGATACCCTTCTTACGCGTTCGTGGTGCGGCAATAAAGTTCGGCTCAGAGTTGCGTGAACTTGATTTCCATACGGAGTTCGAGTCCCAAAATACATCTTCGGTGTGCAGTACTGGTGCGCCTGTTTTGTATGTACGGATACGTATACCTGCACCAGCTGATCACGGTGTGAGGAAGAAAGGTATTTTAGCGTCGCATTCGCCCGCATACGCAGTTTGCGGTGGCCCACACACAATGGGTTCTTCAGCTGAGCGGCCTGTGACCCTGATACGCGTTATAGCACCACGTTCATCTCCCTTTCTTTTCTTTTTTTCTCTGGGGCTCAATTGCGGTGCATGGGGGTGGCTCGCAGGTGAGCGTTGCCCTGATTGGGTCCACTGGGTCGCTCGGTCGACTGCCAAACGAAATCGAATCAGTGCGGCTAGACATCCATACGTATTGTATTGTGTCGACTGCGCGAGCACGCGCGCATGACTGCTCCGCGAAGCAAACTCTCGCATTGCCGAGCAATGAAATAAAGATCCTGGTATACATAGACACACGTGTATGGCTGTCTTTTTCTTCTTATCGTGCATCATGCATTGCATGGAGCTCAATTTGGGTTGGTTTATGAAAGTCACCCCGCGTACCGATAATATCGAGCAGTCTATAGCGAACGGTTTTGCGACAGCGCTAACGAGAACTAGGATAGTCGTCAGACCGTGAGTTCGTGCTTGGCTGCTGTGCGCACCTGTTACAGCGTCGGCGTTTCAATCGGGTCCATGTTCGCGTGCATGCGGGAGCTGAATTCTTCGCTGCTAGCGTTAGAGTTATGAAGTAAAGACGACTTCGGGAGGGAGGACATGATGGGGCCGAAGGAAATACCAAATGGAACTTTATAGCCGCAGTAAAAAAAAGATAAATAAATGATTCATCAGCTCAGCAACAGCAACTCACTGTATGCATATTTGCACACACAAGATTCGAGTACGATGGCCTGTGTTGACACATTTGTGCGAGTATGTGCAGCGGCGAGCAGTCCGCTGACGAGCAGTCCACCCATTTCTGGATAGAAATTGGCGGCCCCTGTGCGTCTATCACAAATCTGTGGAATGTGCAATCAAATATTGAAGGTACTGCCGGAAAACCGGGAGGAAGTGGGGGCTGGTTTGAAATGCGGGAGAAGTTGGGTTAAGCGCAGCAGGAGGAAAATGAGAAATAAAAAAAACACATTTGTACGGAATCACTTAGGTGTGAGGAGGGGACGTCGTGTTTTTCTATCTTAGTTGATTTACATGTGCAGGGGGTGGGAGGAAATTTTTGGCAGCGACCGAGCACGGTCGAAACGGACACAAAATTCTAGGGAGTTGGTGCGGTGCTCGATATTCTGCTGAGCCATCCGGTCCCTATCATCAGTGTTTCGAAGAATACGCCGGTTCACATAGGAATGGGGACAAAAGAAAAAAAATGCGTTTGAAAGTTCACGTCACGTCGGTATGCAAGGGAGCAAGAACTTTGAGGACGTAAGCCTTAACGACGTCTACCGCTGGACAATGGTCTTTTGACGCCCATAAGTACTGTATAAATCTGTTTGGCGCAAATTCAGTGTCACGCTTGTAACTAAAGTGGGCTGTAAAAATGTGGCTCGAATGGTTTTCTTTTTTGTTGATGTTTTACGAATACTCGCTACCTATCTCTGCATACGGACCTCAATGGCGTTTCATGGTCTGCAACGGATCGCTGTAGCTAGCATTGCGCATGTGGCAATTCTTCCCGATGGTGACTGGTCATTGTGCCCCTGTAATGTGACTTGTAATCCAGCGCTGCCTCTTGTCGATGCATTGTCGTCTTCCGAAGCTCTTTCCTCGAAAATGTTCGTACGGGTCAACCGAAACGTTCCTTCGAGAGGGGCAGGCCCTGGCCAACGCGTCACTCGCAGCGTGACAGCCCATGCTTTGCCGCCTCCTCTAACCACCACCAGACGGCATACCGCGAAGCGGGTCACAAGTGGCGGAACGCTAGCTCGTACTGGTTGATCAATACAGCTATCTGGATATCAGAAACTTGGCAGCAGATGGGCGGATCCGAAAGGACATGTGCGCGTCGCCCAGTTCACTGGCCACGCTCCGGTCGAGCGTGCCGGCGAGGACGTACGTGACCCCCGTCGTCATACGTACGCCGGCTGCCGAGCGACAAGGGCGGTGTCGGCACCATCACCGCAACCGCCACGGTCCACGCTTCGCTGGCGCTGTCTCATCTTCGGGGACGGCGTATTGCTCGTCGCTTTCAGGGTCCGTAGCAGGAACGGCTGTCGTGGTGCCGTGGCGGGTTGGGTTAGACTTGTTTAGGCCTAGGGAGGAATGTGTCCAACTACCTCAGAACCGCATTCTGAGGTGTCGTCTGGGTGCTCATAGGTGTAGTGAAAGGATAGTTATTTTTAGGCGCAATAACAGGCTTAACCAGTTTTTAGTTTCAGTTGCTTTTTCTATATATGTGAGTCGATAAATTGCTGTATACAAGAGAAACGCAGTCGATTTATGTTTTGCTCCACTGCAAAGGTGAAACACATTTCTGTTTGTTGATCATATCACACATGTTGTTTTTTCCCCTTAAAAAGTACAATCTAACAATATTTTATACTACCACATTATGGCAAGCGTTTTTTTTTTTTTTTTTTTTTTTACAATGTCAAGCCCATAGTTCTTGAGTTGATTTCCGGCGCCTGCGTGAATCCGGCAAGCCAAAGCCGGCGAATTCTACTGCGGCTCGGGCACTGCAGTGCACGCTATAAAGCACTTGTCTTCTCGTTCGAGCAAATATATTAGCGACCTTGTGGAGCCATAATGAAGTAGTTGTCACCACAGCATAACTTGCCCAGAGAGATTGAATGAAACAATCTCGCACGGTGAAATGCTTCTAAGTGTCCGACCAGAGGAATTCCACAATTTCGCCGCCGTTTAATTGCGTACGCTGAAACAGTAAAGCTGCAACTGTGCGGTATGTCAGGGAGGCATATGCCGCTCACATTCCAGCGAGCACGGTACACGAAAGCGAGAAATAGGAAGCAGCTCGTTTCAAGCACGACGTATACAAGGCAGACGCGTGAGTGACCCCTACTCAAGCGTGAGTAGTCGCTACTAACTGGATTCTCAGTGAGGCACGTTTTGCAGATATCCTAGTTTAGGTCGGGGAAAGAACGAGTTGTCTTTTCTTCTCTTGTTAATTTGTTCTGGTTTCTTGTTTAGTTATTTTTAAACGAACGCAGCAATGAGTTCGTTCTACTGAGGCAACGAATAACCCAGGAAAGCAGGAAAAGCCGCCTCGGCATCTCTCACTTGAACGGGAATTTCCGCGAAAGTCCTTCCCGCCTGCGACCGCAGACAAACGGGCGATTAGAAAAACAAGAGGAGAGAGAAGCGCGGGAGGCAGCGGGAATGGGCCTTAACAGCAAAACGCGAGAGGAGGAACCGACATCACTTGTAGATCTCCTCACCGTGCAATCTTTTTTTTATATATTTAAAGCCTTCTGATTTTCTTTTTGAGCGGTTAACTGCAAGGTAAGGCAAGAAGGAAGCTGCGAAGCGAAAATAGTGCACTGCCGTTCGACGATACGTCGCTTTTATTCTACTGCGTATAGCGTACGTGTGTCCTGCTGGTTTTTAATTTTGTAGTATCTCGACGCCCTATCTTAATGGGCAGTAGAGCTGCCTCGCGGCCACCAGATGCGTACAACTCCTAGACCGCTTACCTCCTGCAAACTTGCTTGCGTACACGCCCCCTCCTCCCCTCCTCCCCTCCTCCCCACCCACTTACCCACCCACCCTCCTCTCTCTTTCTCTCTCTTTCCGCCTTTCGCGACTATTTATCGGCCGTCTACAACAAGACTGCCTCAGGCGGCTAGACCACTGATCTCCACTTAGTTGCTGGATGGCGCTTCGCCGCTGTCGCGGCCGGGCGCGAGCACGGCCACCGGAAGTTCAACGGCTCGTCCCGGAAGTCGGGCGTCTGCTATGCTTTTCAACCGCTCA
The DNA here is from genome assembly GCF_048455015.1 of Haemaphysalis longicornis. NCBI lineage: Eukaryota > Metazoa > Arthropoda > Arachnida > Ixodida > Ixodidae > Haemaphysalis > Haemaphysalis longicornis. The sequence goes on from NW_027526295.1 coordinate 149,963,841, forward strand.
TAAGCGTCCCGATTGGCGGATTTTGGCATTTTGTTCTCACTTTATTGCATTTTGGCTACACACATTGCGTTCAGACCGCAACATATGCTATACCGAAATATGCGACGTTAATATGAAGCAGAATTTAATTGCAAAGGAGAACGAAAATGTCACTTGGGTCTTGGTTTGAGAGACGACGCAGCTGTAACGGGATTTATGCTAAAAATTTATGCTAGGGATTTATGCTAGAAAGAAAACAACGTGAGCACGGCGACAGGCTGTAGCCGAGTTCGTGCGCCCGTTCTGTCAAAACAGTTGTCAGTAAAGTGGTCACTGCAGAGCCTGCTGCCTGGGGATGGAGAGCTAGTTACACGGGCACAGTTAACCACGGTTAAGCAAACCGCGGTTAGACAAAACCCGCAGTTTGCTGCGTTACACGACAGACGAAACTGCGGTTACGTCGCTAACCATGGTTAGCGCAAACTGAGCTTGGCACCTCAGTTCGGTCACGCTAACCGCACTTTCTGCAGCCGCAGTGCTCAAAATCGCACAATTCAGTTCAGACGCAATTTGCGGCGCATCAGCGGAGGCGAAAAAAAAAATCACCTGGCGTTCGGAAGAGACAAAGGTTCTCAAATAGCGGGCGCCCAAAAGCTACATGTCCCCAAGACGCGCTTACGTTCTTTGCATCGCTCTCGCAATCAGCGCGACTGCCCGTCAGCAGCGGCTTGTTTCCCGATCCGCCCGATCAACTACGACAAATGCCGTGCTAAATTTGTAAATTCCGCGTGTCGTCCGCCAGAAATGGATATAGCAGGCAATCTTGAAGCGTTTTCAGCACGCGGAAACGATCGGCGCGCGCGTCGGCCGTGCCTGTAAACACGGCGGCGCGCCTGCCCGCACGGCACTGCTTGCGGCCCGAACCGTCCCAGACCACGGCAGCAGCAGCTTATCGCATCGCCGCTCTTCGAAATCAATCTTATCGCGGAAAAGAACTTCCGCATTCGAGAAAATGAATGTTAGTGCGGTGAAAAATTGTGCTATGGATTGTAATTCGCAGTTGTAGAGATAGCGGTGGTCAAATATCTACCGCGATGCTAAGATGAAAGTTCCCAACACCGAACAGACCTAAGCAAACCAAGCCGGTTGCGAGCTGTTGGGGAAGCCCCTCTTCTCGCCGCGCACGAGTGCGTTGCGTTTGTGTCAGAAGCCAATGCTTTAACGATATTTCTTTTTGTCTACACTGCTTCTCTTTTTTTATCGTGAAGTTAAAAGTGTGTTAATTTATTTTTGTTGCGCTCATAATCAAGTGACTGCGGTTACCAAACTTGCAATTTCGCGTGCAACATCCAAAACCGCAGTTGACGATAACCGCGGTTAAAGTTTAGTAACCACGGTTAAACTTAACTGCGGTTACTTTCGCCGTGTAACTAGGGTATAAGTTTGCCACCCAACGCAGGTATAAATCCGGCTTAGAGCTAGGGAATCTGCGTAACAAGAGCCCCAGCTTAAAAACGACACTGATATGACATTTGCGTTTCGCTGCGTATCACGCACGTCGTTCAGAATATTGTAATACTTCCAAGTAGAACGTCTTCCCAGACGACTTCTCTGGTCTGCTTGTGCAGTTTACGGCGCTACAAGCAGGCATTTTTGGCGAAATGCGTGCGAAACCAGCCCATGCGTAGCATGCGCTATGCTGGAACGGCCCGACTTCCGGGACGAGCGCTCGAACTTCCGGCGGCCGTGCGCCGGAGAGCTCGAAGCGCCATCCAGCAACTCTGGTGGAGATCAGTGGGCTAGACAGACTACATCCTCCCCTCCCCCCCCCCCCCTTCCCTCGCCTGTGTCGAATCTGGTTAATGGGCCGTCTAATATCGCCCGAGGTGAACCGCGTAGTTGAAAAGATGCGTCCACATCCATCTAACCAGAACGACACGCAGACATCCGAAAGCACCTGTTGAGTCAGCCTCCTCCTTATCTTACAAGCGGTGGCAAATCAAATAAAGATGATTGCAAAGAAGCCAAGGTGAGTTAGTTTAGCAAGCGTATATACGAGCTGAGAAAGCATATTTACTTGGAGTATACAAGCATGCATGCGCAGAAAGACTCTGAACGAAGAAACGCGCTATAAATTTTTAATTGTTGCCCCCTCTTCCGCAGCTGGAACATTTCATTCGGCACTCCGTCCGGATGCATGAAGTCACTTTCAAATTAAGGCTTTAACCACTCGTAGCTATTCAAATGGTAGTCCTTAGCTCCGTCACACTTTCGTCCCTGAGACCTTTCGTAGGATACCTCCTGAGGCTGGTACGAGCGTTTATTAAGGGGAAAGACTTATATGTCTTATTGGAAGTTGACTTGAATGACCTTGGCGTTGACACGAGGGGTACAAAATCTGGTAAAAAAGATATCACGTGGCCCAAGGAAGGTCAGGGTGAAACAAAGCGTGGTAGCCGTGTATATGACCTGAATAATGATTACCCAAGTTAATGAATTATTGAATGGTGATTGATAGCAATGATAGGTAAGGCAGATTAAAGTGGAGTTAAGGTAGATGGAGTTGAATTAACGATTAAAGGGATTAATATGAATTAAGATGTATAAATAGATACAAATGTGGGTTACGATGTATTAACGTGGATTAAGATAGATGAAAGACGGCAAAAAAACGTGGCTGCAGTGTTGACGGGCGGACGGGAATATAAAAGGCACTTGTATCACTATAGTGCTCCACAATTTCGCCTTCCAAGCAGGTAAGCAGCCTCAAGCGTACCCGAAAAGTTTTTTTGCGTGCGCACACTTCACCTGAAAACAGCATCTTAAGCAGCGTTTATCGTCGCTTTAATGGAAGCTTCAAGACGGTGCTTGTCAAACACGCGCACGCAAAGGCTTCAAAAACACGAGCTTGCGTTCAGATTTGCCTTAAAGGAGCGCGCTAGGAGGCGTTAACAGGCTCGAAGCGTGCCGCACTGGCCCGAATTCGCGGCTGTCAGCAGCAAGAAGAGATTGATAGGTCATGTTCCGGTGGGTCAAGCGACGTCTCGCTTTTTCACGCTCCTTGCTCACTTCCATTTTCATGGCTCGTTGTATACGGGCGCAAGGTCAGTGTTGTTGCATGGCTTTTTTTTCACGCCTTGTGAGTGGCTGGCGCGGTTCTATATCGGACTACCGCTTCTGCCGATGGGTGTACCGTCAGGACGAATGAAGGGTTGGAGGCACAGGTGAAGCCAGATGAATGCAATCACGCTAGAAACTCCCCCCCTCCTTTAAAAGCTACAGCTGACCCTCACGGAAGCAGATTCGGTCTTCTTTTTTGTAGTATTCGGCTGAAACCTCCCATTGCAGGACAGGCCTTCGTCCTACACTGGACCTAATTAGTCAGATGAATGAATGAACGCATAATGTGGGGCAAAATTATCAAATGTACCTACTGGCTTGTAAGTTGCTAAGGCAAGGAAAATCGTGTTGATGGCAGCTATACAATTAAAACCAAAGGGCACAGTGTTACTACTGCTTTTTGCGAAGGCCTGTGTATTCTTTCGAACAGCAGAAATAACAGGTGCATCTTTTTTTTGGAAAGCTGTAAATTCTTGCTGCCAAGCTCTAGAAACTACGCGAAGCTTTCAGGGCTGGAAAAGACGCATACAAGCTTACTTCCGAGTCAATTAGTTGGTTTCGTCAATTGACCTTGCATGGGAACATCTATATGTGTTGACGCTTCTTCGTGATTTGGTGAACTCTCATTTCTCCTTAGTCTTAACTTCAATTCTAGTTTCCCTTTTCCTCATCATATATTTTTTGCACCAGGGAAACTAATTACTTCTATCAATATATCCCGATACACTTAGCCAGTGAGTGGAAGGGAAAAAAATTATGTCAACACGACTGTTATGATGTGAAGAATATTTATTAAGTTCGCATCCAGTGTGAAGGCGCTGTTACCCCATTTATTGTTTCCGGCAACACGTATTCATCACAGTGACGCATCCGGTGGAGCGGCATATTTACACGGCGGCCGTCGTTGTAACGCGGGAACAACAATCGGTCGATTCGTACATGCCGTTAAACGACCACGAGGTCGTTCACGTCTCGCCTCTTCGCCCGATCGCTTCACACGCTACGAGTACAGAAGCCAAGGAGGCGACTTCACGGTCGACTTGCGGTCGCTCTCGACAGCCAACCCATCTCCTGCCATAGACGACGTGTAACCGATCGATTGAGAAGTGGCTTTCACCCGGCAGCCTTCTTACATTTATAGGCGTAGAAGACGCTCCGCAAGTGAACGGCCGGATTCATTTGTCATTGCTTGACAGCGTATACTTCGTGCTTGTCGTGAGGATGTGTACAGGAACATCGATGGGGCTTCTACAGACGCCACGCCGGTGCGCATCCGGTCGTTTCGATTGATTGATTGATGTACGCACCTTTCGGGCCTTCTGGTCGTGAACGTAGCGACGGATTCAGTTACTCCGTGGCCTCCCGGACCCCTGTTACGCGGTAACGCCTTCTTTCGTGCCTTGTGTGCGCGCGTGTGTTAGCGCGTGTACCAAACCGACCGAGGCTCACATGAGTGTTAAGAAACATGGGAGGAAGGATGAAGGGAAGAGGCGAAAGCGTGCAATATATTCAAAAACCTAGAAAAGAGATTTTGCCATTATTTCTCATGGACGCCGTCACCCTTTAACGGCCTACTGATGGCGCCATCTTCACGAAGTGTGAACTCTTGCTATTTCCCTTGCCTTGAAATCCCGCCATTTTCACTTGCCGTCGCCCGTTCCGCGCTTTGCGCGCAATGCACGTTACCTCGTATTTTTACAAATCGCGTCAGGTCGAACACAATAGAACAACGCCAGGTTGGGCCTTTAAGGCTTTTTTTCTCCCCCTCTGCAGAACGCGCCACACCGTGCAATCGCTTCTGATGCAAGGCGTTTATTCCGCAGTCCTTCGCCGTAATCGAAAGTGAATGCGGTAGGAAGAATGACCGCGTGCGGCAATGCGTCCTAAAGAAAAGGTGCTGAAAGTGAAGGGTGCTGCGGATAGTTATGAGCTGTTAGATAGTTATCAATTGTTCTACGCAGTAAACGATCATTGCCTACCCTTGTAGAATGCTATGCCGCCGGTTTTTGCGCCATTACCGTACGGCAACCGTTTCAGCGAAGCGGTTACGTGGGAAGAAAAACATTCCGCTCGTAACTTCGGAAGAGACGAATACGTTACAGACTGTGGAGGCAAAGCAGTTCATAGACCCAGCTGTAATAAGCAAATGTAGCGGGTATAGCCTTACCTTCGTGTTGCGTATACGCCAGCAACCCGCGCAGATGAGGCGGCACGTGGCAGAAGTTACGGCGTAATGCTTTTGCGAAAAAATAATAGCGTCGCTGAGGCTGTTCATATGAAATCAAGTATACTCTCTTATGCGACAGCTTTGCAAAGTTACCCAGTTGAAGGAACACTGAAGAGAGATGTGAATAACTTTACCATTAAAAATTATAATAAGAAGCCCCAGTGCCCAGTCTTATTGGCCGATCTGTGGAGGGAAATATCTTTAGCTTTCTTCCCTAAGCTTTAATTTCCTCGCCTGGGTAGGGATCAAAACGAAAGATGGCGTGAGTGGTTTTACACATCCCAACCGAAAACAGAACTGCTATCGATGGAATCCTGTGTTTCATTAGATAATTTTTAAACGTCTGTTTGTTTCTGCTGTGCATATTGGATGTAAATGTTTTCCAGAAAGTATGAAAAAAAATTTCCCCGCATTTCCCCGAGGGGAAGAATGTGAAAGTGCGAATGCACGAGTTGAATTTGCGCGGTTCGGTAATGTTCGTGAAAGAGAGATCACACACACACACACACACAACTACAAAGAAAGAAAGATGCATTTATTCACAGACACCTATTTGTGTTGTCGTTGTACTTGATTGCTAGAGCGGATCTCAGCTTTGAAATTTCGTGTCAGTACTCCTTTAAGCGGGTGCATTAGCCCTTCTCACGCCCGATTCCTGGCCAATCCCCCACGTGGGTCTGTGCCATGCACAGACACTACGAATTTCTTTGCCCTTCCACTCCGGATGCGTGAACATTCAACGTTGTTTTCATACTTTCTGGAAAACATTTCTGGATATGCCCTGCAGAACCGAAACAGGCGTTTAGAAATTACCTAATGCGACACAGGACTCCATTGACAGCAGTTCTGTTTGCGGTTTGGATGTGTAAAACCACTCCTTCGCATGTTCCAGGCAGAAAGAAGCGTTTGCTGAAGGTTCCGAACGGTTGTCAACGAAATGCCATCTGAGTGAAAAATCAACCTAGTCAATGTAACAGCACAGTGTCATATGTACTTGGTTAGTTTTTTGTTTCTTGCACGCTAAAACTAGAGTAATTTTTTAGTTAAGAAACTACATTTCAGTAGCTTCTATAAGAATCCACTCCTGTTCCGCACAATAAGAAAAACATTTGTTCTTCCAACAAGTGCATGTAGTATACAGATTGTCGGGCCGATGTGCAGCCGAGGACCGTTTCTTTAAACGAAAGCACTACGTCGGAATCAGCGGAACTATCAAAACACACGAATTCTGGTAGTCAAAATTTCCCAACACGACTTGGGTTCTTGAAACTTATATGACAGCCATGCTCCAACCAAGGGCTTTAGTCGAAGCGTTCCCTCACACCTGCACTGCTTGCCGATCATGGCTGCTTAAAACAACATTTAACCAGTTGTACTGTGTGCCAAACCCCTCAGACGCGGGGGCTACCTAACATTCCAAATTTAGTTCATGCTCAAATTTCAAATTTAGTTTGCTCATGAACGCGTGCATGCGCGCGCATGAGCAAACACATACAAACGCGGAAAAGACACACACAAGAGGACAAACGGACCATTCGAGTAACGATTTGTCTAATGATGCGACTCGCAAGGAATGCTTTACGTTGCAAGTGTGCTCGGGGAAGAAAGCAGTTAGCATAGAGTGCGCGCACACACACACACACATAAACTACAACCGGGGCAGAAAAAATTCACAGCATATCCACGGGGTGAATGATGATGAGTGGGCGAAGCTCCTGAGGGGAAATCATCGGTAAAACCGTGACTCTTCAGTGAAAGTTCGCCCACTACATCTGTGTCCGAACGTAACGTCTAGAAAGTCTCGCTTAAACCGCGCGTCGGCACCTTGGGGCTGAGCTCGCCTGATGCGTTTTGCAGACGCCTCACGAGCTCTCACTGCATCGGGGTCTGCCTGCCGATACGCGCGCTTTCTCGCCGCTTCCCGTTCTCTGACGTTTTGGAGATCCTCTTCGCGCCGCAGCCGTGCCGCTTCGCCTACGGCAGGGTCCTCGCGCCGTTGCCGTGACGCTTGGGCCTCTCGTTCCCGAACGCTGGGATCTTGGCGGCGTCGTCGCGCAGCCAGACGACACGCTTCGGCCTCCCGCTCTCGTACGGCAGGATCTTGGCGGCGGCGTCGCGCAGCTTCACGGAGCGCTTCTGCCTCGCGGGCTCGCACATCTGCAGCCTTATCCATCGGGCGACTCCGAGCGCGCGCCAACAGCGAACGGATTTTATTACAACGCTCCCCGCCATCTAGTAAACAATCCAAGAACTAAACTAGAGGTAGCCACGCCATCTAGTAAACAATCCAAGCGCATCTTTTCATCATATACAAGTACCGCCATCTAGTGAACAATCCAAGAACTAAACTAGAGGTAGCCACGCCATCTAGTAAACAATCCAAGAACTAAACTAGAGGTGGCTACATACATACGTCGAGGATGGACAGACCCACGCCCTAAGGAGCTTCGCCCCTAAAAGCATCAGCTCTTGCACCCCGCATTCACTCGCAAAGAAGCGCGCGTGTGCAGCTAAAGGGAGAAACACGTGAGAAGAGAACGGTGGTTCAGTGGCTAAGGCGTTGCGCTGCTGAGCACGAGGTCGCGGGTTCGATTCCCGGCCGCGGCGGCCGCTTTTCTGATGGAGGCGAAAAGCAAAAACGCCCGTGTGTACGAGATTTCGGCGCACGTTAAAGATCCCCAGGTGGTCAAAATTAATCCGGAGCCCTCCACTACGGCGCGCCTCATCGCCTGCGTCGCGTCGGCGCGTTAAAACCTACAATCAATCAATCAACGTGAGAAGAGAAGGGCGAAGAAAAGGCGAGGCAGAGCGCGTCCGCGACGCGACTTGGTCCGCCCTGCTCTGTCGTGCGGAGATTTAGTACGAAGTCGCGAGTTCGACATGTGTGTTTTTGATATTGTTAAGTACTTTAGATGCTGGTGTTGCTGGATTTAAATAAAACCACGGGGTTCGTGCTTAGTCAGATTGGCGTAGCAAGGGAAAATATATGAGTAGGAAAAGCCCGTACAGAGTCCATTAGTGCGCGTTGTTCGCTGATAGCTAAATATAATAAGGAGGTCCCCTGAGAGTCTTCATTTCCAAAATTTGTTTTGTTTTCCTTCGGTTAATTTGTAACCTAAAAAAATTCTGTATATCTTGGTCATATGATTTGTGTTCACGTTCACTGCTGATTAAATCTATTGCTTGAGATCCTTATTTTGGGGGCTGCTGACAAAATAAAACCTTGTTATTTTTTTGTTCATTGATAGCCCTATCAAAGCGACACGGCCTCAAGAATCTCGCGGATAACTTTCGTCGGAAATTGTCTTGAAACTCACGGTGATCTTTTTTTTTTTTCTTTTTTTCGCTGGGAGAGTCGCGAGGCGTAAGCGAGCCTATCCTAAAATGCAATGTACGGGCGTCGTAAGCCTTTCAGCACCCAGCAGCCTGGTCAGGATAGAGTAACAACGGAATATATGCAGGAGTGCGCACGGCGGGAGTCAAAATAAAAAGCATTGCCATTTCGAACACTGGCGGAGCAGCTGTTGGGGGGATTTCCTGAGGTGCCTACATGGTCTGCCGCTGTGCCTTTTAAAGGCCAACGGAGACCCTAAGTAGACGCCATAGCTTTTCCGTATTGCATATCAGTAAAGCGCGTCGTGGGCTTAGAATAAGTTCAAGGACATCACTTGACCTCTGTGACTAAACCAGCGGGTGCTTGAAAGCTGTAAAAATCCTTAATCTTCGTATAAATACACGGACCTCACTTGAAACAGTTCAATCTGCGACTAAACCAGGATTAGAGGTCTTAAGCGTACTCTTTCTTAACGGGTGTGGCTCCTCCTTTGGCACGGGAAACAGCAATCACGAGGTTGTTCCTACGTGGTGGCAGCGCTAGTGAACCGACTTTAGGCAAGCACGCCAACATGCCTCTTTGAAATCGCTTTGTGAATGTCAACCAATAAGACCCTTAGAGCTAGGCGACCGTCTTCGAAATACCGACCTTTCGATCCGCCGTGTCTTCTGGGGACAACACTGCACACCGTCTTCACACTGCGAAAGCCCGCGCACGCAAGCATCACCACGCACGCACGGGGCACGCAAAGGGAGACGGCGACAGCACGGAATGGGCTCAGACACGGAGTTCACGCATCGCCATCAAAGCGTGCGATCGACTTCTTTCAGCTCTGCGGAACCGAGACGGCGACGTGGTCGAAGCGGCGCGCAGAAACAGCGCCAGGACAGCGCTGTCGCCGCTGAGCCCGCGCGCACAAACACAGAGGACAAGACCTCGCCGTCACGGTCCCGACACAGCGCTCGCTCCGTAACAGGCCGCCTTTGGGCGCTCGCCGCCGCCGCCCGCATAGCGGACAAAGGCGAGCACGACTCAAGAATGGAGCTCAGCCGTCCGTGTACCAAATCGCGCGACCTGTCGGAAAGGCCGCGGAGGTAGAAACCACGGCGGTGGTGCTGCAACGCGTGCGGGAACGGATTCATGCTCTAACAGGATAACGGGGAGGCTGAAAAGAAAGAACCTCATTTTCCAAGAAATATCTCGTTAGGAAGATAAAAAGACCGTGCTCTCGATGACATAAACAGCTCCTTAACGAACCACGACACGCGCACCAGCAGCCCACGCTCCGCACGCTGGCCGCCCTAAACGCGGTACATGCATGTGCGACGGACTTGACAGCTTGGGAAAAGGAGACCGGCGGCCGACGAAAATTCGACGTTGATGCGGATTGCCCGAGGGGGACAGCTGGGATTATGCACGATCACGCTATAGTGTCCAGGTTAAACGTGCCGTATACAGAGCGTATGTATGCATATAGGCGCTGAGGATACCCTGGAACTGAGTCGACGTTCTGTGAGTGCCGGTAAAGCGTGCACGTGCGCGCGCGTAACGGTTCTCCCTCCGTGTTTGTCGGCGGTGTTTCATATCGCGTGTGAGCGAGACACCTAAGTGGCAAAGCGTGCACTACGTTTGCACGGAGAGTTGTGAGTGGCTGCTAGAGACAACTGTGGCTAACCGACCGTATAGCAGCCCGAGCGTCGTGCGACGTGCCGAGAACTACAGCGGTTTCTGGGAGGTTGTTTTGTTCGAACAGCTGGGTGAACTAGAGCTCAGGCGGGTACTTTTCGCAGGGCGTAATCGATCGCCAACCGTCGGTCTTCGCGTGTGACAGCGGCTTGCTAAACATTCAAGTAACCACCTTATTCGCGGAAAGGGTCCGTGAACAGTCCACGGATAACAAAACCCTTCAGCTAGAATGTAGACAGAAAAAAAAGAGGCTTACGACGTAATGTAGAACTCTTCAGCCTGCTTTGCTGAGAGTGGAAAAAGCGTAACTCAGATGTAAATAAAAAGAAAGAACACGTAGTTACGTCAAAATGAGAACCATTACATTCATCAAAAATCGTTCTTGGCGTCTTTTATGTATGTGTATGTCTGTATCTTTTGTATGTGTGTTTCTTTTATGTATGTGTACCTGTTATGTATCTCTCCCCCTCCCTCTCTATTTTTCTGTGCGTGCGTGCGTGCGTGCGCACGCGTGTGTGTGTGTGTGTGTGTGTGTGTGTGTGTGTGTGTGTGTGTGTGTGTGTGTGTGCGCGTGCATGTGTGTAATACGACAGCATATATTTTGATGCTTTTTATCCGTGAGATATTGAGCCACATTCTCAACAAGTTCTTCTTGCAAGCTGTTATATCAGTGCTGTGGGCGGAGACGCTCGATAATAATCACAAATCCAGCATGCCGCATTATTCCCAACAAAATCCCATAGTAGACAAAAAAGAAATACGTACACAAATACCGACAGATGAAGGTACATGAGGGCCACAAACCCTACACGAAATGTGCGCGGACTATCGAGCACAATTCACGACCAATCCCGGCGGCCATTCAGTCGTTCCGGGGCAGAGCCCGAACTATAGTGAATATACCCGAACTGAAGAAGCGGCGCCGTAGGCTGAGGTATCGAAGGAGAGGCGCCCACAATCGTTTCCGCACCCGTCGTTATTCACTGTTACACGCTCGTCGGAAGCACGATCGCAACGAGCCTAGTACTCAGGCGTGCTCCAGCGTAGTTCAGCTGCTGACGAGCCCGATCGCGTTCACATGATGCCACACCCAACAGTCGGATGCGTTGAGGCCCCGTTCCCGGAAATGCGTACGCCTCCGCTCCACAGAGACGAGCTCGACGCCGCCCAGATAAGAAAGCCGCAGTGCCCTCATCTTTCCCCCACGTCTCTCAAGAAACGATCGGCCCACTTCGGAAAGCAGTTACCCTCTTCTCCGATCGTCGTTGCCTCGCAGTGGTGTGAGCTGCGGGCGCCACCGATGCGTTATGACGACGCTCGGAGGCATTGCACACTGGGCGGCGTTCAGCGATCGCGCTGGCCGAGATTGTTATCGAAGGCACGACTGGCTTACGAAATGAACGCGGGGGTCAGTCACGGGGAAAAGAACAGGGAGCTTAAATGGCCATCACAAGTGGGTTTCGCCTTCCTCGGAACGCCACGGTAGGCTTCGCGTGAGCAATTCATTGGCCGGCGGAAGTGTACTTCCGGGTCAAGGTAGCAGGTGTAGAGCCGCCGCTGGCGCTGACGCTGCTTTCGTGGGGCTCGCCAAGGAATTGCGTATCGTATTGAAAGGATTTAAATAAATAGACCGCGGTTCACATCCGTAGGTAACATAGCAGTTGCTGTGCTTTGTTTAACATTTACTTTGGGGATAGCAATGGTCATAACCCATTTCAATGTCTGAGTGTATGCTCGACTACCGAAATGCCTAATGATCACTTAGGGGGAAGTAAGTTTTGGTTGTCACTGACTTGCGACTCTCAGTGCCCAGTGCCATGCAACAAACCATGTGCCGTCAGTTCGATTCCAAGTACAGTACATCCGTCACACAACGCCACTTAAATAACGCCGTATCCAAAGGCCTGCGTTTTCGAAACGGCACGGAATAAACTGAGTTTTATGCAGAAATGTGCATGGCATATTTTTCCCCCAATATTCCCGCGACAGCGCGAACCTTCATCTTGTACACCATTTCGATTGATTGTAGGGTTTAACACGCCGAAGCTATATATACTCCAGCGCTATAATGCGCGCCGTAGTGGAGGGTTCTGGATTAGTTTACGCCACCTGTGGATCCTTACCTTGCTCGAAACGTCGACAAACGGACGTTTTGGCATTTCGCCTCCATCAGAAAAGCAGACACCGCGGCCGGGATCAAACCCACGCCCCTGGGCTCAGCAGTACAATCAATGCCTTAGCCATTGATCCACCGCGGCGGGTCTTGTATACCATTTCAACGCTTCCCATGAGTTCAGCCATTTTATCACTGAGCTGTTCTATACACTCATTTTAACCATTGAACTCTACACCCTGAGCTCACTTAATTAAGCGTTCGAAACAAAAATTTGTTGCTTTACGCCCCTGGGGAACGGCTGTCATCAAACGTCGCGCACTACAGATTTCGTGTGCCAAGTGTGCGGTATTAAATGCAGTCCACGAGGTTGTTTTTGCATTTCGTCCACCCCACAAAATACCTCCGCGAGGTGCGTACCCAAGAGACGCCCTCTGAGTCGGGTCTCATCCCCGGAACCACCCGGACAGTGATCCGCGGTCGCCCAGATGCACTTTCGGCATGCGTCGGGCGGTCGGAAGTTGCATTTTGTCTTTTGTTGTCAAGGGCATCCACGCTATAAATGGCCACACAGCTCGCACTCGGCGTTACGGGATCTTCTTTTCGCGAGCAAGACCACAAAAAGCGAGAGCAACGGCAAAGCACTGCGATGACGGGCGAAGCTCGTTTGTCGCGGACATCGACTATACGCTGCTCACTGACCGCTATGTGCGCGCAGACAGCGAGAATGATGACGCTCCCCTTTGTCTCTCGCTCTGATCTTTCTTCTTTTTTTGTTTACTTGCGGGCGTAGCCCCAAAAAGAAGGGCCACGCCAGGAGGCATAGGACGAGCCAAGAATGGAGCAGCGCACAACAGGGACAAACAGCGGCGGCGATGATGGCGACGACTTGCGAGTTCCTCATTGTGTCCGCCATGCATAGTGAGGCGGGAAGGGGCGCAAAACAAAAGACTGCGCCATGTTGCGGAAGCTGGCTTCGTCCGGCTCTGCTTTTTGGTAGCGGCAGCTAGAAGCGGCGGCGTTCTGTGGCATCCCCGTGCACGCTGCGGCCTGCCTGCACCGGTTTCTTTCTTTTAGCCTTTTGCCTTTCCTGCTGTCGTATGGAGGGCTTTGTAGGGCTCCTCTTTCCGGCCCGCTTGTCTTAGAGGGGCGGCGATTATGCCGGTCTCGGTGCGCCCGCATATCTTCAACGGTAGTTGGAAGGCCCACCGGACGTGCCCAGGATGTATACCTCACCCGCGTATACGCTCGTGCAGCGAGCAGTTCTTGCTCCCTAAATGGTTTGAGCTATTGCCCTATTGCTTAGTGGAGAGCCACATTGCTTACCGGTACGTGCGGCTTTTGGCAAACTATTATGAGCCCATCGATTAATATGTCATCGATTCCCAGTGCTTCCCGGTTGTTTGTGACCTCACAACCACAGCGATGAACAGTGCAGCGCCCTAGACTGTACACAATCTGGTTAACCATACGGTGTGAACTTCATTACGACATTTTGTTTTTATCTATTTTATGTATTTAGACAACAAGAACTCGGGAGAGCAGGCCAAAGAAAGATTATGACTTCCCGACTAAGGCCGACCTTTGATTTTCCGATCGCCTCTGCACGTTAGCATTTATTATCGCGCATCATCTCAAACGTCGGGTGCGATAACATGCGAGTTTATGAAACACTTTGTGGAGGGGGGCTCCGCTGGACTTGCTTCTTGCGGTATACCCGCAGTTTTCGGATGGGACTACGTATCTGTTGCATTGCGGGGCGTCCCGGCTAAATCCAACTGCTGCAGTTTAAGGTTGTTCGAAACTGGCACAGCCAGTTTAGAGCAACGACTAATAACGCTTGAGGCATCTTACGCGTTCAGACAAGCTTTAACCAGTGGCCGAATTCCAAGCGTGTGCCGCGTAAATTCGCTATGACTCCTGTTTCGTTTCAGCCAGCGGACTCCTGGGTGTTTAGTTCCGTGAAAATTCCGAAGAACTTGTCCAGGGGGATGGTAGTTATGCGGTAAGCGAGTTAAACCTCATACACCACGACCGGCAGCCTGTGGCAGCCAATGTGTCTTCAGGTGTGGTCTTATTTTCATCAAATGTAAGCGTGGCAACTATAGACTGAGAAGAAACAGTGCTTTAAAACAGCTTAATTGCGTCTGCAGATTGAACTTAACGGAAAAGCAATGTGCATTTCGGGCATTGTCAATGCACGGCGAGCAACAATTAGGGGTGTACCTATGTTGGCAGTGATTCCAAGATTCTGTTCTTCAGTTAAGTACTCGAGTCGCATCACTTACTCCACTTACTTTCTTGATCAGGGCAGACGTGCAGAAATTCTCCTCAACTTGCCCCGCGTGATTCCTCCGGTTGGCTGTAATGTGTTCTAGCACGCGAAAAGTTCATCTCCGGAATGAGAATGCAAGTACGCTGCGGAAGGACGACAACTTCACGAGCACCGATCAAGTATTTGGCAGGAACTGAACTTATACGGCCACACATCGCGCTAGGAGTAGGTGCTCATTCGCTCACCCTCATCCCAGAAGTTGCGCGTTGTGAGCGTAGCATATATACTGCGGGTTTCTAACCAGTTTCTGGCCTGGAACAGTACGGAACTTTCACGCAAATCTATATTGCTCCTGTCACGGCGTAGACGCTCGAGTCACAGCTGTTCGGGGCAAACAAAAACAGGGTCCCCTTCACCCCAAAGTTGTTGGCACGGCATTGACTAGAACCTCCGAAACTAAGGATACATTTGCGCGCCCAAAAATAAGTCCCCCCCCCCCCCTTCCCCAATTGAAAAATGGTGGGTTATGGCATGGGACGCATTATCCGAAAACTGTGGGTCAGAATTCTGCTAGAAGAACATATTTTATTTTTGTCCTGCTCCTTAAAAAGTCCCATTCTCACAGAAAAAAGAAAAAAAAAACGACGCAGCTTGTACTAGGGGTTCAAGGTTGGAGAAACAGCAGAGCTGGGTTCTACCTATAGCTTCTCACCGACACCAACAGCGGATCTCTGAAGAGAGGGAGCAGCCGGACACCAGCAGTGCAAAGCCGTTTTGGACGGCACTGTAAACAGACCACTAAAGTATGTACAGTGTTTTATTCAGTAGCAATCGTCGTCATCCCGTTCGCCATCGTCTACCGACGGCACAGCAGCTTAGAGCAAATTCTCTCGTAGCACGGCCTCTGCCGGTAGACCTCCACATCGTCGTCAACTGGTCCGCTGGTCGTCTCCACGTGTGTATTGTAGAGGGATGGCTTGACAGGTTCGTCGTCATCGTCTTCGGCACGGCGGACCCGTGGCGCGCCGGTGGGTATATACGACGAGTATGATGATGGTTGGATGTTAATGGCGCAAGGCCAACTAGGGCAAAGAGCGCCAAAACAGTGGTTAAATATGAGAGGTGAGAACTTAGACACTGAAATCAGTAAGCAAGAACAAAAGTAAAATCAATAAAAGACAGTGAGGATGGCTGGTGTAAAGGGCCAGATTTCATGATGCGTGATAGGAAATGAGGTTTAAAAACTTGACTTCTGACAAATACTCAAACACACGTTTGACGGAAACAATGGCATCGTCACCTAGGAAAAACGATGGATGTAGGGGAATATGTTGTCTGTAGAGTTCTCTGAAGTGTTTGTGTCGTGTTGTGTGAAGTATACGACGAGTATACGCGCAAGCCTATACGACGCATGGCGGTCGCGGCGAGGCACGCGCTCACATCCGCTCTGGGTTTTCTGTCTACACAAGATGAATTTGTGTCTGCCTGCCTAAACTGGTCTGCCGTTAAAGGCACTGTACAATGCCTGCCTTGCATGTCTTTCTACACGGTTGACTAACCTTTCCTTGTTCATGCAATGAACCTTTTGTCAAAATTTATATATGTATATAAATGCGTTCAACTTTGGCATCCCGTTCGTACGTTTGGTTTTGGACTGAGAGAGGTTCTCGGAACAAAAGAACGCAGTCATGTATTCAGTGTATAAGACGCACTGGCCGGCTGATGCCCTGTTTCTTATATCTACATATACTACTAAGGACAAGCTAGCCTGAGAAGTTAAAATTGTTGGAATGCCTAGTCAGGCGGACGTGTCTCCAAACAAACAAACAAAAAAAATATTCTTGAACTCGTTATACGATTCTGCACGTCGCGTAGCAAAGCAGGAAGAGCAAAAATTCCCCCGCATTTCCCCGAGGGGGAGAATGTGAAAGTGCGAATGCACGGTTGTCGGCCCGCTTGCGGCGCTTGCGCTCGGCCCCCGCAGCCCACCGCCTCGCCGCCTTCTCTTCCATCTCTTCCATCGGGTTTGTAGTATCACGTGTACACCACGCAGTTATCAAGCCGCTATAACGCCGCTGAGTCGCCAACGCACGCCGCTGACGACGTAGTTTGAATGCGTTAAAGATATAAGGCGCGTCACTAACACTGATATCACCGTCGCGTCCGTGGCTTGGTCGGTAGAGCGTCGCGCTGCGGCCGCAAAGTCCTCGGATCGAAACCTGGCGCCTGATGCTGTTTCTTTTTTAAATATAGAGGAGCACTGCGGACGCCGCCGCCGCCGCCGCCGGCGGTGGATGGTTTGGGGTCGCTTATAAAGTGCATTCGCACTTAAAAAATATGAACCGAATAGCCGTCCCGTTTGTTCAGGTTAATTAACGGCAGCTCAAACTTCTTTGTGTTCTAAATTTTGGACACTTTGTTTCACGCTAGGCCAATCGCAGCCATTAACCTACCGTGCGAAACGCCGACCCTCACAGCCGTCAACCGTGTTCGCCTTCCGAATCGACAACGCCGTCGTGGGAAGACACGCTCGGGAGTTACTTGTGTACTCAACTACAAAGCATGACCTGGAAACTCCCATTCGTTCACCTTCATTGCCTTCTTTTTTTTTTTCTTGCTCCCACCGCATTGACTGTCGCGAGTAAAGCTGGAGAATGCAGCGGTGGCCTGGGACAAAACTCTCATGCGTATTCGGAAAGGTTGCAACGCATGTTAGTAGGCTAAATACCATCCGTCGAAAGGCGTTCGCAAAACGAAGTAAAAAATAAAAAAAGAATCGGAACCCATAACAGAACTCCCTGCGCACAAAGCTATCTGTCCCAAATGCGTAACGAAGTGCGCCCCGCTGCTCTCACGGTAAGTATATATGCCGGCTGTAAAAAAATCCCTTCTTTCGTTAAGGGTTCCTAAGGGGCTCTCTGCTTTATCGGTCAACAAGGAGCTTATAGCTAAATAAAAGCCAAAGCGAAGGATGTAAAGAGTGCTACCTGGAGAGCTAAGTATAGGCATGAATGTCTGGATGATTAGGCCGATTGTGTTCTTGTGGGAAAATGGCTCGTCTCTGTTTAAAATGCGTGGCATTGCTTCGTGCTTTCCGTTCGCGGGCAAAATAGCCCTC
This sequence comes from Haemaphysalis longicornis, assembly GCF_048455015.1. NCBI lineage: Eukaryota > Metazoa > Arthropoda > Arachnida > Ixodida > Ixodidae > Haemaphysalis > Haemaphysalis longicornis. Next base: position 149,981,693 of record NW_027526295.1, read on the forward strand.
TGATATGTGCACAGCGGGGAAAAGGGAGATAACGGAATTTTAGGTCTTTTCACCGTGCTGTAAGTTCCTGGTTGCACCTAGGTCGGTCAGTCTTTATCTGTCCCTAAGCGCGTTACAGAAGGAAAGCACGCGTATTATGCATGCAAACTACTTAATGCATACACGGGTTGTAGGCTATATTCCTCGGCTCTTCACATTTACGACAGCAAACAGGAGGAAAAAATATAATCAAGATCGAAGCCCCTTAGGCGCTCGAGCTGTCGGTGTCTCCTGCCCTCGTCATCATCGTCGTTTCATGTAGTCACGGTACTAAAACACCGGCACACTCGTTTTACAACGGCTCGCGCTAGAACGCTTCGTGCTTCAAAGACACGATACTTTTACAGCAAAGGCACACACCTGTATCCCCCAACGGTTTCATCTCCGCGGGCACAAACGCCAAGGCGTCAAAATGCACTTTTACACTGAATTCTTCGCCCCTCCACAAGGTTCATGTCAGTGGAGATGGCCCGGGATTTTTTCTGTATGAACTTCTCGTTCGAAATATCTTATAACCTCTTATTGAGCATAAAAGTGGGTGGCTCTCTCAGTCCAGAAAGCCGCGTTTGCCAGTAAAGAGTCAATAAATAATCAAACTAACCCCAAATCTACAGTATTTTTAACACAAAGACAGATGAATATTTACAAACCACTTCGTTCACTTTTTTGGAAAAGCTACTCGTTGGTGGCGTATACACACAAACCTATATCAAAGCGTGTCTCCGTGCATCCAGCCTTGGTTGTTTTTTTTATTAGGGCCTCGGTGTTCGTTCTATACATGATGAAACAAGCTTCCATCCGCACAAATTTTTCTGCGGAGAATATAGTTTGCTCTCTCACTCTCTTTCTCACTCTCTAGTTTCCCAGACCCGTTTTTTTTTCTTTTGGTTTTTACATAGACCGTGGCTTTGCGAATATCGACAACGGCAGTACTCCTTCTTAAATACAAAGATATGCATTGTTCGTTTGCTCCCTATTCCGTTCTCCTAATTCCTTTTTCGAAGGGGTATCTATCCTGAAGTGAGCACATTCATGAACCTTGTTCAAAGTTTGGGACGTCGCGAGCCTTCAAACGTACAATATGAGCAATGGATCTGGCACGTGTATTCAATTTTTCACATTAGGTTTTATAATTCTGTTTAAAAACCACTCGCCTTATGTTCAGAGTACAGCAAACTGTAGACTCCTTGTTGTAGCCACGCACATCCATTTGTATCTCGCACTTAGTGGCCCTTTAGTTTACTTCGCCTTCTCCTTCTGGCCATGTCTGTCATGTGTAAATCGAACGCACTTTCCTCTTGGCAATAAGCAGAATTTTTGTCATTGCGGGTAAATAGAAATCCAATCTTATATTGTTTTAAAGCAATAGCTTGAAAACCAGCTTTCTGCTATGGAGGCAAGGCTTGTCGGACCAACTTTTCTTTTCTCTAGACGAAGCAAAGTTTTTATGTAGCCCAATATTATGTAGCCCCAAAGAACTATATTATGCATTTAACGTCACACGCTTGAAGAATAAAAATCCTGAGTTCAAATAATGCTCTCTTATTTACCATTTGACACAACCTGAGCGCGAATGACCGACGCGTCAGGGCACTCAGAACAATGCGTTCGCGGAAATTCTGGCGTGAGCGTATACGACTTCCAAACCCGCGGAGAGCAATAGCGCACGAGGCGCGAAGGCCAGGCGCCTTGGCGGCAGGTGAATGCACAGATCTCGACAACTCGTCAAAGCGCGGATACAACACGCCCGCACTTTTTCCTTCGGCAACGTGTAATACGACGTAATCCTAACACGAACAACGCGTCAAAATGCTGTCGGGCGGATGCATCTCAAGGACAGCTTTGTTCACGCCTGACCGACAAGTGCTCTACGCATCGACGTGCAGGCTCCAAGACATTCATTCGCGCGCAGCATTCGCGTCGGTTGCGTATACAAAGGCCCAGCCGGCGGAAAGGCGTGGTCGAAAAACCCGCGTTCAGTTTACATGGTCACAGCCGAAGAACACCTCTTCTTGCGTGGAGGTGCGACAGCGCGGTAGAATGGATGGTTGGAAGCGAACCTGCAGCACTTGATTTTATCACTGTTGCGTCAGTGTTTAAAAAAATATTAAACTGACGCTCAAAGGCTACGGCTTGCTGCACCGGAGAACGAGCAAGAGAATGTTAATTAGGTTTAATGCATCGTTCATATTCTTTATAAACGGTTTATTTACGTTTTTCTGAACACTTCAGTGCATTCTTCATTGCATGCGGATCGCCAACGAATGCAGCACTACTGCATCAGTGGTGGAGTGCGTGCAGAAAAAATTGCTAGAAAATTATTTAATGGATGCCTTTTTGTATTATTTAACGAACGGTTTAATTAATGTTTTTCTGCGCACTTAAATTCGTGCTTCGTTGTATGCCGAGCACCAATGAATTCGGCAATGCTGCATCGGAGAGGGGGTACGCGAAAAGAAATAGCTAGAGAATGCTTTAATGCAATGCATACTTTTGTACCTTCAACGAACGTCAAAATGCGTTTTTTTTTTCTGCACGCTGTGAGGCTTCGACCCACATGCACTCTTTTTGGTGCAATTTAGTGCTGATAACAAGAATAAATGAATAATTGTATGCGTCAGAGTTGCGTTGGCGGCTGAAACAATTAAGTTGTATACCTGTTGCACATGCTTTAGGTATACATCTGCCCTGGTGGCATCGTGAACAATCGATCTGCTACAACCCGTAATCCCGAAGGATATAAATGAGGCCACGTCAACGTACATAAGAGGTTCGCAACGAAAACCATTATTAACGTTGCACGTGACACTTGATGCCCACCGGCGTGTCTTGTGTCCCTCGTCCAGCATGGCAGCCCTAAAGTATGATTTTAACATTTTGATAACGAACGGCAGTTGGCTCTAGGTAATTACACTTAGTGTTATTTTTTTCCCGTAGCAATGATATTCAGTGTATATGTATGCACCATCACTGCTTCTTTGTTGACATACCCTTTGGTTGCCCGTTTAGTTCCGTAATTGAACCACCCTCCGTTTTGTCACGCACCTGGCCAGAGTAAAACAGGATCAGAAAATGAGAGCAGATTCTAAATTCCACTTTATATCCCCGTTTTCTCCTTAACGGATCCGAATAAATGTTCACAGCCATTTCGCAGAACTTTTCCAATGGCCACACGCTAAACGCGCAAAACGCCGTCAAAGGCGCGCACATAAAACTTCCAGCAAGCCGTATAGCGTGCCCTGATCGATGGCTACACAATGCTGAACACACACAAAGGACGCATTGCCGAGAGATTCGCGCTCGCAGCCACCCCCGCCCCGTCGTCGGCGAAAAATCAGCTCGCTCCATCGAACCGTGTGGCGCGGCTGAACGCACGCCTACGAACGACTTCGGCGGGAACGAAGGGTCGCGTAGCGGCATTTGTGAATGCGCGATCAAACAGCGGCCCCTTTTTAAGCGGCCTTCGCCGCATCGAGTCCATCTGAAACTCATCGAGAAGAGGCGCGGGGCCGTCGCAGGTGGGGCTCGGATTATAAGCCGTAAAAATCTCCGAGGCCACCCTGCATGCGGTGACGTGGTTTGGGTGCGTGTGTAAGAACACCGGCGACTCAGCGGAGATATAGAGGGAGAGTGTGTGAAGAAGGGCGGTGTTTCGTTTGTTGGCACCAACAGGTCCGGGTTGAGGTATTGTAGATCCAGACATGCGGAAGATGGATGATGCGATGAAGGGAATGTTACCTATATAGGCGCGGTGCAAGCCAAAGTACATGGTGCTCTGGTTGACAAATAAAAGAAAAACACACACACACGCCAAAACACTTTGCATCGCTCGTATAGTCTCTTTAAAACTCCAACTGTCTACGGAATTGAAAATGATATAGGAAGTTGTAGACGCTGTTTTGCATATACTCATTCACTGTTGACCAAATTAGCAGGTGTTGTTGCGGAGGCTATGGGCAGGGCTGGCTACGTCAGAAATACAGAAAACCTTCAATATAATTTTTTTTTATTCGAAATATCGCTTTTTAAATGCAGAGCATTTCAGTAACTCACGATGTCACCCGCGTTGTCCCGTCGTAGTCCGCACCGTCGTTGTCCGCACCCCTCCCCCTACACTATATAAAAGAAAATACTATCCGGCGCCCGGTTTCGATCCCTCCACCCTGCGGGCGGAACGCCATGTACATGGTGCTCTACCCACTGCGCCACAAAGCCGACACAGAATGGGTCGCTACGAACGCGCCTTATATCGTTGACTCATTCAAATTACTGCTGACGAGCGCTCTCTCGTCAGCAGTTGCCACAAGTGCAACAACATTAACGTAACGCAAACTACTTAACGTCGTGCGCCCCCGGAAATGCTCTGCATTTGATCGTGCCCCTCGCGAGAGGGATGTTTCACTGCGTCTTCCTACTGGCCAGTACACTCGTCGCCATCTGTCGGATGTTGTGCGAACCCTTTGCGGCTGATGGCGCGTGATTTGAAACGACATTTTCACACCGGAGCTTGCCACGTGTACATTCAATACTACCCGATTCCCAAGAGGCTTGCCGAAATTTCCTCAGAGGCAGGATATGTCCCCAGGCCCTTCGCATAATTGCGAATCAGCCGCCTGAAGGGGCACAGATCATATGGTTCCCGGGTCATCAGGGACAGACCGGGGGGAATGTCGCCGCGCACGCGTTAGCCCGCGATTCCTTTTTTTTTTTTTTTATTATTTATGTGTGTCGTGGTCTTTACTGCAGTCAAGACAGAAGAGAGAATACCAGCTTTAAACTTATGAAAACCTCGTTAAAAATAATTCGGTAAATCCGAACTCTCCGAAAAAGCGAACAAAATTTTTGTTGCTTTAAAGGGAAACTGAGGCAGTTTTCAATTTGCTGAATACACAGAAATTCGGAAACGTTGACCTTAAACACCTAACCTACGAGGTCTTTTTCTTTTTTTTTTTTTGGTTGAAATAGCGGCGTAATAGGCGAATAAACAAGCGCCATCGCCACGCCCCCGCGACGCGCGGAGCGCAGGGGAGGAGGACGGCACGAGAGTGAAAGGGGTCGTGGTGATGTCGTCGTGAGGAGCGATCGGCCCCCGCGGCAAGTGTTCGGCCCCTGCTGCTGCCTTTCTCAGCGTGCCGTCCGCCAGCGTTAGCTTTCCTGGGCCCCGTGCTGTGTTTTGTTTTAATTTAGCAACTAGTAGTGGAAACTTTTTCAGTGCTGCGTTGTACTGCTTCACAATCGTGCCGAGGAAGCGGAGTAACCATGCCGAGGTTCTGCTCGGCATTCGGTTGCAACAGCACCTATGGCCGCGATAAAGTGGTCTTTCACGGCTTCCCGCGGGAGCCGAAACTCGCTGCTCTGTGGGTTGCTACTGTAAAGAGGGAACACTTCAAGCCAACAAAGGCGAGTGTGTTGTGTTCCAGACATTCCCAGACAGGCTGCTTCTAGGCAGTATCGGGATGCCATTCTGTCGAAGTGCAACCTCCAGCACAGCCCTGTTGAGGCACACATTTTTTTTTAGTTTTCTGGTGGTTCTGGCGCACCTGGGGTGCCTTTGCCTCTCTCGAACCTCCCGTATCTCCTGGCAACAGCAGCAATCTTCTTCGTCGGTAATTGTAACGCAGTGCGCGCATGAACACCTGTTATGAAAACATGCTTATCGTGATATGAGTGCCTCAGAAGGGACCACTACTGACCAAAGCGTTTCAATATAGCTCATGCTGAACTAAGTGACGACGCCACTGCAGTTACAAAAGCCCCAGCGGCGGGATATCGGCTCTAAAATCTGGAACAGCAGTGGTGACGTCGCAAAAAACATGTCAGGAGCGGCTCTCTGTAATCAAAATTGGAGTATCGTGTCGCCGCTGCACGACTGAAGCCGTTGGTGCGTACTGGCGTGTGCGCTGCTTGTACTGTATGTACTCCTGAACTTCTTGTTGGATCACGGACAAAGAAAAAAGAGCTGTGCGCTGCTGCCGCGACAGTAATAATATGGATGTTATGGATGAACCCCCGGTGAAAAGACCTCTGTAGCACTTAAAATTTGCATATAAATTAGTGCGTACGTCAGCAGAAATTTAACCTCCTCTAATAAAGAAGGATATATACTTTGCACCATGGTACCGCATTTTCGAGAAACGCGGTGCGAGAAAAGGGAAATTAATTGTTGTGGCTCAAGACGCCACTTGCATGTTTCGAAGGAAATTTTCCATTGAAAAGTAGGTTGCTTCTCAAAATCAGCGCAGAAAATGATTCACAAATTGCATACGCAAACCATACCCCCTTAAAAAAAAAAAAGACATCGGCGGGAATTGAACCCGCGAAGTTGAGCGCACGGGCGCGACGCACGAGAGCACTGCGCCACCGCACAAATGGCGACACTGCAAAATAGCCTAGGTAATAGATGGAGGCCCATCCTTCCGTGTCATACGTCGGTGTTTACTAGCTGGTTTACAGAATTCCTGGCTGGTAAATTGAAATTTCTTAAATAGCGCTTGCACAGCAAGGTTCCCCGAAGCCCCCACAATAACTTATCGCCATCAACTCCGCTGCTTCGCGAAAACGCTCGCAAAAATGTGTGTGCGCGGCTGCGACTGCGATTTCCCACTGCGGGGATAGAGCTTGTCGTACTTTGGTTTTACGTTTCACGTGAAAAACTTTGGCCGATATTGATGCCTTATTACCCAAATTACCCTACGTAACTCTTCTTCTGCACGAAACTGACCTTACATTTTCTACAGGCGAGCCGTTCGCACACCATTTACAGCTTGCAGCTCCGGGGTAGCGGCGGCGCCGAAGAGCACAGCCGAAGCGTCGAAAGCCAAAATACGGATTGCATTAGCGCTAGTGTTTAGTTGCATGGGCTTCGTGGACCTTACCGAGTTTATTACACTCCAGAAACTATCAAAATAGAGCCGCATTCATTGCGGCACAGATGTTGTCGGGGAGCAGTTTTCGCTTCTCGGTCGATTCCCGACGACGCGTCGGGCGACCGGTCGGGTGACCGATTTTGTTGGCTTCTTCGGTCGGCGAACCAGTCACACTACGGCGACTTTCCATCGGCCGACGTGTTTGTTTCGCCGTCGGCGTAGTATGACAGCGCGGTCGGGCAACTCGGCAGTTGGCCGATGGCTTGGCGACTCAGCTGTTTCCCAGGCGGGTGAACGTTGCCGGTTGGGACACGTATTCCTCGGAAGTGTTGTTCGTCGCCGGCACTTGTCGCCGTCGCCGCTCGTGCACGGGCGAGAGGCTCGAACAGTACGGGTGTACGATAAACTCACTACTCGGACTGGCCATCGTGAGATCAATTACACAAATGCAAATACAGCGTTTTCTACCGCGACGACCCGCTGGGAACGCGTTTCACGCTCCGCATCCTCCGAGGGTCCTCACGACGACGTCACGAAGACTTGACCAATCACGAATGGCGGTGAGGTTCGCCACATGCCCCTAGGCATCCGTTGTTCATTTTTGCCAAAATTAAGTGCTTTTTAATAGTTTATGCCAAGTTTTGACTTGATTTTCGAGTTCGCCGTGTGAAAAATGATAAAATGGGAGCAAAAGCTCTTTTTTTGTAAAAAGTGCTTCAGTATCCCTTTAAGACAAGCCAAGTGCAAAAGAAAACTTATTCACTTCAGGTGAACTTCGGATGTTCCGAAAAGGTTTTTCTGGCCTCTTTGAGTTCATCCTCACGGAAAATTTCTGCTTTTTGAAATTTAGGGAAAGCACCACTCCCACTGTAACACGATTTTCACGTGCACTGGTCTTGCGAGCTAATACTTTTAGGTAGTTTTTCCGCTACATTGCATTCGTCTTGATCGGCTCCTTTCTCTTGCTGGGCTCATGGGGTGTATTTGACGTTGTTCTCTTCTTTCATGTCTTGTTACGACCGACGTCTTTTAGACCTTATCATTCTCATTCACCTATACATCGTGGCTTTTATAGCTTTATTCCGTGCTGCCTCAGTAAAAGCTTCGTAAGATCCTCAGGGCAGCGTTTCTTATTCGCAAATATTTGAACGGGAAGCCATGACCTGAATATTGTCTCGCCCCGCACATGGCCTCCGCTCGAACGTCAATAAAGGATGGGCTTCTCCGCTGCGTTGAAATCATATTGCATTCGTCTACTGCCATAGCATTCCCCACACTTGGTCGCTCGCTTACTTTGCGTTGACGAAGCGAGCTTACGTAGGGGAAACATTAAACTTCAAAGCACGGTGGTTTCGATATTTCAGTTTGACGTGTGTGGATGACGGATACTCAAAAGATTGGAACCCACTCGCTGTCGAGTCGTCATTGTGCACAGTGAGTACCTTGTACGAGGTGCACAGAGTTCTGCTGAGACAACATACGAATACAATGCCAATTGGGCCGGATGGAAGCTGATTGATTGATTGTGGGGTTTAACGCGCCGACGCAACGCAGGCGATGAGGCGCGCCGTAGTGGAGGGCTCCGGATTAATTTTGACCACCAGGGGATCTTTAACGTGCGCCGAAATCTCGTACACACGGACGTTTTTGCTTTTCGCCTCCATCAGAAAAGCGGCCGCCGCGGCCGGGAATCGAACCCGCGACCTCGTGCTCAGCAGCGTAACGCCTTAGCCACTGAGCCACCGCGGCGGGTGGGATGGAAGCGCTTTTATATTTGCTAGGTGGCATCTTCAGAGCAACCGCGATGTGACAGCCTGTCTGATATGATAAGAGCCCACTCGTGGTTATTTGGACGACTTTTATCTTTCATTTTTCTCTTTTCAAGTAGCGCTGTCACGCAGAAAGGAAGACAATACGCCCCACCTGTGGCACACTGCCTGAATATCAAAGAAGTGGCGAGGCACAAATCAATCGACCTCTCCAGACGGGCATCGCGAAGATTCCCATCGGACGCCAGCAGTTCCGGGTAGCAAGGTGCCACCCAAGCAGCATCCATACACACATGCGTGAGCAGGTCTCTCCCACGGAAGAAAGCTTCCGCTTTCACACGCTCTTATACTGTCACTGTAGGCCTCGCAAGTGGGCGCTGCAATAGTGGGAAGCGGGTAATCTTTTGGGCGGGGTCTCTTTATAAACTAGCGTGATATCCTCTTTCTTTCTGTCGCATGCTGTCGCGGACAACCTGGAAGAGGACGTATCTTGCACACCTGTGCGTGTTTAGGTGTGTGAATGTATCGTAGAAAGACGGGATCTCCTCCTACGCGTTGGTTTATAAGTTGAGCTCGCATATCTTGAATAAGCTGCCGATAGGCACGACTTACAAGAGCGTAGGCACGGTACATCTTAGGTGGCCTATCTATGCAGGACGCTTTTTCTTACCAGTGACTAATTTCGCAGTCGTGTAATTATCGTGCTCTTTCGCCTCCGGTTGTCTCTTAAAGCTTGACTTCGTTAAGCCGCCATACCTCTTAATCATTTGCCTGGTTCTTGCGCTAGCTGGTCTCGGTGAGTTCCAATTATTTATGGCGTTCGCTGGGCAAAGAAAAACAAAAAAGTAGTAAAAACACCCCCCTCGCGAGGGGCACGATCAAATGCAGAGCATTTCTGCGGGGGGGGGGGGGGGGGGGGGGGCGCCTGCAAGTCGTATGGATTACGTATTGGTTGTTGTTGTTGTAATTGTTGTCTTCCAGCGCAGACATTGTCGATGAAGTCGATGGTGAAACGTGCCGTGAACCCCCTGCCGCGGCTATGACGCAACGTAGAGCGGCTATGACGCAACGTGGCGCGGCTATGACGCAACACAATCCAACACAATCCACTTTAATCCAATCCAATCCAAATCCAAGCCAATCCAAGCCAATCCAATCGAATCCAATCCAATGCCCCTCGCGAGAGAGTGTTATAGCGCCGAAATCGCCACCACGCGAACGCGTGATGCTGACGTCACGATCACGCCACAGATGTTAGCGACCGCAGCGCGCGCGAACGACATATGTGGTTTAAGCGCGAACCGACCGCGGCGAGAGAGCGCGATGCGAGCGCCCCACCTGTTCTTGCGCGCGAACCTAACGCGGCGAGAGAGGGTGTTGCGCACGTCCCCACCTGTTGTGCGCCCGAACCGAACGCGGCGAGAGAGGGCGTTGCGAGCGGAGAGAAGGCGAGGAGGACGCGGGGGAGAGGGCGCACCTCTGGCCGACGGTTGAATGAGTCAAGGATATAAGGCACGTTCGTAACCTTCCGTTCTGTGTCGGCTTTGTGGCTCAGTTGGTAGAGTACCGTGCACCTTGCGTTCCGCCCGCAGAGTCGTAGGATCGAAACCTGGCGCCGGCAAGTATTTATATAGTGTAGGGGGAGCGATGCGGACGCGGACTACGGACGCCAACGCGGGTGACATCGTGAGTTACTAAAATGCTCTGCATTTAAAATAATTCGGTAAATCCGAACTCTCCGAAAAAGCGAACAAACTTTGTTGCTTTAAGACAAGCCAAGTGCAAAAGAAAACTTATTCACTTCAGGTGAACTTCGGATGTTCCGAAAAGGTTTTTCTGGCCTCTTCGAGTTCATCCTCACGGAAAATTTCTGCCTTTCGGAATTTAGGGAAAGCTCCACTCCCACTGTAACACGATTTTCACGTGCACTGGTCTTGCGAGCTAATACTTTTAGGTAGTTTTTCCGCTACATTGCATTCGTCTTGATCGGCTCCTTTCTCTTGCTGGGCTCATGGTGTGTATTTGACGTTGTTCTCTTCTTTCATGTCTTGTTACGACCGACGTCTTTTAGACCTTATCATTCTCATTCACCTATACATCGTGGCTTTTATAGCTTTATTCCGTGCTGCCTCAGTAAAAGCTTCGTACGATCCTCAGGGCAGCGTTTCTTATTCGCAAATATTTGAACGGGAAGCCATGACCTGAATACTGTCTCGCCACGCACATGGCCTCCGCTCGAACGTCAATAAAGGATGTGCTTCTCCGCTGCGTTGAATTCATATTTCATTCGTCTACTGCCATAGCATTCCCCACACTTGGTCGCTCGCTTACTTTGCGTTGACGAAGCGAGCTTACGTAGGTGAAACATTAAACTTCAAAGCACGGTGGTTTCGATATTTCAGTTTGACGTGTGCGGATTTTAAAAAAGAAAAAAATGGGAGGGAACATGATGATGATGATGTTGAAGATGACCTAGGAAAAAAAGGCCTCCCGTGGTCAGAATGAAACCTGGGTCCCTCTCGTTACGAAGCCGACTTCTATCCAAATGGGCTGTCCGACACGGTGGACGACGGGTTGTCAGGGGGAAGGGGCGCTCAGCTTTTTCGGGAGGGATTAGTTTGCTGTAGACCGAGCTTGGTGTTTGACTCACAGGCAGTTCGCATTTTGATCGTCGACGCATGGGCTTTGACTCTAGGACGGTTTGCACTTTGATCATTGACGCTGGAAATGTGATTGCAGCGACTTTGACTTTGGCACTTCGCCATTTGGTTTACGCACGCAAGAAATATTCGCGTTTCAACCATCATAGTCGTTAGACGGAGGGTGTTTGATTTGTTTTTATCTCTACCTTTCGGTTCAAATCACACCGCTGTGTACACAAAATGTGCACTAGTGGTATACAAATTCGAATGTGTATAAATTAGTAGGTATTGTGTGTAGGCCAAGGAGGTTACCTCCTTGGTGTAGGCCTCCACGGGCATGTTCAGGAATAAAAGAACCAGAAGCCAGCGACGCGTCATAAAGTCAGGGCATAAAAACATAAAAACACGCCGTGCATTCGTTGTACACAGATATTGCTACACGTGGCGCATGGGAAGGGCCGGAAGCAGGGAACCCGTCCGTGGGACAATTAGCCAAACCGCAGGCAGCGATCGGTGGCGGCAGCTATCCAAGTGTGTGACCCGCTTGTTCGCCGAACTGTGTTTGCCTTCAGGCCTTCCACGACTATGGCCTGTTTGTTCTGCGTTTTTCGCATCGTCGTTGTTGCGGCAGCGCCTTGCGGTCGTTATTGCAACGAGCACGAACTAAAACCAGAAAGAAGCCGCTCTAACAAGCGCCTCTCACCACCTACAAACCACGGCTCAAGTAAGAAACAGAAGAAACAGGAAACGTGCCTCCTTTCCGGATTTCGATACCCTTTTCCGCCGCCACGGAGATTGATCTCGCGTGTTGAAGCCGCCGGACTTCTTTCCTCATCCTCACTGTACTGCTGTTTCAGCGTCTCCTTCCTTCCGCTGACCCGGAAGTGTGGGTACACCTTCCGGTCTTCCGCCCCGGTTTAATCGGCGGCCCGCATGATGTGCGTCGCGTATAATTGTGCGCAACCCGGGGTGACTCGCTGCGTGCGAGAAGTGCTCGGCTCTCTGAGGGCTGCTGCACGCAGTGGGGCCTGGTCTAACTAGCCACGGCTTCCGAAGACGACAACAAAGCAGAAGAAGAAGACCTTCCGTGCGGCCTACCGGACGTGCGACAAAGTGTGTCAGTCGTGACGGGTAGGCGTGTTTGTTGCGGGTGTAGGATCAGCAGCAGCGGTGGCGGTTGTGTGCGCTGCTGTACTCACGGCTTTCGCGAGTCATAGCTTCTCCCGGTGGCGTCAAAGGTACCGTGTGTAAGAGATAAGCGAGGGACTGAACGCTGCCTCCGCACATGCGTTGTTGGAAATTGCGTGTAAGCATGAATTTTCTAGGGGCTGCCCGCTCTTCACGTCACTTGGGAGTATGAGCGGTGGCATCGTCGGCGGCTGTTGACAGCGGCGTGATTAGTCCGGTATCTGCTGGGCGCACTTTTCTCCGGTGGTCCGAAGGTATCGCCTGGAGCTACAGGGGTGCGCGTGCCGCTATTATGAACCCCGGAAGAGAATGCGGAGAGAAAGGGGGGACAGAACGTGCTGTCAGCTTCGGTCAGGCATTCGCATCCGCTGCTCCTCTCAAGATCTTTTGTCTTCGCTGTCTGTTGGCTCCTATACCTGCGAAGGCTTTTTTGAAACCGTCATTTAAAAAACACGTATTACTGGCTGATTGGTTTACTTTCTCGGCGTTCATTCGCTCGTCCATTCAATTGTTTGTTCCCTCCCTGCCACCCTCACTCACTCACTCACTCACTCACTCACTCACTCACTCACTCACTCACTCACTCACTCACTCACTCACTCACTCACTCACTCACTCACTCACTCACTCACTCACTCACTCACTCACTCACTCACTCACTCACTCACTCACTCACTCACTCACTCACTCACTCACTCACTCACTCACTCACTCACTCATCCGCAATTCTTTAGGTATACACGAAGTCTTCTACGGCCGACAATGACGATGATGGCTTTCGCTTTAGCGCGCAATTTTCTCCAAGGATTTATCCAGCGTCTTTGGTGGCGAAGCAATATGAGGCTTAACTAAGCACGTTTCCAAAGATTCCAACCGCTATGTAATGTAACCAGCCCAACGTTGTGAAGGGCCGATATCTCCAGTTTGTCTTAAGGGTACTATCTCTCTTTCTCCCGTTGAAGAACCTCAGGTTGCATTAATTAATCCAGAGTCCCGCCCCACAAAGAGCGCGCCTGAAAGACCATCCCTTGCTTAGTCAATAAAGCAAAATTTACTTTTAAGCCGCTTTCTTAATCACGCATAACTCAACCAACGAGCACACCACGACAACTTCGAACATTTTGGAACTTCCTAGGTCACCAGGAAAAACGCCAAAACGTAACTTTATCCGCCAAGTTGTACAGAAGGCAACCGAGAGTGTTTACAAGTTGCCCTGCACATCCAGTCTACTGCCCAGGAGCAAGAATAAGAAAGCGAAAAAGCGAACAGTAGCGCCAGGAATCTGCGGTTCACTGTCCTCCCGGCAGCGCGCCTATGTTGCCCGCACGTACGTGTACGCTGTGCCCAACGCGTTAAGGCACCAAGAAAACAAAAATAGAGAGCAGAGCGAAGGAGAATGAGGAGGTCTCGCTCTTCCAGTCAGTCGCCAGGTATTCGGGGAAGTAGGGTCTTCAGCCTTTCTATCCGTCTCCCTCTCTCGCTCTCTACCAAACGTGTACGAAGTTATAAGGCGCTTGAAAGGCATGCTTACGGCCGCTTTGTACGAATGCAACCCCCCCCCCCCCCCCCTCCCTTTCAAGACCACCTATCCCGCCCCTGTAGGTCTTCGCCGCACATCTCCTGCGTGCCGAGTTTTGCCGTCCTCTGCTGCGGCTGTGGAGAGGAGCTGGCGTAATTTGGGGTTAAAGTTGGCGGCGTTCACGGGTTTTGGCGGCCCTTCGTGCGTCCGTATCCGCCCGGCGCCGCAGTCATTAGCCCCCATGAAGTCGCCCTCGGAGAGACCTCAAAGAATGTTGTCCAGCGCAGGAAGCAAAGGCGTGGTGGTGGAGCCCAGAGTGCGCTATGGGGCTTTTGGGTGTAAATGCGCGCCACTGTGAGAAGGCCAAGCAAACAAAATAGAGCCATCCTTCGAATTCTATTGAAAAATCATAACAATAGCAACAGCAGCAGCAGCAGCAGTAGCAACAACAACAACAACAACTACTACTACTACTACTACTACTACTACTACTACTACTACTACTACTACTACTACTACTACTACTACTACTACTACTTCTACTACTACTACTACTACTACTACTACTACCACTACTGCTACTACTACTACTACTAATCATCATCATCATGCCGACCACAACCAACAACAATAACAACAACAAAGCACAGCAAAAGCATACGGTACGCTTTTCGCATAGCTCCAGGTGTGAGATGAGTATTATCTCTGCGTGAAGTGCACCAAACAGAGTTTATTTTTATACATACTGTATTTTGAAGTGGTTCTGCGAGGCATATTGCATAGAATAGGAATTAACGCCGGCTAGCACATGCTGACGTTTGGTTTTGACTTGTCCAGGGAGATCGGGTCAATCAGTAAATGCTGTCTTTCAAATGTCAAATGGTTAGAAACTCCGGACACTATAAATATTTAATCTCGTTGGCTGCACAACAGAAGTTATACTCGGTTCCAATTTCCTCGTCGACAGGGGATGTTTTCCTCAACTCGCTTCATTTGAACAAGCAGTGCACGACTTTCACCCCCCCTGACCTTCATTCGACGATTCCTGCTGTGTCGGGAACCTCGTATGATCCTTCGCCGCCGATGTTCTCAGCCCTCTGTACTGACCTCGTACGCAGTCTCACGCTGTCTACAGCATGCGCAAGTCACCGGGCGCTGTCATTTGGGCTACAAACGTCTGACAGGGAAGAAGTTCAGTTTCTACGTCTGACTTTCGTTTTGCAGCGCGGCCTTCGGGGCTGTCGGCAATCATTCCCTGAACGAACCTCTTTGTCTTAGCCTCTGCGTTTTCTTTCGGTGCCGATAAACAAAAACAATAGACCAAAAATGTGCTCAGGTAATACTCGAAGCGAGCGCGTTGGGAGTTTGAAGACATGCACGCACGTGTTCAGTGCTCGTGATGGAGTCCAGTACAGCGAAGCCTCAGCCGTAATCATTCCTCGTATTTCGAAAGAGAGGCATGGTGGCATGCCGACCCCGCAGCGCTAACGTCGCCTCAAAGAGGCCGCGCCCCATTTCGTGTCCTTTCACCTGCGCCGGTATTCATCGAGTATGCTTTGCGGGCGACACATCCCATTATAATTCTTTCCTAGGCTGCTCCTTACGTCTCCTGATGTCATCCATCGCTCCTGGCAGGCGAATATGCATGAATAAACGCAAAGGAGTCTGACAATGACTGCGGTCCATCACTTTCATGAAAGGGCAGTTGTTGCTCCTCCGATGACATCTCGTGGGAAGGCATGTCATACCCGTGTCAGGCGCGGGGCATGACAGAAGCGACAGGGCAAAAAGACAAAGTTTTTTCTCTCTCTGTTCATTGTTATTTTGATGTTTTCATCGTCGGAATGCGGGTTTTCACTTCGAAGAACAAATGGCGGGTGCACACGAACCACGGTACACGGTTGCGCATGGGACTGTTTATCTATATGGCTTATGGAGCTGCCATAGTTGGTGACAGATGAGTCTTTCTTACGAGTGCTCTTTAGCGACTGTCTAGCTGAGCCTTGAACGGCACTGTGTTATGCACCTACCACACGTACCATGGGATATGTACCACTGTGGTATGTACCACTGTGGCCTGCATGGAGCACTGTAGTATGCACGTATGGTTGTGAGCCTCAAATGCTACGTTGTTTGTGCCCGGTACATTCGCTTCCGAAGAGATTTGTACACATCTAGTTTTCCGTTTCAGATTCTTGGATCGGCATTTTAGATGGTGGCTACGATTACGGCATTCTCGCGCGTACAAAAACACGCGCCCGCTAATCCTCGGCTGTGCAGAAGAGTCTACCTCGAAGTTTAATCCACTTTCGGTCACAGGCAAATCATACATCTCACTAGAAGTAGAGTCGGAAGACTGTAATCGCTGCAGCTTGGTTTGTTATCATTCCTCCTATAACGCGACGTCAGGACTCAAAGGCGTGCCAGCTGCGCCTGGAGACCTAATTTGGCCAAGCGTGTAGGCAGATTCTCGTTTATCCTTTCAGCGGTGACGTCACACAGGCCTGTGCCGTAGTCCTCGATTGCCCGCGCTTTCCAAGAAACTTCCATGCAAAGAGCTTGGAAGGATAATTGATTACATGTTGCACGCAAGCGTGTCCTGCCACTACGTTCTAGACTGGATACACGCACGCCCCATCAACAGAAACAATCGTCTTCATTCTCCCAGGCCATCCCCGTAATTACGCAACGTATGTTGTTCAGAGTCCCCCTCTGTGTTATTCGTAGAAGAGATCACGCCAGTCGCGGGAATATTTTTGTACACGGGGCCATCGGAGTTAAACCCGTCGACACGAGTTGTGTTTCCGTCTTACTTTTGTAAAAAAAAAGAAAAAAAAAGAAAGTGCCGACGGCGACTTACTCCCCTTTTAAACCAAGGACACAGTTTGGGGCCCCACACACAGCATGAAGAAATGGTCACAACCGAGTGGCCATCAAAGCATTCTGACGGGCTAGTTGGTCTGACATGATGGAAATAAAATTGCGCTACAAGGACGGGACGACAGAAGAAAACACACCTTTTGACTTTGAACGAAGAGCGCTTTGCTGGGTCGATTGATATAAGTTTAACGCGTGCGATATGAGTTTAATTTGACCTTCTCACGTAGGCAAGTAACGCTTTTTGTAAGGGCAGTTAGGTTCAGGGTGTCGAACCGGAATTTTTTCGGGTTCGGTTCGGGTTCGGGTTCAAGCCTTTCGGGTTCGGTTCGGGTTCAGTTCCAGAGCACCATTCCGTTCCGGTTCGAACCCGTTCGAACCGGTTCAAACGGGTTCAAACGGGTTCGAAGAAAAAAAAAGCAGGCGTGTTTTTTTCTGTTAATTTTTTGTGCTCGTTTTTTGTTTCCTTATCAAATCGGCATAGCAACAAATTCATAATGAAGGTTTCTTTGTTCAAATATTTTGTCTTCGCCAAACTAAAGCGACCCTGCAACACGTTTTTCAACTTTTGTCTAAATCTTGAGTGCTTGCCGAAAGTAGTCAACCAACACATTATACTATGGGGTCGTAATGTGCCTCAGCCAAAAATTACTGTTCTCCCCTCGTCAGATAACATAAAAACTTGCTCAAAATATTTTTCTCTCCTTCCCGGTCTTCGCGTTCTTCGACCGCTGAATGACGTCATTACAGTGGTGTAGCGGCTGTTTGCCGGCTTTCCTTAAGTTTCAGAATAGAACGCATTTGATACCCATCTAAAAAAAGCCACAAAAGCGAAGCAGAAACGGAAGGTGTATCCGCAGCGACGAGCAAATCACGCAATGTTGCTCTGTGCTGATAATAGCTATAGTTCTCGCAGTGCTTCCAGATGCGAAGAAGATTGAAAGCGTTTTCGAAAGTGTTTATTTATTTACTGCTTTTTATTTATTTATTTATTTACCTAGTTATATTTATTTATTTATTTATTTATTTATTTATTTATTTATTTATTTATTTATTTATTTATTTATTTATTTATTTATTTATTTATTTATTTATTTATTTTCTCTTGGGTTTAACGCACCGTCGCAACGCCGACGACAAGGCGCGCCATAGTGGAGGGCTCCGGATTAGTTTTGACCACCTGGGGATATTTAAGTGCGACGAAATTTCGGACACAAGGACGTTTTCGCTTTTCGCTTCCATCAAAAAAGCGGCCGCCGCGACCGGGAATCTAAACCGCGTCTGTGTGCTCATCAGCGCTACGCCTTAGCCACTGAGCCACCGCGGCGAATTTATCTAAGGTTTTGAAGAGCTGCTTTAACTGTACCCGCAAAATGTTTTTTATGGTAGTGTGACGAGTATGTGGCGCCGACTGCCAAGCGTGGCAGGTGGCATTTAGAAGAATTTCCTACTTCTCATCTTTTATCTGCTAACAGAGCTGTTTGAAAGAAAGAATGGCTCTAAAGACTCATTGGACGGCGGGTATAGGACGACATTGGATAGTGAACCACTGGAGATAGGAACTTGCTAATGGTCCTTTAGCGACTGGTGACAGCGATTGGGCTCTAGGAAAGATGATAGCCAAGTGAAGTCACAAGCAGCAGTAATGATCACTTGTAGAGGGAGAGAGAGATTGAAAATGGAGTTTAATTCAATCGAGACAATGTTTAAGAGAGGCGTCCTCATTCGAGGGGGCCGAATCGACAGCTGTTTTCATCAAGAACAACTGATCTTCCAGGCCGCAGCTGGCCATGGCTGTCTCCCAATTCTCTATGGAAACGTGAAGGTTGGATGGATCTACGGCACACTAGTCGCAGCCGCCTACTATGTGTATGAGGTTCCCAGGCTCTCCACAGAAGCAACGCAATGGAGAGAGTTGTGTCCCGTCAAAGAGGTGAAGTCTGCCGTTGTGTGGGAAGGTGTATGCCCACAGGGTGTGGAGTAATGTTTCCTGGTTAATCGGTAGCGATTTGTGCGGGGAGGAGTACGTTCTATGGAAGAGGCCAGAGTGCTGAGTAACTTCTTGGTCTGTGACTGCAGGATGCATGCACTCGGGCCGGGCTTCATTAGCGCCGGCTAAGCGAGTCAAATCTCGAACCACGAGGTTGGTGATCTTGTTTGCCGTAAATGCCAGTATGAGCTGGCGCCCATACAATCGTGACTGGTCTCGTTGGTGGTCTCTGATTGATCATCGGAAGTGCTGTAACATGCAATCGACCGTTGGCAAAGTTGGGCCACGCCTGCTAAGGGTCTGTTATGAGAGTTTTGACACCGCTTTGGCTAAGCGCACGTGCTGTCGCCGCTTCCTCAGCTTAGAGGGGGCTGTGTTCGGCGGTTGAGAGGCTACACATGTGGGAGGCTGCAGAACGGTAACACAAAGAGAAGGTACTGAAGAATGCTATCGGGCGGCTGTTGCATCAAACCAGTTGATCGTCCCTCCCTTTTTTTCTTGCAGTTTAGTTTCTTTCCAACTGTCTCCCTTCATATATACACACGTTTTGAAAACTCTTTGATGAATATACAATATGCGTTAGGCAATTAGTTATTAACTTTAGTCCGAGATGTCAATTTTAATATAGCAACAACATAATAGCGCAATACGGGCATAAAGAAAGACCTTTTATAGCATTCATGCGGTCTTCACATAACTTTGCGGCTACTTTGTGCGTGACAAAATTTCTTGATTGGTCGACAACGAGAACGCTGCAAAATTTCCAAATGCCAAGGACCCCAAAGATATCATGTTTGGTCCGACCGTCGAATCCGCCTTTACTGACCCGCTAATTCTTTTAATCAAAATTAATCAACACACCAGTCCCAATAATTCACATTAGCTCATTCACTCAACTAACTAATTTGAACTTCAACTTCAACTTTATTGAGCATTTTGTACATAGAAATGCGAGGACAAACACAAAAAGCTGCAAAACTGCAGCTTGACGAGGTGTTTGCACCTTACGGTTGGCGTGGCAGAGCAGAAACAGGAGTTTAAAGGATACGCACAGGAAATAATCCCAAGAAAATAAATATCGCCTTAACATGTCGATATTACATACAAACATAAAAGAAAGCATTAAAACGCACTATAGCTCAGTCTGTAAAAGATACTTATTAAATCATATACATACACGCATATAGGCACTCATAGGTATATACATACATATAAAGGTTACAAAACAAAACAGGGTACACAGGTACATAAAAAGAGAAATATTGGATATGTAGACACAAAAAAAGCAAAAGACAAAACTTGAAGAAAAAGTCATGTTATATACACGTATGCAACACAGAAGTATCCACATAAATAAATACACACAATATTGGCAAAAATCAGTGTACGGTACTTTTTAGATGCTAAAGTTTGCAGGGAATGAAGACAATGCCAATAAAACGCTTGAAAAATATTACAAGTAATTTTGGCTAAACCAAGGTTGCCACGAGAGACAACGCTTAATAGATTGTCAGTTAAAAATGTTCTATGTTCAGCAGTAAACGTTTCCTTAAGTCTCACTTAGAAATTGTATTTATAGCTATGCCACTCTAGGCTAGGTTATTTAAAAGGCGGGCAGTTCGGGATTGCAACCTATCATTGCCATAATTCGTTCTTGAAAACGGCACGAACCATGTACTCCTTCCCCTAATTTCGTACGGTACGTCCAACGGTTTTCTTAAACTACATAGACTTAGATATGCTGCACCGTTGTGTTGCAAGCTATTTTTATACTTTTTTAGAAGATTAAAGTTGTAGATACATTGGACAGGAAGCCAATTATACTGCAGAAATAGTTCGTTGGTGTGAGAGTCATATGATACAGTTGCGATATGTCGAATGGCCTTTTTCTGAAATAAATGCAGCTTATTAATATTTTTTGCGGAACTGGTTAACCATACGAGGCTGCAGTAATTGACGAGAGCTGTGAATATAGCATGATAAAGAATAAGTTTAATATTTGATGTAACCACAGGCCGTAACCTACAAAGCACCCCACACGCTCGAGATAAATTAGTGCAGACGTGATCGACATGGGCATCCCATTTTAAATGTTCATTAAAAACATTGCCTAATGTTTTTTTTATTTCACTAACTATACAAATCTTTTCAGATCCGATGTACAAACTGAGGTTTCTGTCGACAGATCTTTGAGCTGGTGAAAATGACACCGCTTTAGTTTTCTTAGTATTTATTTTTAACGAGTTTGCTTTAGTCCATTTGTGAAGCTTTTGGAGGGTTATATTTGCTAAATGCAAAAGCTGAGTAGTATCACACGATTGAACGAAAATGCTGGTATCATCTGCGTAAATAATAAAATTTGCAATGTCAGTAATTTCCACGATATCATTCATATAAATATTGATCAGGATTGGCCCTAGAAGACTGCCTTGCGGACTCTAGCTCTTACTTCTTGTGAAGAAGAGTTGTGTTCCTTTATTGCTACGACCTGTTGCCAGTTACCTAAATAAGATTGCAAAAGAGTAAAGCCCCCGGAATCCATAATGTTGTAATTTTTAAAGCAATGTTAAATGACTAATTCTATCAAACCCTTTGAAAAAGTCTATAAATATAACTAAAGTTACCTTCTTTTCTTCAAATCCCTGGATTATTAATTATTTTTGCGTTAGTAAAGCTAATTCATTGACATATGTTTACGAAAACCGAACTGTTTTGATGATATAATAGAGTGTTTGTCACAGAAGGACACAAGGTGTTTCGCGATTACTTTTTCTAGCCTTTTAAAATAACTGGAAGTACAGAAACCAGTCTATAATTGGAAAAATTGATTTTGTCCCCGGATTTAAACAGTAGCGTGACCTTAGCTTGCTGCATCTTTTTTTGGAAAAACACCAGTAGTAAGGCATAAGTTATATATATGGCTAAGCGGCGATACAAGAAGGTCCAGTACAAACTTAATAGGCCGAATCTGAAGCTTATCGTTGTCTATGGCCTTGCTATTTTTTAGTGACAAGAAAATCGACGATATTTCCTGAGGCGTTACCGGAGAAAAAAAGGCTCTGTGGGGGTTAGAATCCTTTAGGAAGCTCATAGCGCTTTCATTGTGAGAGCATTGCATAAGATTCGTTAAATAGTGATTAAACTTGGTTGCCAGTTCTTGACCCTTGAGTGGTTTATTATCTACTCTCAATTCAAAGTCGTCGTTACGGGGGGCAAGTGGGTGCAAAAGTTTATTCAATTCCCGCCACATGACATCCCGCCGGGAGGAAGCCTCAGAAAACACATGTTCGAAGTACATTTTTTTAGTATAGCGTGAGAACTTTGTCACAAAGTTTCGGTACTTTTTAAAGGCTACAAAATCGTCCCTGCTCTTTGTTTTTACAAACTTATGGTACAATAAATCTTTTTTACGGATCATCTTCAGACATTCGTCTGTAATCCATGGTTTCCTTATATTCTTATTTTTCTTGACCATCTTAAGAGGAAAAGACTTTTTATACGCATCTTTATATATTCTAGAAAAGTATCGTAGGCATCATCTGCAGTGGTGCACAGAAGTAAAGGGTTCCACCAAATAGAGGGAATCTTCTGACGAAAAGTAGTCAAAGTATTCTGATTAATATCGTGAAAAGCGAAAGATTCGGGACATTGCTTACATCTTAGTATTTCTGTGTGCATTGAGAACATATATATAGGTAAATGGTCACCTATATGTACACCAATCACACCGGACATGGTGCTGCTATTTGTATCGCTGGTTATAAATACATCAATAAGACTTTGGGAAAGACGGCCCATACGAGTCGGTTCTTTGATCACGTTCATGCAGCCGAAATAACCGAAAGGAGCTCTAGATCACGCGAATGTGCGCTTCCCTGTAATATGTTAATGTTAAAGTCCCCACCAATAGTTATTTGTAAACCATAAGACGAAACAAAATTGTTAAGGTCTTCTAAAAATGCGAAACAATTTTCGAGTTTTCCATCAAGGGGGCGGTACACAACAACAAAAATGGCATTTTTACATTGCACCGTTAAAGCTTCATAATCTGTCGTAACTGTCGAAAATTCGTTCATTGTACTACAAGAAAGCTGTGTAGACACGAGCTGTAACACACCCCCACCTCGCGGTGGGACCTATTTAGAAAGAACGTGTTGAAGCCCGAAAGGCGCAGCACTTCTGTGTCACTCGTATACCAGGTTTCCGTTATCATGACAACGTCGAACTTGAAAGTTTCAAAGCTGCGTTTTCTTTTCTTGTAGTTTCACATTCTTCTTTCATTTCCTCGTAGCTTTTGTTGAAGAATTCGCAGCTTTTTTGCATTTCCACATTTTATTTCCTAGTGGTTTCTTATTCTTTTTTAATTTCCTCGTAGATTTTCTGCATTTTCCTTACTTCTTTTCGAAATTCACGCTGAAGATCAGCGATCTCGCGTCTTAGGTCAGCAATGTCATTTTTCATGACCAAAGCAATGCGGGATTATACACAAGGGCGCACAACAGCAATGACACTGGGTGGTTGGCACCAGAGGCAACAGAAAAAGTCACTGAGTAAGCGAACAAAGATTACTGCAGAATATTCAAACCTGTGAAATAGGAAGGCGACTATCAGGCGACCGTTCTGTTCGCTGCCTCCGTGCCAAGTGATGCTGAGGTGGACGGAGCGTTCTTTTAAAGGATCCACATCGTGACGAAAGCCACACGTAGTCCACGAAACAGGGGGTGTGGGGAGGCGATGTGGCGAGGGGGTGTGGCGAGTCTACCCGCTAACCCGCACTAATCGACTTCAATCCATTCACCTCTTCAGTTTAAGGTTAAGTAGATTCGAGATAACATAAAAATGCTACCAAATATACTTTAAAAGTGGAAATTAGGATTCCCCATTTTTTAAAATCTCATGTTCTCTTAGAGCAGTAAGCAAAAGACACAACGGCACTGTATACAAGAAAAAGTTACGTTAATTTTGAGAACTGCGAGTGTTTGTGTCTCAGTGCTGTTTGTATAGAACTGCCCATTCAAACTATAAGTGGAAGATATGGATGTATTGTTGATGGTGTCCCTGAAGGCCTTCACAAGCGGACAGGGATGCATGCGAATTAACAAGACATTAAAAACTTTACGCGATTTTAAACACCATGTAGAGAAACCATGAAGAATATTCCATGATATGTTGCCTCGTAATATGCGTTATAACTTAAGTTATTCTAAACGTAAAAGATAATTGGGAGAGATGGGCAGTGCCTAACGCAAACTGATAGTATATACGGACAACTTTACATTAAATTGAGGGAAATAATTGAAAGAGAACATGATGGGCCTTGGGAACTGCAGACTACGCAAAATATTTCATGGTTCTGTCTGGGGAGTGGCAACATATCTTCAGACGCAAGGTAGGGTACCGAACTGGAAAACTAGAAATCACATTTTTGAAGCCCGGAACCGGTTCGGAACGGTTCCTTCGATTCGTTCCGGTTCGGGTTCAGTTCCAAAATGGCGGAAAAAATACGGTTCCGGTTCAGTTCCGGTTCCGGGCAAAAATTCGGGTTCGGTTCCGGTTTTCGGTTCGGTTCCGGTTCCGGTTCGACACCCTGGTTAGGTTGTTGGACGTTTTCTCCCTCCATCGAGTGAGAGATGAACGTTCTCAACGCCACTGGTCATTTCATTGTTGCCTTCTGTTGGCCGCGGTTCTCTCGCAAATGAGGAAGGTTTTGTTGTGTTCTCGGTTGACATGACGTTCTCCCCCTCCTCTCCTTATTCTTTCCTCACTTGTATGACGACCTTCGCCAGGAGATGTCCACGGTGACCCCTAGCTCGTCAGGACAATGGCGCAGGCCCTGCTCGCAGCAACTATGCTGACCTAGATCGCGTGCGCAAGCTCGTTAACTTTTTTTGTGTGTGTGCTAGCGTGCGAGTTGGAGGGGTACAGGGGATTGGAAGGCTTGGGGAACAACTGCAGCTCAAAAACTGAAGATAGGCCTTAGAATAGCTCCTTTTTTAAGAGGGGGGGAATTGTCTTTGCTTAGAGTGGACGCCTGTCAGGCGGCCTAAATTTCAATACTGTTCAGAATTAAATTACAAAACGTTGTTTCAAACTGATGGATTGCTGGTAGGAACACGCACGCATGCACGCACGTATGTCTGTGGGTGCGTGCGCTTGTGCGCGCGCGCGCGCGCCGGGCGCAGTTTAGTATAGTGGTTCAACGCTATCGCATCAAATTGGTCATACCCACGGTGAATATGCAATACTTCCTCTGAAACTAACGTCAAATAATTGCGCAAAAAAAAGGGGGCACACGGACCAAGCGAGCACGGGCATGCACAGCGCACATACAGACGGTAAAACAGTGGGTGTCCGTCCTCCCTTTGTCTGCGTCCCCCCTTTTTTGCGCAATTATTTGGTGTTATTATGAAGTACCAACGTGCCCAGAATGCTACCCTTATTGGAAACTTACGTCGCCAAATTTCCCTGCAGACTCAACGTTCTCTCATGAGGTAAGGTGAATCTATTTCCACGTGGAGCCCGCAGCGCACGTCACTGTTACGCCGCTGTCCGCTAAGCGAAGGTACAAAATTATCGGCGTCTCCCTTTCTTCTCAAGGCTGCGTTACTCGGCTCGTTCGGCCAGCTTTCACTGTGTAGCGAGGCAAACAAAAACAACGAAAAACGGCGAAGAGCGTGCAATCGATCCATTGGACATCCTCCTATTTCACGCCCGCATCACTTACAAAGACGGGTTCGTTCAAACGCGTGCAAATGCATTTGCTACATCAGAGCGCGAAACTACGACAGCCGAGATTTTTCGTCCGCCAACCGAGGACGCTGCGCGGCGGCTACTCCACCAGACTAGCGATAGTGCACTGGACGTCTATTGACGCAAACTGGGGGGCGCAATGAGGAAGTCTGTATACAGTAAAAAAAATCAGAGTCACTTTGATAAAGCGTATGACCAGAGAAGCTGAGGTGAGGAGACGCAGAATTTTGAACAAAGGTCAAATTCATCTATTGTCTTGACCAGTGGTAATTATTTGCCTTCATCAACGGGTCATTACTTTTTGGTCGGGTGGCGGCGGCGATTGCCTTCTGGTCGCTACGATACACACTGATCGGTTCGGCCACAACCATGGATACGTTCTTAGCCAGAATTAAATCTATGCAAGAGCACTGGTGGCGACCAGTATAGGTCGCGGAATTTGTGTGGTACTTAGCACTCAAACGTAAATCGGGTCTGGGGATGTCGGTGTTGAAATCACCGACCACGATGATAGATGTGGTGTTGACATTCAGACCCAATCAAAATGCGTTGGCATGAAAATCGCGACATGGCTCTTGAGTGTACCCGAAGATACGTCCTGTTGCAAGAACGAAGGCGTATGACTATACTACTCGACATGTCGTGGTAGCGTGGTTCGCGAGTACCTTGCAGAAGAGTTGCCTCTGTTTCGACAACGAAGACTCAAAGTCCAAACATAACTGGTTTAATAGACGATGTGTAAAGGAAAGCGATGGTACAGGGAGCAACAAACGGGCGTGTTTGAAACAAGACAACTCGAACTGGCAGTTTTCTGCGGAGGCCGAAGACAAATTACTCTCTTCAGAAAGACAGCCTATATACAGCCTCCAATTCAACGATGAAAACAAGCTCCGGCGCGTTCGGCCATGTTAAACACAGACAAGCAAATGCCCTCTCGCTGAGTCGGAGACGCGATGAATCATACATTGCGGAAAGCCACCGCGGCTAGCCCGTGCATACGCAAAGGGTTCTGTCGGCGCCGCGTTCTCGAAGACACATTAGCGGCGCGAGGCGTGTATCAACTTGCACGGTTTTGGAAGTGGTATTCGCCGCGTATCAGTGTTGCAATGCGGGAAAGTACTACGGCGCGTCGTTGCGTTGTGCGCTGTTGATGGCTTTGTGCCCCACCAACACACAAACACGCCACAGTCGATTCGTAACATTCCGCAGTGCATACCGGTATTCCGTCCGTTGTTCGAATTGGGCAGACATCGGCACAGTCGGTGACACTCTAATCGAGCGAGGCAGGCAGGAAGTGTGGAGCCAAATAAAAGCAAGCAAGTAGCAAGCAAGCAAGTAGCAAGCAAGCAAGCGTGCATACAAACAAACAAACAAACAAACAAACAAACAGACAAACAAACAAACAAACAAACAAACAAACAAACAAACAAACAAACAAACAAACAAACAAACAAACAAACAAACAAACAAACAAACAAACAAGCAAGCAAACAAACAAACAAACAAACAAACAAACAAACAAACAAACAAACTCTTCCGAACGAACGTCTCACGCTACTGAACTCCTCCACTTCAATGACACGTGAGGCCTCGAGAGTTTTTATTCACGCACACGAAAAAGTCACAGAATCCTAGCCATAAACAGCTTCGCTGTTAAACTGTAACCGCAGCAACAATCACACGGCACACAAAGGACGCCGACTGTAGCACCCAGCAAAGCAACACTCTCCAACAGCCCGCCAATCAATATCTCCATCTTACGCACAACATCGCAACACCGACCAACGTAAGGCGCATCTTCCTTCTATATCAATTCTCAAGTCGCTCGGCGATCCGAGAGCAAATTCCCGTTTCGAGTCGTTGAAGGCTCGTGCAGTTAAAAGGCGGCGGCGTCCACACCCTTTGTGGCCTCCACCGACACACAGCAGGCCCAGAAAAACAAGGCGGACAAAAGGCGCCGACGATGACTGCAGGTCAGGCGGACGTTTTTGTACCGACGACGGTGACGATATGCGGCCCGGCGCAGTCTGCCAACTATGGGTCAGCGGCACAGTTGCCGGCCCCCTCGCAATCTCGGCCGGAATCACTTCGCCGCCTCTGGACCGCAACAGAAGCGCGCTTTGTCTGTACACAAGCGGTGTATATACGGTGCGAGCACTTTTGTTCCTCAAAGTTTCGCTACCTAACGAAGCCCCGGCTGCGACCGTCACTAATGCGCATGCGCGCACGCGTCGAACGGCTGTAATGAGCCCGCCTTGTGCGCGGCTGGCCTGATCGGCTCTGTGGGGCATGCACTGAGTGCGAAACGCGGGTGGTTCTTCATCGAACAATAAGGCGAGGCACGTATGCGCGCTTGCTTGCGTCTGTGTCTAGAATCGGGCGTATATCGGCATCAGCGATTATTCCCGCTTCGAACCAAGAGGCGTCTACAATAGAGATGCAGTCTTAAAGATTCTGTCCACTTGCTCGCCAGCGCCTCAATGTGGGCGTGTACGCATGCACGGAAAGCGAGCCAGCGCGTCCTCCAAACCTCCCGAGATATGGCGAACCGTGCGTAAGCTTCCAACAAATGAGCGTTCGCGTAGCGTACGGGGCGCGTAAATCTACATCCTACTCGCACAACCGCAGTGAATGAAGGCTGATTGGGTGCACACGACTTTTATTTATTATTTATTTTGTTTATGAATACTGCAATCCTTACTAGGGATTTTCGCAGAGTGGGTACAGGAATTACATGAATGCTCAATATGCAAAAAAAAAAAAACAAATTTTCAAAGCAGGCAGACACAGAAACAAAAGTACGCACAAAGCAACTCAAAATATACAAAAAATTCCAACGTTTGTGGGGACAGAGATTAATTGGCATGTTAGTTTAAACACTGTTGTTGAGGCTAGAAGAAAACAATTTTAAGGATGGCTGTAAAACTTCGGTGTTGGTTAGTTTGTTCCAGTCGTTTATAGTTCGTGGAAAGAAGGAATATTTAAAGCAGTTGTTACGGGTTGCATAAGGTGTTATTGTGCGCTCATGCCTTTGTCGAGTTGCATATCCGGACGAAAATGAAAGAACTTCAGCTTGGCGTGTGGACCGGAGAGATAGCTGAGCGTGTGCGATAAACGGACAATTAGTGATAAACAACCCGATAAATTCTTAGGGCCGGCACATATATCGAGCGGCTAACACGTATCTGCGAGTACGCGAGTCAGATCCTGCTCTCACATGCATCGATATGCTTAAATATATGTTATCTTCTGTCCGGTTGACTCCTCTGTTGCTAAAAGCTTGCTGCGACGATTTTCTTAAAACAAATATCTGACAGAGCGGTGTCCGACAAAATAGGGCGAACGACAGAGGTGTACGGAATTCACAGGGAAGTGTACAATAATTCACAAGAAGCGTCTCTTTGTACAAGCAAGACACTCCCTTCAGCGGATGAACGTTATCGAGGTGTGTCCAAGTTTTAAGTCGCCTTTTACGTACGCCAGTCCCGCCCTAAAGCCGATTGACGATAGTGCGCTCGAAAACCTCGTTCAAAAACTGCTGATAAGTATCAAGGGCGAAACAAGCTTGCGTCTTAAGACCCAAACAATACACGCATATAGTTGACGATCGAAAATAGCGCTACGGGCTTTTAAAAACCACCGTGCTCCCGCCAATTGGAGCAGTTGGTTTCCAATACGTTTTTAAAGAGGCTTAAATTGTTACACCCTGTACTTCCACAGGTAGAACAATAGAACGCGTGCCAGCGCTAGATGTTTGGCCGAACGAACCTGTTTGGTCCACATATAACACAGTCTATATATGGTACGCGAGTGACGCGTGAACGACGCCTTGGCCTGGAGCGTTCGCTGCTTCCGGGAACGGGGGCTGCTGTTTGCGAAGCCCGTATGCTCTTCAATGCTCAAATACACTGTTGTAAGATGAACTATTAATCACAATCGCGTTTGCTTTCTTTATTTGGGCCTAAAACTTGAAATTAGAGTGATATCACGATATCAGCCAGTATTTTTCGTTCTCCCTGCTGCCTCAATTAGAATTAATATAGCCGCATGTCAAACCAGCCGATAGAGGCCTACGATATACCGAACGCCAAAATTTATTCTCCGCTTCTTTGAGAAATGTTCAGGACTAATGGCTCCACACAAAAAATAATAATATCAGGACAGCAGTTGTGCTCGGCATGCTGTGTATAGCTGTTTTTGCAAGCACCGTGTAGTCAAAGAATTTCTGGCTAAAAGAAAACATTTCTCGGTTTTGTGATGCACTGCAGCCTTACCAGTATTACCAGGCGGTGCCACTGCTTCTGTTCACTCATTTAGATCATTGGCCACTTCTCCTTTAGAAATTTGGCTCTGGAGTCGTCGTCCTAAAGAGGATCTCGCAATCCTTTCCCCGGGAACTTCCAGTGCTAACACCTTCTTGATGGAGGCGTTGTCACATACCTCTTCATTACGAGGCGGGTCATCGCAGTCTTCCTTCATAAAGCACTTGCTCCTCAATGCCTTTGTGGGACCCGTACCGTCCCTCGGATACCAGTCATTTCAAAGTAGATCTTTCCTTGTAGAGCGAGTTCTTTGGTCGTGGGAATTGTTGAGGGAGCGCCCTAGACAAACGGATGTCGGATTGCGTTGTACGGATAGACCGCGGTTCGTCCGGAGCTGCAAAGTAAACAGGCCCATAGAGATATTGACCGAGTCGTTGTTGACACCAGGTAGCGGCTCTTTCACCTCAATATGCACGACTTAGGGGCCTGCCGCGTAAGCGTTTTGCACGTACGCCTGAATCGTGCGTTCTAATCCCACTCTCGGCATGTATGAAGACGATGTTCACTGCACGTTTGGCAACCTCAGTGGGTATAGCTTCATCACTGGACCTATGTGAATTGGAAACCTGCGAAGACAGTTTCGGGACTGTGCATTACGGAGGCCGGTCGCATTAAGGTTCTTCCTGGTTTTTCATTTCGCGAAGGTTCTGCGTTTATTTTATAATTCAAGAACACAGTGATGCCTAGTTTACAATCAAGACGTTCATGTGAAAGTTCCTTATGGGCCTACTTTATAAGATACCAGAAATAAGGAATAGCTGCATTTGTGGTGGAGAGGCCTCCTCCACATCCACGCTACACGAGGTGACGGCCTCCTTTCCCTGATTTGTGAAATATTTTATGCCACAGCTGCAGAAGCCGTTGTTATTTGAAATCAGTATTTTGCGGACATACAAGGACTTTCGAAATATTCGTGCGTAAATGGTGCCAACTAACGAGACGAGCTAACGACCTTGAAAAGGTTATTTTTTTAAGACGCACGGATTCAATATATAATGGGACGGTTGGCAATCGGCGCAGCTGTGCAGAAAGCCTTTTCTTAGCTGTGCAGTTCCCCTTCATGTGCGGGATCAATTTACTTGACCAACGCACGAACTGTTCGAACTGATTATCACGCTTTTCCGCCGAGGTTGTGTTCCCCCCCCACCACACAGACACACGCAGGCACAAAATGAGACATGAAAACAGCATAGACGTTATGATGCCCACACGCTGGTAGTCCTGCCGGTACAGTCACGTGATCTTGTGTCTGTTGCCGTCGTGTCCAGCGTTGCCGGCTTCACGAATTCACGTTGCTTCTGCACTGCGTGTGGCTTTTCGTCTGCTCGAATCTGAGTAATTAACTCCGCGGATGATCAAATATACAAACAAAAAAACAGAAACCAGAAATAGGCCGGGGTTGTTGCCTCAGGGATACATCACTCTTTTCATAGGAGCGGTATCGGGGCGAATTCTCGTTTCTGCCCAAGTCGAGCGAAAAAACTGCCCCGAATAGACAGCAACTCATCTGCGTGACTGCGGCTATCTCCGAAGCAATCATTCCGAAGAAATCGCTCTCACGGGCTCTGCTTCCCCAGTCTTCCTCATTACAATCACGAAGCCGTTTACAGCGTTGTGTTCCTTCCCCGCCTCCAGCCTGGCTGCAACAATTCATCGTCTCTGGGCGGTGGGTCGTTCGTGACAAAAATCTATAGAACTCCACGACCGGGCTTAAAAACACAGGCCACGCCCGCCGATTGTTGCTGTTTCTTTTTATATTTATCAATACGCATTAACTTAACTTTGTGCGAGCAGCTATATAGAGCGGTACGTGGCAGCGGAGCCCTAAAAAATAGATCAGCCGTGTTATCGTACGGAACACACACGTGAAGTGGCGGCACTCGACTACAATAGCACGGAGTTACCGAAGTGTGCGTTTTACACGCCACTTGATCGAGATCGTCGTTGAGTACGTGCGGTCACGACTGGTACCGTGAAGAAGTACAGACGACTAAACATCTCGGCCGCGGTGTGGAGCTGAGGTGTGAAATGTGTGAGCCTTGTTCCAATTATGCCTCGTCGCCCGCCGACTTCCACCACTCCGGAGCAACCGTGATTGAGCTCGTATATTACGCTACTCCGTTCCCGCACACGTCTATTCGCGAAGCCGCCGTCGTAAACACGCGTTTGCCTTTACAGCGGATTGGGCTCGTAAATCAGCTCCCGTTTAGTTGTTTCTAATTGGTTGGTTTTAATATACGTGCTGTAGAGCCGAACACCGAAGTCGGTCTGTTTTTTCAAGGCTGAGGGCGGGTTACGAATGCTTCAGTGGGCCGGGATCACGCAGGCATTGTGGGGAATGGTCCTTGCGAGTGCGTGCGCCGACGAGGGCAGCGAAGAATCGGGTGCCGTTCACGCGTCTCCATTGTTCGCTTCTGCTTCTTGTTGCTTGGTTCGTTTTCTTTTTTCAGTTCACACGCAATGCGGGTGTGTCTAACCTAGTTTCACCTGAGGCGAATGTTCCCCAGACGATTTTTGCCGGGCTGCTTGGCCAACGGAAAAAAAATGGCGCCGCTTGCACTAGTGTTGTTTGTTTGTTTTTGTAAGTTTTTGTTTGTTTGTCTTTGCTAACACTACCAGACAAAACTCTAGCTTAAATATCTCCGCTGTTAAATAACTACGTGGGCCCCCAAGTGTTCTCTTATACGATGTGAAAATGCGTCCGCGTGACACCTCGCAGAGTTGCGTCATCAGCAGTTATGATGCTAAGTTTAATGCTATCCGTGTTAGTCGCAGCCAGTGAGGATTTCGACGACAGGTTTCTGGCTTGAGTGATCCCGCTAATTGAATCAAGTAATGCTCATGCATTAAAAGCAGGGTGGTCCCTGCAGCAAGAGATATGCCGTTTTAAGGCGAAGTCTTAATCACCCGATTCGGCGAAAAAGCACCGTTGTTTTTGTTGAGCGTTGAAGAAAATGGCCGCCGCAGTAAAGAGTAAACAAAACACACACACGCGTGTGATCCGGTGGGATTTGAATCCCCGTCTGCATAGTGCCATCCCCATGCTCTACCAACTGTGCTACCTCTGCACGTTTCTGCGTAGACCAAAACTTGTTGCCGTTGTTGTTCCTTCCTTCGTGGCACGCATGAGACTGACCAGGAATCGGGATCTTTGAGGGCCAATTCGCCCGCTTCACAAAGCTCCCAAAACTATGAATTTGGAACGCAAAACCTGCAGAATGGTGAGTGCTGCGCGCAGTGGCGTAAATCCAGAAAAATCACAAGGGGGGACACACATCTTGCCAAGGCGGCCATTTTGTTTTGTGCTTTATTAGCTAGAAGTAGCTAAAAAATCCAGCAAGGAGCTAAAAGTAGCTAAATATTTTCAAGTGCTTCTTTAACATATTCTGGGTGTTTAAAGTATTTATTGGCAGCTGTATTTTCTTAAAGGGACAGACAACCGATTTTTGTCGCGTATATGTTCTCTAGCTCATATGAAAGCCAGCGTTTTATATAGCCCGGTAACCGCAAGCAATTTCAAAACAAATTGGCGGAAATAATTTTAATTTATTTCGGCGAACCACAGCGGAAAGAGGTTTTACCTGCTTTCAGTGATTCCGCTTGCACCTTGTGCACGTCGCCGATTGTGGAAAACGAACCTTCTTTTTATTTAGCGGGCACGAAATGGTTATTTCAGCTCGTGCAGTACTTATTAGTGACAAAAACAACAGTTGTTTTAGCTTTCAAAGGTAAATGAAAGATGAATCTCAAGGGGGGGACACTTGCAAGGGGTGTCCCCCCCAGCCCGAACACAAGGGGGGTCAGGACCCCCCTGACCCCCCCCCCCCCCCCATGATTTACGCCACTGGCCGCGCGACACATGAGCATGATGCTCCGTAAATAGAACAGGTCCAGGCTTTCTCCTCCATCATTTTCCGGCTATTTTGACCACAATGTGTTTTAACCCTTAACGGAACTGTTTTCAAATTACCCGCCATTAACGGTCATTATTTTGAATTGTTTATCAATGAATAGAAGGAGGGTTCAATGTCCGCTTGGTGTGTACGAAAGGAGCGCAGTGCGCGTGCTGTAGGGAGCAGTTTGCAAATGGCACGCTTTTGCCGCATGACTAAGCATTGCTCCGCACCTATATATAAATATGTATTGCGCATACGCACGTGTAGCGTTGTGGTGTTTGTCCTGTTATACTCGGGCTCGGGCTTCGCCGTATAAACAGAATGATTTAGTGTTTTGTTATCAGTGACCTGCTACACCATGATTTAGGCCCTCCGCCAGTCACCTCGGCACGGGCCATGATGAGGCGCATGCGCAGTTGGTGCATGTTCATGAAGATTCCTAAGAAATACCTGTTCCTTTCCTAAGCTGCACAGAGATTGATGAGCAAAGCCTTGAGAATGACTATGGACCAGTTGTACTTCAGGCAATAGACCCCGCCAAGCCTGTCTAGTGGATTTTTGTCTGCGGTATCGAAGGCTCATGTTGTCGAAATAAAAATATTGTTTGTTCGTTTGGTTGGTTGGCTGGTTAATTGACTTGGCGCATAATAATAAGTTTGAATAAACAAAGACTAATTGTGTTTCTTTTCTTTTCTTTTTTTTTTTTGATGTGGCCACAGTAGCAACTTGTGCAAAGATTTAGTCCTCACGGGAACTAACTAGGGGTTATGAATTTCCGCCCGCAGTATTTATTTATTTATTTATTTATTTATTTATTTATTTATTTACTTATTTATTTATTTATTTATTTATTTATTTATTTATTTATTTATTTATTTATTTATTTATTTATTTATTTATTTATTTATTTATTTATTCAAAATACCTTACAGGCCCAGCAGGGCATTGGGTAAGGGGGGCAAAAGGGCAGATCATCAAAAAATAACAATAGAAGTTATACAAAAACTAGATATAAAATACAGCAACAAGTCAGTGAAACAAGAGAAAAAGAACATGACAAGAACGAGCAAGAGTGGCAACAAAATAAGAACAAGCAATAATAACATCTAGTGTGGTAGATAAATAACTAAAATAAAGTAAATAACTATGTATGTGCAATAATAGCTAAATGCGGACCGGTCAGAATTTTTTTTGTGAGCCTGGAGTCGTGGCAGCCCAACTTTCCTTGGAGCAACGTGGTTGTTAAGGAGGCGAATTCATTGCAGAATACAAGTTTTACATGAAATGAAGCAACGGCGGTTGCGATTGTTTAACCACACCGAAATTGCGCGTTTACTGCGGTTGGTCGTGCGTGATCGCTCTTTTTTGTTTGTTTGCTTTTGCAGCGTAATAACTACCCGTGTATGTTTCAAGGTTCTTGAAGTCTGTGTCCAAATCCGCACTCAGGTGTTAGACCAAGATTCCCTCCTCACATGGGGCAGTGGTGTCATCTAATCCCTCGCCGGACTGCTAGCAGGATTAGGAACGAAACATCACTTCCATGCACTCTTTCACCGCCATTCCGACCTCACCACACACTTGCCTAATGCTTCCATTATTGCCCCGCCATATTGCCGGGAGAGTATAAAAGGATGCCAGCTTTCACCTCAACTCGTCGCAGGCATCTATACGATACGCACAGCGGGAAGCTTGAAAACAGCTCGTGACCGGCCTTACTCTCCATTCAATCACTCGACGTATACCACTTTCGCCGATTACTTAGGGCCCAACTCGGGCGCACTTCGTTTATGGGCGACCCGACAGAAAGCAACAGCGATCACGGGAGCAGTACACGGGAAGAGCAGCAGAAAAGGCCGCCTCTGCGCTGAGCGAGAGGAACATCAAGGGCAGCAGCGTTCAGTTAGAAGCTCCGTGCGAATGACCGACGTCGTTGGCGCGATGCCGGACGCGGGGAGAGTTGCGCGGGAAAACAATTGTAACGTGGTTGCAGCGTCGTAATGGAATAAATGTGTGCCGCGTGCATCATCGTCTCACAACTTTCTTCCCCTTTTTTTCCCAGGTGCGTGGAAGTGGAGCGGCGGCGCCATGGCGGCGGCGGCAACGACTTCCGGCCTGCGTACAAAATGGCGGAAACTGGACTTCCGCTTCGTCCGTGGCGTCGCATGGCTTGCCGCGCAAGCCCTTCTGCTCGCCGCTGGTGCCCTCGCCCAGACGACCACTTCCACTCAAGGTGAGCTTTAGACGGTTAGATTTCTATAGGTCCTCTGCTGAACACGACTGTTTAAAACTGAGTCGACGACGCCAGAACTCCTGAGCTGTCTTCATCGCCGGAACTTCACCGACTGTGGCCGTGCAGGAACTATTTTAACTGGGCGGGAAAGAACGATGTGTTACTACTGGGTGCCACAAACTCTCAGTTTGGCGTGGAAAGACCCAGTTTTATGCCCCCACCTCTCGTTTGGTGGGACGGGGTCGGGGGTAGAACAGTGGACATTCTCCGGTGGTACGCCTACAGGTTAACACTACAATTTCAGCTGTCGTCTGCTATCGCGTGGAGCACATGGTCATCTTTGCCCAACCTTCTTTTGGAGCGGATTATTTTTGTGGTGTTTTATTTTTTTTAGACGCGTTGTTGCCATTTTAAGTGCATTCGTTGCAGACGCATGGCCACCGCATTTTTGTGACTTCCGCGCAGTGAGGTAGGTTTCTAGAGTTTCTAGAAGTTGCTTGGCGTGCCAAAAAGTTGGAGCTCGGAAAGCAGTTTCTAAGCGCGAGGTGATTATGGAGCAGTCACAAAAGCGTATACAGTCTAGAAATATGTGCAAGCACCTCTCGTCGTTTACGTTCAGGTGTTTTATTTTTCAGGCAGTTGCATGCTTGCCGCAAAGGTATACAAATTCACAAAGGTACCAGGTCTACGCCGTCACCGAGTGTTGTTCACGTGTCACGTGAACGCTTGTACACGAGGGAACACAATTACCACAACGGGAAGGGATAGCGTACGGTTACATTTTCTAACAGGAACAGATGGCTAGCTAAGCACAATGGCGAGGTAAATTCGAAGCATATGTCTCCGTAAGGCTCTACAGCTTATGTTATGCGTGTACAGCTTATGTCAGGATGTACACGCATAACCAAGGCAGTCTAGAGAACAGGACACGCTATCAAGTCCTGTTCAAATTCGCGCATTCGCAATGCCAAAAATAACCGCGAGCCGAAATTGCCTAAACAAATGGCTGATAAGTGTCTATGCAAGAATGCTAAGCACTTTTCTTTATTCTGAGGTCGGTATCCCTTCCCCATAACTCCCATAAGGCTGAAACGCGTTCCTTACGTGGCGCGGGAAACGAAGCCGGGCATCGTGAGAGAATCTCTCCACCTCGTGCCATTCAAAGACAATTATCACCGCAGCGGCCGTCGAAGGTGGGATGCGAGGGGGTGAAATAAGAGATGGACCTG
Organism: Haemaphysalis longicornis; assembly: GCF_048455015.1. NCBI lineage: Eukaryota > Metazoa > Arthropoda > Arachnida > Ixodida > Ixodidae > Haemaphysalis > Haemaphysalis longicornis. The sequence continues at coordinate 150,019,010 of NW_027526295.1, forward strand.
CACGTCAGCACAATGGAAGAAGGCACGCGTGGTTGGGTACAGGCGTTGCGACATGTACTATACGCTGACCCGCTATCTTCCTTCCTGCAAGATTGTCGTATTCTAGTGGTTGGGAATGCCGCTGACTTCCTTCCTTCCTTCCTTCCTTCCTTCCTTCCTTCCTTCCTTCCTTCGTTCCTTCCTTCCTTCCTTCCTTCCTTCCTTCCTTCCTTCCTTCCTTCCTTCCTTCCTTCCTTCCTTCCTTCCTTCCTTCCTTCCTTCCTTCCTTCCTTCCTTTCGGCTGCAGCAAGAAGGTCCGGAGATCACGCAAGCGGGGCTGATTTCCACTGGTTCCGTAAGGTCAGCTGCCCCCTCGTTCGTTATCGAATTCGTTCGTTTTCGACTGTAGTGGACGCGCCTAGTCAGCCGGAGAACCAACTTGATTTATGATCTAAAGCGTGTAGAATTTAACGTGCCCTCATTGCAAGAAAGTTTCCAGAGCAGGAAACTGGCATTGCTAAAAGTGGTACATTGTTAGAAGTGGTGACCATTTTCTCTACTTGTTTATTGCAGCTTGAATCATAAAAAGCTTCTAATAAGGCTAAACTTCAAACAAAGCGGGTTCTTCATAGCAGGGTTTGCTGTATAACTGAAAATATGGTGACGCGAATTTTCCAAGTACCTACCTACACTCCTCGTAGTATAGCGTTCTGATCCACGCGTCCATATGCGACGTCGCCGGTTAAGAAAAAATACCACGAAATTCCCGTGCAAATATCGAAATGAACCGAAAATGCATGTCGTATCGATTTCTCTCACTTCCCCTACGCAAAAAAAAAAGAAAAGAAAAGGAAAAAATCGATTCACGGCTTGTCATTGAGTGGTACTACGGCAACGGTAGGCTTTGTCTTCAATGGCATCAAAATACAAAAGATGCTAGTGAGGCGACAGGCGCCACCCATATTTCTTAACTCCCGCCTTTGGCGGACGGAGCGGCCGCACCTTACGAGCACCGCTTCCGCCGGTTGAAAGCGAATGCGCGAAGAAAGGAACGACCCGTGTCCGTCCGTCTCTCGTGCCGGCTCTCGCGCACACCGCACGCGGCGGCCAATCTACAACCTGGATCTGGCACTTCTGGACAACACCTGTCGCGGTTCTCTATAGCGACCGCACGCCCCGTTAGCCGGCCGGGTCGCCTTCCGCTCCAGCACCGGAACACGTCCGGCGGAGTGAGTGTCGACCTCAAGCCTCATTCACGCCTCAGCATCCCGGGCGACCCGAGAGGGCCCGCATTGCAGGCTTGTGGGTCTGGCTGCAAGCGCTAGCAAGACTGCTATGCTACACAGGCACGACACTGTCACAACGCGCTCGCTCGGTTTCGACAAATTGTACCCTATGCCTTCGTTCACAGCACAAGAAACGGGGACGAGAAATCGCGAATGCGTTGCAGGCGTGGTACATACGCGGCTGGTCCGCAGGTCACCCGGCTTGTGGCAGGATACGGCCCTTATCGGTTCGCATCGTTCAAAAATCCGACTGACCATAGTAGGTCACTGTGATGATGTCAGGGTTCGAAGTTAATGAACAACGAGACGACGCACACTTGACGGGCAAAAGACGAGAGGCAACACGGGTCTCGAGAGAAACCAGACTCATTTAAATAAGCTCAAAACCTCAAGACGCAGCAAAGGGAGCGACAATAAACACACACTCTACAAAAAGGAAAGCTTAATAGAATGGTCCTGGTACTAAGAACAATAGTTCTAGGACCCGCTAAGTGTCACTACGAAGACAAAGACAAGAACGAGCTCACAGTTCTTCAGGTACGGCATAAGGCGCATCCATTGTAGAAGCGTAAGCGTGCCCGACGGCTTCACGTTCTAGAGTGCCCAGTGGCTGTAGCGTACCGTTCGGGTCTTTTTGGCGCTGCTGCCTTGAATGGTAGGAGCGGTAGATCACCGGTGAACAGTGGTGGCCTGATGACTCGGTGCGAGTCGAGGCTCCCCGGCGCAAGGCACGGGTGCCTCGATTTGTGGGAAGAGCAAGTGATCCGCCCGATGCCGTGGCGGCCCCCGCAGGACGGAACGAGGGTTAGACTACCCGGTGAAAAACTCGGGTGCCTGGAGATGGACGGGTGCCCGGCCCTACAGCGCGGGCCCCGCTGTGCCGGCAGGAGCTGTCGACGTCCCGGCTCTACGGCACGGTCACCGTGACTTGGGTGCGTGCTCTCGCTGCGCCAGGTCACGTTCGATGAGCAGCCCTTCGCTCCAGCCGGTCTTGCGTTCCGTCATCCGACGTCTTCCTCCTCTTGCACCCCCTTCTTCCTTTATGGCGCATACCCGCGTTAGGGATATTGGCCTTGTTATACCCGGTTCCTTCGTCATCCTGGTATCCTTTTCCTGGTATCATCACAGTCACACTGTTGAACGTCTTGACTGCTGGTTACTCACTACTTTTGTCCACTTTCCCCGAGGGTGACCGGAGTTTCGAAACGAAAAGACCGTGCCCGGGTTCGTGACAAAAGAATGCGGAGCGTGTTCTATCCGAGCCGCATTCCTTCGCGCAGCTCCGATTCATTCGTTTGTCGTTGCTAGTGGCACTCTTGCTTTGTTTCAATTGTAGCTGCAATCTTGGTTGCAACTTGTAGGCTGCAAAGGGTTTGCTGACCGCCATATTCAAAGAAAATTCGCAATTCGCGGGGAAAGTGCGCGATGAAAGGAACGGAATTCGCTGAGCTTGAAACGCGTCTACATCTTGCGGTGGTAGTCATCGTATCCTTCACAGTAACCATAATTTACGGGGGATTCTCGCTGTTGTCTCACGAGCCGCGTTAGTTCGGCACGTTGCAATCAATCTCCAGACCTTCAACAGGTCAGTGCCCTCTATTTTATTGTTTTTTTTTCTGTTCTTTGCAATACCTGTTTAGACTAAAAGCAAGCGCCATTTTAAAACAAAATTTCAGACTCTTTGAGCGTGGCAATTCACACAGAAAGTGTCGATACTGTGGTTATCATTTTCCTAAGTCTACAACAACAATCACAAAAACAAAAACAACAAAAACAAAAACAACGACGAGGAAAACAAGAACAACAAGTACCACCGACAACAACAACAACGATGGTGTAAACAACAGCAACAACGACAATGAAATATGTCCGGACCACATTATTAACGTCAGAGGCCCGTTACAAGTGGGTACGCGAAATTAATGCATGCCTTAAGAGGGCGTTAACTGATGCTAATCGTGCTGATTTCCCAGTTAACAAAACATCGTGACTACAAACTACGCGTTTAAAAGTAGTTATATCGAGGCCCCGTTTCATTGCACATGGCTAGTCTCGTGCGAATCTGGCTGGAAGCAGGTCGCGGTGCGCAAGAGTGCCACGGAAGCGTTGCCGAAACTTCAGTGCTGAGGCGAAATAAATAACGGCAATTTAAATATCGCCGAGGATTACCGCCCACTTGGTTTCCTTGAGAAAACAATCATCGAACGGACGCAACCCTGCTTTGCCCACAACGAACAAGCGCTGATAGTTCCTCTGAAGCACGTAAGGTCGACATAATTAAGCGATTTAGTAACTAGCCGGTCATTATGTATTAGCGGGTCAGCCTGTACCGTTCGCCGAGGCTTGACCGGCAAAGTTCAGTGTGTCGTCATCCGCTCAGCATACTCTGACTTCCATGGGCTACCAGATCCCCCCACTGTTATTAATCAACCTCGCGATTTATTCAAATCCATGCAGTAGTACCAACCAGCTACCTGCACAGAGGAAAACGAGGGCGTTGAACTGGCTACGTAAAACTATAACTCATTCCTCCACCATAGAAATAGAACAAAACGCTATGCCCTGTGCGCGCTTTCACTGGAATGTGAACCGTAAAAATTACCAGTCATTTCTTAACGCGTATCTTTATTTCGTAAGCCCTTCGCAAACTACTCCCCTGCTCGACAACCACGTTGGATTTGCGCATGCTAGCAAAAAACAAAAAGCACCCTTCCGGGTGTTTTTACGTTTATAATATCCTTACACTCAAGCAAAAGCACCAGAATGCAGCCTATTAAAGGGTGTTATCGTTAATTACACCCTTACAAAGGGTGTCTTTCTTTGCTTTTTTTGAAAGGGTGTAAGTGTTTTAGTTATACACAAACAGAGTGCAACTTAACTCACAGCGCATGCGCAACAAGAGCCGCCTTATGCGCCGACCCGTTTCCTGAAACAGGCCATCACAACACGTTCGGAGCCATGCGCTCCGTATCAACGTTACTAGAGTAACGTTGCTCCGTATGAACGCACTCGCTTGTGCAACCACTGACTTTATAAAAGTCAGGGCGAAGTAAATGTCCGTGCACTGTAAATTGATTTACGCCTTTTTGTCTTTAACTAACATCCATACACCCCACCAAAAAACAAAAAAGAACACCCTTTCAATCGGTGTAATTTGCGATACGCCCTTTAAGAGGTTATATATATGCCAAGTAACATGATTGATTGGCCTTGTTGGGAATCCATGGTTCATACAGTTGAGCACAAAAATAGACAGGGACTGTGAAAGGGACACGACCCAAGTGGGCTTGCTTCGGTGTAAGCGTGTGCGCTTTTTCTAGGGTGTAAGGGTGCCATGAACGACAAAACGCCGGTAAACGTGTTTTCCTATGTTTTTTCGATAGGGTGTACGGGTGTTACACTTATTTACTCAATTACGGGTCTAAATTAATTTATAGTGTATTACGGGTTTCCTCGAAAAGACGTTCTTGAGCGCATTCTTTTATTGACCTGCAGTGTGTCACTGGGGCAAGGTTACAAATCACGGCTTGTCGTATCCACCAATGCTCATAAACTTGCCGCACCTAACCCGTTGAATAACGCAGTGGTTTTTTTTTTCTACCAGCCGCTTTGAAAGTAACACATGCATAATGACCGTGCTAACATAAGACCACGAGGGGATATAGCTGCCGTGCCCGACGACGGGATCAAGGCTAGGGTTAAATGGCAAATGTTGAATAAGACTGCGTAGCTCCGTGACTACGTGGACCATTTAATTGCGAAACTATGCTCTAATACCTCAACTAAGCTTTAAACCGTTTTCGCATTAAAGAAATGCTACGATAACCAAAAGGGCAATAATCTTAAATCATTCCGTGTGGGGGAGACACGGACATATATGGGGCGTGTTTAGCAGAACACTTACGCACATATGTTGTAATTGCGGACGTGAAACATTTCTACTGGTAAAAGCGCGCAGTTAGGGGGCTTTCCACAATGTGCAAAAAAAAAAAGCGGAACTCTTAACGGCCTGCAATATTTAGCCGCCACCATCGACGACTTGTAGATTTGGGGCCTCAGATCCTACGCGCGATTTTATTTCCTTCTGCATGCTGGTCGAAAATCTCGACTAATCCCGTCATGTGTGAATCACGACTCCCGCTCAAGCGTGTGTGAAATAGGTACAGAAGTATCCACTCCCGAACGAGCGCCCCACAAATTCACACTGGTTCCTCATCTTGCCTACAAATCATTGCGCCTCCACTTAATCGAAGTAGTAAGAGAACAGCAAGAAGAAAGAAAAAAGGAAGGAACCGAGCAACGTTTCGTCCAATCTGAGTCACTTATCAAACCCGCTCAACCGTTGAGCACGCCCTCAGCGTCTTTAGGTTTACAGCCACGGCTACGCTCTTTCTCAATTCTTGCCCCGGTCTTTAAGCCTACCGACCACTGTTGCGGGCACGAAACAACGTCGTTCCCGGCGGTATAATAGTGCTGGCATCAGCTTTCCTTGGCGATGTGGAGCTCGAAGTCTACGTGCCGCGGAGTCTGGGAGCGATCTCTTCGCCCGATCGCGTGTGTACAGAAGTGATGGAGCGTTGATTGTCCGCGCTCTTCTACTGGTTCTGCCAGTGCGGGAGCGCGGATCATGGCTCGCCTATCCAGCGCCGCTGGCAGCATACGGAAGTCGTACCCGAAGTCGTCAACCACGTAGGCAGGACCCCCTTTAAATGCGAGCACGCGAGATTGTCGTGACGGGACGAGAAGATAGTGGGCCGACGGAGATAAATCGAATTAGGAGCACCGTAAGATGCGCGTTGATCCTCTGCCGTAAGTGCGCGCTTAGGTGTAGGGATTTCGTGCCTTGAGTTGGCAGCGCATTGCTCTTTGGCGGAAACGAGTTGGCCGCTCAACAACCCTGGGTGGGCTTATGACATCGTTAGGCCACATGCGATTGTTACACACCGCCTTCCCGAAGGTGGAGAGGTCGTAACGACGGTGTGCTTACGGCCGCAGGCTTACAGAGAATGAAACTATTATGGTTCAGTTACAAGAAGAAAATTCAGAAATTTATAAGCCCTGCTGAACATCACGCACCCGCAAACTGGGCTCCTCAGGTGCTCGAGTGGTCTTAAGTTCTATTATACAAGTCCTTAATGATCAGCTTCGTTATACCCGAATGAACTGCTGGGAATACATTTTTCCCATAGCAGTAAAATCACTGACATCAAGGCATGAGGGCGGTAGGGCCGTGTATTAAATACTTCCTTAAGACCCTATATTTTCTTACAAAGCGCTATACACCGAGCCCCTCTAGAGTCGGCTGTACACAAATGCATTGCTGGAAATACATTGTTTATCGGCAATACATTATCCGAGTCCCTCAGAGGACTCTGATATTATATAAGTGGTCGTATAACAACACATTAATGCCTCTAGGGCCTTTTATTAAGCGGCGGAAGTGGGACTAAACATGCGATACAGTTGGACACATGGTTTTCTTGTTGAGTCAACTTAGAAATGTTTAGTCATTTAAAAGAATTGCGGCAAGGAGTCACTCTCTACAGCGGTGATCAAAGCCGTGCGGGGTCGAAGAAATAGGTGGGAATACCTACGAAATAAACAATGAAAGGTATGAAACTAGTTTAAAGTGAGCTTTCCACTGCGAATTCTAGTCATTTTTGTGAACTGAGGTTCGCGACGCAGCGACAGAAGTGCTCCTTGGTGGTCCATTATTTGGTTGTGTAAATATTCGCTCTAGCATCAGCTGCTAAACCTTTAGTCTGGTGTTATCCCACTACTGTAAACGGGACACGCGGAGAGGGACATAATTTAGAAGTTGGTTTGGTACACGTTTCAGCAGGTGCGTTTCTAAATATGAGCTATACAGCTCAGTGCACTGGTGTGAAACGCTTCGAGGGGGTGTTGCCGACATGAGCGGGCTCTTTAGGCATATGTTTACGTACTAATGTGTACTGGAAGGAAATCTGGCGCTAATCTCTAGACGACCCGCGATTCAGCGAGCGTGCCGTAATGTACCGCGGAGAACCGTTCCATCGTTACTTGCCATGGCTCGCCAACAAGATCAAAATTTGTCTGCGGCGGTAAGAAAACAACAATATTATTGTAAAAGATAATTTGAAGTTTTTTTATCAATATGAAAGTGTGGCTACAAAAGATTTATTTGTCAGGAAATATTTTATAATATTCATGCAAGAGTAACAATAAAAAAATCACCTCGCTTTGTTGATTTTAACTTCAGGAGGAAAGAGAAGCCTAGTTGCAAGGCAAGTTAAGTAACAGAAAAAAGTTGCTATAGCTGTTATGGCGGTGCCCTCCACGGCACGCGACCGCAGTGACATTTCCCTGTAGTATACATTAGTAGGGGGAGTGTTAGACCGGGAACAGCCATTATTAAAACGCGCTGTAGCAAGCCATATCTGTTAACTACATTGCAAAACGCGAGTCGTCGTCAAGACTTCGGTGCTCGTCTAGACGCACCTTGCGGCGCATTTTGTAAATAGACGGCCGAATATTGTCGTTCCTAGAGGCAGGCTCTTATCAATGTTTTGCAGCACGCTCTAGTTAATTAAGGTGGACTGAAGAAGGCGGAGATGGAGAACGTGTGTGTGCAGTGTGTCTGGAACACGAGAAGTGCCCTTTGCTGGGCTGCTACCGCACGGTGTAGCAATGCGTGACGCGTCCGAAATATATTTCGGTCGACGAAGTATATACTGCAGCCCCGCTTACGGGAAGAACAAGAAACAAGAACGTGACCAGTGTGTGTGTACACGTGTGTGAGGTGAGGGCGCACGACGCAGCTCGCTAACAGCCTTTTACACGCGCATGGTGAAAATGCCCGTTGGGGGTTTTGTCTCCGATTTAGCGACGACCGCCAAATGCGTCCGCCGTTCGCCACGAAGGTCCCTGTTGGACTTCCTCGAAGAAAGTCGCCGCCTTGTCGTCATTTCTGTTTGTTTCTTCGTTCATTTGTGTGGCCTATTTCGTTCTCGTTCAGTTCTCTTGTCGGTCTGCGGCAGCGTAAATTGATTGTCACCGCGTAGCGGGCGCCGATTAAGCTTTCCTCGATAGCACGTCGCGTATACGCGCGGGGCAATCGTTTCGGGGAAGACTGCAGAGAGGAAAAGTAAAGTTGCCTGTTCCCAGTGCGTTGGTTGCTTGCTTTATTCGTGTCGTCTGGGATGAAAGCAGCTGTTATGGCTGGAACGAAAATAACACAAGAGAACGAAACGAAAGCAAACAAAACAAAGCGAAACAATGCGAAACAAAACGAAACTGCGTCGCTGTACGCATCGCAGCCGCTGCGCTAGTCCTCTTGCGAGTCCGAGATGTGCCTGGTGGCTCACGAAGTACAAGAACGAGCCAAGCAAGGCAGGGAGGGCAGAAGGATGTTCTGAGGAAAACGCGAAATGAAGGATGTGTCTCCGAGGAAACAATGCAACGCTGAAAGCGAGCGTATCTTCTTCTCTGCCGTATACGAGTGCGCGCATAGCAGGTAACAGCGTTTCGCGACAAGGTGATATTCGCGTCCGAAGCGGAATGCCTGCGGACTTACGCCGCGCAGAAACGGGAAGTGGAGAAGGATGTGCTTAAGCCTGCGCATTCGCTGGTAATTGTGTCCAGCCATGCCTTTGGGCTGCGCGCTGCTCAAGGTTGATGAACTCTCGGAATGACTTGGCGGACCGACTTCAAATGGAAATGGAAAACGAACCTGGAGCAAGAAAGAAAAGAAGCCGCCAAAACACGCCTGCGGTCTCGGTTATTTGTGCACCCTCTTCATTCGTCGAGGTCACTTTATTCTTTTTTGAAAGACCGAGATTATTGCTTTGAAATTGCTTTTTTGGGCAAATAGTAACGCAAACGACATCGAAGGAATTACAACGGAGAAAGAAGAGCCCGATGGAGGACGACCGCAGCCTATTTTGTCCCCAGTGCTGAGTAATCTTTTCCAGTACCTTTTTTTCCCCTTGTTTCTTACACGAGGCTAAAACAAAGCAGCGGAGACGGAGGTGACTCAACGAGTTTCCATAAACTTAAAACAATTTCCGCGATTGGTGTCATTGAACTCCTCACATGGCTGCAGACGAAACGTACCAACATTATAGCGGGCCGCTGGAAGGATTAGTGGCATATGTATATAGAAGATCAGTCATAATAAACATGTCAACTAAACGATGCCCCATTTTTCTTCGTGACCTTGTGAACAATTGCGGTGGCACGGGTGTGCCGCACAGTAATAAAACGCAATCTGTTCTCAAACTGACAAATTTTTAAGGGTTTTTTTGTGTGCGTGGGCGGGCATGACGAGCAACCTCAGTCAGCACAAGTTTCAAAAATGCCGCTAATGTGGCATGCCACTTATCGCTCTTTATCAGTGACGTCAGCTGAAGTATTGATATTTACCATTTTCTTAGGCTTCGAAGAAGCTTTTGACAAGGTATCCCGCCCACGCCTTTTGTAAACCCTTCGCGCTTAATCCTTGACCCTGCCATTTGTTTATGCTAACCAGACAGCGTAATCCCGACGTCATCTCTTCTTTCGTGTACCTCAGGGTACGGTTTTGAGTTCCCCTCCCCCTTTAATAAGCTAATGTTAACGACCGGCGTGCTAACATATCAAGTACCTGGTTACACGCACATGACTGCATCATTATTGGCTCAATTAACCATACCAGTGACTCCCGCATTCTCCAAAATGGTGTACTCACAATTGAAGCAAGGTGAGAAATTGGATAATGACTCTGTGCATTAACAAAACATCTGCCGTTCCTTTTCATATCAGGCAATTCTTTTCTACTTTATTTACGGCTACTAATATCTCCCGTGGATTGCTATAGGTATTTGAACATAACCGTAACAACCGATCTTACTTATTCATTCCACGTAACAAATATCTTTGACGGAGCAAATAAGGTTTTTGGGAATCTCCGGTGAAACTTATGACTTGCTCCTCTTTCTGTAAAACACTTAGAAACTTAACATTGCTCGTCGTAAACTTGAACACTCTTGCACCATCCGGGACCCACGTCAATTTAGTTTATCTAAAATGTTAGAATCCGTTCATAAAAGGGCGAGTTTTATTTACTTAGGCTTCACTCAGATCGCTGGACGAGCCTTGCTTCGCAAATTCTTCCCTTGATTCCTTTACTCATCTTTTATCATGCCCGCACATCTTATTTCTTCACATCCCCGCAGAACTGCACGGGACACACATTCAATCTTTTTTGTTAAAACAGCACAGCACTGGCATGAATTTCCGGACAACATCGTGCTTCACTCCAGCTCAATACCGTTTACAAATGCACATAAAGCAAACTCTGTTCAAAGCCCACCCCTCATGCAACACTCAGCATCAAGGTATTGGTGGTACAATATAGCAGCAAATACATAAATTTGCTGCAGTGCTTCACGCCTTAATGTACACTCAGATCCACGACTGTAGTTACGAGCCATTTTCGCTTTTAAGTGGCAACACACAGAACGTGCACATTTCATGTGACAAATGAGTTATTTCCAGAGCGAAGTTTTCCAGAAGTTGTTTGAACAGCACAAAGTAGTTTCGAAACCATGCCTAGCGCATATGCTGTGCGTGTGGTGCTTACTAACATGAGCCTCATCCAAACAATTAACCTATCACCTTACGTTTTTTTGTGTGTGTTTCTTAACATTTATTTAGCTTTTATAGGACCCTCCGTTCTATGTATACTGATGTGCGTCAACTGAAAAATAGTCTCGGTGACGATGACCTTTTCCGTCTTGAATCATGCCTTTTTACTATGTTCTTTATGTAGGTCATGTTACCTTTTACAGTTCGCATGACGACGGCAAATGACGGCAAGTTTTCGAGTGATAGGACTCGCTTTTTAGAACATCGTGCGCCACTCGTGATGGCAACTCCTCATGCGCCATACCCTTACCAATGGCGTGCTCATATATCATCGCACACCGCGTTAACCTAAAGGCACAATTCAGCCTCCAATTGACATAACAAGATGTCAGCAACGAGTTTGGAAGAGACTGGGTGGCCATGCGGTGGCTAAGAATAAACACGTTAACCGTGGTCACGCCCGACATTTTCAAGGATAGTCTCCTTACGCACCTGGCGCATACCTCGCATTCCACGTCGTGCACGGCGCACACAGCTTACTCGTGTACGCTGGTAACGACTACCCTCTTTCTGTTGTCCTGTCACTGTGTTAGTGGTTTTCGAATTATTTTCAAGCCGTCCCCTCGACGTGTGAGTCCATACGTCTCAACTAGTAGTGCGCGCGCGCCCTCCCCGCATGTCCGTCTGTGTGTCCGGACCACCCGCGAGGCCTAGGCGTACGCTTCGTCCCTCCACGCATCGGCTCCCCTCGGAGAAAGTGGAGCCGAGAAAAGAATCAAGTTAACAGCCTTGAGGGAGGGGGCAAAGACCACCTTGAACACTGGGGCAGGCCCGGGAAAAAGCCGAATCCTAGCAGCGAAGCAGCAGTTGGGGCATTATGTCCGCCCCACGTTGGGCGCCAATTACACACGGATGCACGGGTCGCCGAGTCAGCGCCGGTCAGTCGGGCCGTCCGTCTTCACCCACATGTTTCTCTGCGGTGAAACAGGTGAACCGGATCGGAAGAACCTTTGTTCGTCGGTACGGCCCTCGCCATCTGCATCCGAAGGTGGGAAAGTTGCTTTTAGCATTGTTTCTGTTTTACAGTAGAAGCTCAATTTTGTAACTAAAACGCGAATTAAAGAAGAGACAGATTCTGATGCTAAAACACGACTAAGACGACCTGTACATTATGTCACATGATTTTCCAAGAGGCGCAGTTCAACATTGTCACTGTCTATTCGAGTAACCACGATAGTTTCGTGTACTAGTCGGTGCATTGCTCAGTATTGAGGGAAGAAATGGGAGGTTTTCTTGAGCACATGGTGGTCTGCACGTATGGAATGCCTGCTGCATAAGAGTGTTTGTCGTGTGATGGACTCAGACTGCGGCAAGGAATCGCGTTATACATTGCCCTCCCCCACCCTTTTCTATCTCTAGCTGTTCTTTTGTAATGTTATACACGCTCGGTTTTGTTTGTCCGTACCAGTTGCATTCCCTCGGCATTAAGTTATCTGTCGAAGGCACAGCCCAGCAGCTATTTGCCGCTTGCAGTGGTTCTGGGACAAAAATCCACGGGCGTTCGCACCAGGCGAGCAGTGCGTCCCTCCCGGAACCGCGGCCAAGTACAGCGCCCTTCGGCGGCGCCGGCATCATGCAGTCGACGGGAATGAAGCCTTGCGCAGGGGGGCGGGAGAACGTTGTGTGGGGCTATGACCTTCACCACCCGAGCCGACGTTGATTGTTTCGCGGTGAAGTGACCCTCCGCCCTCGCGCCAACCCCCCTTCCACCATCCCCCATACGTCTAGTGCACACCTGACTTCCCATCACTTCCATGAACCCCCCTCATCCGGCTTCGTCCCTCCCCTCTTCTCGAACAAGAAGAAAACGCACCGGCCTGAGAGAGACGTCAGAAAATGGCCGTATTTGGCGGTGTCGGGGGCGCAGCAGACTTCATTGACTTAGCGTGTGGGATATCTCTCTACACGGTCACCCTGCTTTCGGCCGTCGGTCTTTCGGTTTTGCGTAAATCCTGGGTGAGCAGGAATCATGCGATTATACGAACTTGGTTCGGCTCCTACTTTTACCGGCCTCCTCGCGGCCAGTGCTGCATCACGTAAGGTGCTCGTCGTATTTTGCGCCAGGTTTCTTTGGAGCGGATGCTCAAGATGGCTGTCACAGGTACGAACTTTTCGGGTTGTTGTTTTCTTTGCGTTCGTCTTTCTTCTTTCTCATAGAAGTTATGAGGGAGGAGGGGTGTAGAATTCGTAAAGTGTCTCCGCTCACCAAAAATCAATTCGCTTAATTAAAGAAAAAACTCACTGGTCGCGCTGGGCTGACGAGAAGTTGACGATATATTCATCGTTTCAGATCGATACACAACGAAGAAAAACTTCGAAAACTTGCTTTTTATTTAAGCGGTGTGTTTCTTCGTGTTATATATTTTTTTCTTGTTGCGTTTGACGGTTTTCGTTGAGTCAACAACCATGCACCCAGTGACAAATATTCTGAAATGAAGATCTCCTATTTGTACCTGCATTGAGCGGTTCAAGGAATTTAATTCTCGTATCCGTACTCTGAATACTGGCGTTAAAATATTTCACAGTTATAATCCCCTTAAGGGTAACATTGGGCGCAATCGATTTATTGCATGCATGCTTACAATCTATTAAATTCTACCATGTGGACTTACCAGTACACTGTAACCGCCAACGTCACCAATATTCGTGAAGAGGATAAAGAAACTGCCTGTTTGAACGTTTCGGGACCATTCGAAAAGAAAAGTGTTGAGTAAGCGGCAGGGATAATCGAATAAAACTACAGTTCGAGAACTGAAACTCCATCACCCGTGTTCCTTGTTCTATCTTAAGCCATTAACTGTCAACCTACTTAATGGGAGACCTCAAGCTTGCTAAAGTTTACATCAGCCTTTTTAAAATGCGGCCATATGGCCACGTACACGGAACATGTGGCTTAAATTTGTAGCTGCACGGCTGAATTTCAATGATATGTTGATTTTTAATTCTGCACGATGAGACATTATATAAATCTCAATTTTCGCGTGAGCAGGGCAGCCAATTCTCAGCTTCTAACCATGGCCCATCATTAGCGTCTGCTGGAAATGCGGTCTTGGCAGCATTGTGAATTATCCGACGAAGCGAAGGCAGCGGGGACAGGGCTGGTCCCTGCGGCATACCCACGGTAAAAAATACAGGCCACGTACCGTCCCAACGACGGGCGCAGAACGGAGTGCGAGTTCCTCTACGAGACCTTGGCTTGGCAGCTGTCTGTCAGAGAGGAGCGAGTTAATGGCGCATGCGGAGAAGCCGGCAATCAAGTGAAAGAGAAAAGCGATTTGATGGCGGGATGCACCGAATCACGGTGTCGGAGAGCATGGACAATGTGCGGCGGGTAATCACGGGGAGAGAGGCGGTCGCTGGAAAGGTTTCCATTTTCGTTTCCCATCGCAGTGACCGACGGAATGGTCGTAGAGGAAGACGCTCACTTGAAAAGTGCGTCTTTTGTATATTTGCTTCGCGCGAGCGCTTCTTTTTTCTGTCTTTGTTTCTGCTCAGCATTGGAGAGAGCATATATAAATGCGTAGAAGGAATAACAAGCGTATCAGTGTTACCGCTGCGCTTAAACGAGTGAATTTTAATGCGAGAGCATCATGTGCTTCATAGGGAAAAAATCCGGGTTTATCCGACGCTGTGGTTGGGAAAATACACGTGACTCTAGTTAAAAATAACACCACTGCATGGGACGAGAATCGAACCCAGGGAGACGAGGTGACTCCAGGCAAGGAAATTAACGAATACTTTATGCCAACAACGCACGTAACACGGCTTCCGAGGCACTTCAAATATGAACAGAATGTACCAGCATATGCGCCTTCAAATATAGGTCATCCATTGGTTAGGGTTGCAGATGTCATGGCCATGACGGCGCCTTTCGACGTACGTATGGATAAAGTCCTCCGTTCTTAGAACCTACCTAGAAGTGTCGTAAGCGGGATCCAGAAGCAAAAAACACTTCAACAGCCACAAATGTGATCTGGGCTGATCCCGTACGTTACAACAAATTGCTGAAAAAGCTGCATTAACTAGTTGTAAGGATAGTTCGCGACATTCGTGCGTACATACTGACAGATTTTAGCTCGGGTCTCCGCATACAGCTCATCGTCCGATTAAAAAAAAATCGCAAGTCGTAAGGTGCTTTACGAGGCCCCTGGCCAGACTGATCGTGCTGTCGCGGCACCTATGTTCATGGTGTAGTTTTGCGTAGTTTGTAAGCAAGAAAGCCCTGCTTCACTCGTGGCAGTCCCACAACAGCTTTTATTACCGTTCACCAGAATACCAATGCAAATCACCTTTCCAGCTAAACACGTAAAAAGTTGGACAAAATGATTCGTAGTCGTCCCCCGTACACGCAGGTTCTTGGCGTATATCATTACCACGATGCCTGCGACCAATTTTGGTACATCCTGGGAGTAACTTCTACGTCCTCTACGTCGTCGCTTGAGGTAAAACCACCGGTTCAGTAGGCTTCCACTCATTTCTTTTTAGCTTCGCCAGTGGTGAGTGGCCACCGTGAGAAACGCAGCTTGCGGCAAATGCGTCAAATCTGCTTCAAATGTGCCGAGTCGTGACCAAACAGCCATCCTTTTACGCGCGTACGTTTTCGAAGTCCAACTTGGAGACGTGCCTGAAGTCGTATTCTCACACGATGGAAGTGAAAACGCCAAGTCTTCGCGTCGAATTAAGGTCGCTAAGAACACTGCTACAGTCTACCACCAGATGTGCAAGACCGGCGAGAACGGGTCTGAGAGGCCTCCGAAGCTCATTTCCGGAGCTCAATTCTGTGCGTGGGACGAGTGAACTCCTGTAGAGTGAAATAGCTTTCTTGCACGGGAGTGTTCCGGAGGGAATGGTTGTCGACCGCCGTTTCCATCTCACCGTAACTTTCGTTCTGTCGATTTCGGTTACGTGATGACCTGTCGATGACGCCAGAAAATCAACGCGGTCATGATAGCGCACGACTTAGGTCGCTGAACCCTCGCGCCGCCAGTTCAAACCACGAGCAACCTCTGGGACGTGGGACTGGTCACCGTCATTCGAGAAGTCGTTTCACGAGCGATGCGAATTGAGCAGCGCACGTAAATAAATAACGATTTTGAGATCAAGATCAATGAACTGTGGACAGCCTGCTGCAGTATTTTAGTTTCCATCATTCATTCTACATGAAAAAAAGTCCTCCGCCCTTTGCTTATGCACTAAACCTTCGTTAGAACGAAATCGCTTTCTTGGAATGCTCGCCTTATTCGAAGTTTTTTTGCGGTTCAAAGCAAACCAGCACCACTTTTAAAGAAGTACTGCTTATAACGAATTCGGTTGAGCGAGAGTTGGTTGTAACGAGCTCTCCCAGACAAAGATAACAGGTTAGCCTTTGTTGTGCGGTGCGAATATTCGTATACGTACGTCACAAAGTCACTGCCCCACAATTATAATCGTGGCGCAGTGATTTTGTGACCGTACGCGTACGTATACGCCTAGATCCCGCTGCAAGTATACCATGAATGTTACATCACATTGACTAGGGCAGTGATATCATCGAAACTAGGAGATAAAGACTTCCCCTGAGTCTTACCTTCAGATTTTCGCCTCTTCAGCGTCGCACCACGAGGCAGCTGTTGTGACTCAATCGCCTTGGTGTAGCCCGCATTTCTGCCATATTGTATCAGTCAGGGTGACTGATTTACACCGCTATTTTTTGTTTCTTAAATGTCATGGCACCGACTTAGAAACATTGTTATTCGGAGCAGAGCCATTCAAAATGCCTTGCCTTCATAAGTTTCACGTTATTCCATAGACGTTTCAGCCCTCCAGCACTCGCATCCCACAACAGACGCACATAAGCTCAAGAGATTCCGAAACCGCAGTTCCTGTCGGAAAGGTTGTTCAACCAGATTGCTCGCCTGCGCGTGATATTCATTGCAGTTCACAATATAGAATAAGGGCGACATGAAGCATGCATATATGGGCCAGGCCGAAAAGATACAGTTGAACCTAGTTATAACTAACACTTATATAGCGAATTATCGGCTATAGCGAACTAAATTCAAACTTTGGTGGGTCACGCTTTATTTCAGTGACAGTTATTCTTTTATAACGAAACTGAAACCGTGAGGGCCGCGCGCGATGTCGGATACAACGAAGAAATATTTGACAGGAGTGTGACAAGCTACTTAAGAAAAAAAACCCGGCGTCTGAAATTGCAGAAGGTAAGCGCCCTTTTGTCCGTGAACGCAGTTGAAAGCTTCATCCTGCTCAGTGCTGTGAGTGGACACCAGACGGAGGTCACACCCCTCGTCAAATAAACAAGGACGCAGGGCTGTTTTGTCAAGGAACTTCGTTCTGTTGTAATTTCACGTACTCATGTTCCGGTTCATTGAGTTTGAAATGCAACAAGGAGAAAGGTAAAGGTTGCCTTGTTTATAGTGGATTCGAAGCCTTAAAAAAGCATTTTTGTAATAAATATTTTTGCGCGAGCCAGACTTTCGATTTGTTAGAGCCGATTTTCACCTGTAACGAATATCGGATATAACAAACTAATTTGCTGTCCCGATGCTACTTCGCTATAACGAGGCTTGACTGTATCGCTTTCTGCGTTCGCCCCAGGGCGTCGCATTCAACCTTTGCGGCGCTGGTCCCAACGACGTGCGCACCGCTTCAAGCGATTCGCTTCAGAGATAGAAAGGGCGTGTGCAGAGAGGCAGACCACCACCTTGTTGGCTACACGCCCATCGAAATCGGCGAAGCATGCCGCGCTATAGATGGGTGTGCGCAATCACGCGCGTATACCATCGCAAGCGAGCGGGCGTGCTTGGAGCTCAGGCTGTCCGGACTCAAGCAAACGCACCGGCCCTCGGCGCTCGCAGGCAAACACGATCTGCGTAAGGACGCCCAGATATGCAGGTTGTCAGCATACTGCTACGAAGTACAGGTTTTGGGTTTTTTAAAGCGAAAGCCTTGGATGGATCATCAAACACCAAAAGTGACCGCCATCGTCGTCGTTGACATGAACAGTACCAAAATGGCCGCCGCTGTAAGGAATGAATAAATGAATGAAATAAATGTTCATTTTCTGAAAAGACTAGCTTAGATGTGGTCATTGCCCCCCATAAAGTGGTAGGTCTCCACAGCCCTGGAAACCTGTGGCGGTAGCTACCGTCGTTACCCTGTTCACCATATTTTTCTAGCTCAGCGTGTTCACTTGCTGTACGAGCCCCTGAAAGCTGTTCTTCTGGTATCTCCTCGCTAGGTACCGCAAGGCTCGGTGGTCTCACCGCTGCTCTTCAAGTCCGCGAATACAAAAAATAAAAATACAGTTGGGGTTGTGAGAGATTTGAACCTGGGTCCCCGAGCCGCAGATAAGAGCGCTGTCACTGTACTTACTCGGCACCCTGCCAGAGGCGTAAGGAGCACTGGCCTGGTGATTGCCCCGTAAGAGGAGTACATGACGGCGCGTGAGTAGAACGGGTGCACGCGGTGGGGAGCTTTGGCTGTGGGGAAGATGCAGCGTGAATTGCGTCCAGACTTTCTTTGGGAGAAATTCACGTCGACCGGCGAATAAACGAAAGCGAAGAGACGCAAACACGATGTAGTAGGGAAGAAGTATTCGATAATCGCTAGGCTTTTACTTTCAAAGCACGGAAACGGACTTAAGTTCCAAAGATGTTTCTGTTTCTTACAGCCGCGATACAACACACAAACACATAACGATAGCCTGCATATGCACTGAAAGAATGCCAGCAATTAAAAATCCACGGGGTGCATAGGAAAGGTAGTTCACGACTTTCTTGTATAGGAAGAGAAATTTTGTTGTAAATATTTGTAAAAAAAGAAGTGTAGAAAAACATGCTCCCCGGGTGGGACCCGAACCTATCACCTTAGGGATACGGGTCTGATGTCATACCAGCAAGCTTTTTGATGCTTCTGATGCCATACCAACATTTTTTGTTGTATGAAGCTTCTCAAAAACCTATGGCAAATAAGTTTTTGAAGCTGCATTTCTCTAATAATAAAACAACTTTAAGCGGTACTTTGCAAAATAATTGCTTTCTTTGCAGCCAGAGATAACTATTAAGCTTTTTGGAGGGTCATGCCAAGCAGCGATAAAACATTTCTTTGCGATACATGACGCAGCACGCTTGCTGAAGCTCGGCTCGCCGACAGAGTTTCCCCTCTAGCATATATTATCACGACACTCTATGGACGGTATTCCTTCCAGATGAAGCCATCTTATATATTGCTAACCGCTTCACTTCGGCCGCTGTGGGTTGCATGGGCTTAGAAGCACGCCAATTTCACGCTCGAGTAAAGCAGGGTGCAAACACCGCGACCTTGATTCTAATGACAGCTTTGGTGCAGCGATGCTCCGTCTAGCCCATCATTCAGCAAACCTTAAGCATCCGTGCGCTCAAGCGTTGCAACGGGGCTTATTGCTATTGCATGCAACGGCAATACTGCTCCTTCACTCCCACATCTCTTGCACCCTTTTCGAGGTTGTCCGTGTATGATTTACCCTCTTTAGCTTCACAAGGCGTTCGCAGCGTTTCTCGGCTGCTCACTGCTGTTTTCTTGAGATAAGGTCTCGCGTGACTGACGGCACGGCACCCTGAGGCAGCCTGGAAGAATCTACAATTCAAATTGGGGTTTTGCGCTCCGAAGCCGCACCTCGCGAAGCACGTATAGTAGCGGAGGGCTGGCTGCACATTAAGACCACGCGACGAGTGAACCACCGCTTTTCGTCTGTCTGCGGCGTCGCAGGCAATCGCTCGCTGACCAATCTTCCTCGTCGCTTGAGGCCATTGCGAACTACCTAGCCGCACGGTCACAGAGTCGGCTGTCGTATAGCGCAATAACCGGAAACCAAACGGGTTTTACTTTTGGAATCGCAATGGCAAACAGCCACCGCGGCCCCCGGGTGACCTGCCATTCGTTTCTGTTATTTGGTAAGCGGGTTCATCGCGTATATTTGTTCGAATCTGCGGACAACATGGACAGGAACGTGTTGTTTTGTAGAATCAAGCAGTCTCTTTCTGTAACAAATGAATGGAAAGAAGGTAGAGTGACTTCCATTCGTTTACTATCGGCACCTTTCGATAGGCAAGTAAACTCCATGGGGTTCAACTGCGCCAGAGGTTCTGCGTCTATGAAAAGCAGCAATTTTTGCGAGCCGTGGTACGCGTGATGTGGTGTCCGCTAGTCCGTTAGTACACGCTATGCTGCAGCGGCCCGGGCACGCGTCACAAGGAACTCCTGATCCGCGAGCTGGCCACTGCGCTCTCCCACTGCCCAAGGGTGTGTGGGGTCGGGGGTCGGCAGGGCACATTCAAACCAAACAAGTTCTTGCATTTGACGTGACGGGGCATTACGGGCAGTTGGGGAGTATATATGAGGTCGGGCAAATCCAATGGAGGAAGGTGTGGTTGTGGTAGGTACCGGTCTGGAGTCGTCCCCAATTGTGTACGTCGGCCACGCCCATAGGGATGGATACGGGGGCATAGGTCCGTGCGGGAAGCTCGGTAGTGATGGAGGATGTCGGGGTAGTTTTGCGAGTGGGGGTGCAGAGCCGAAAGGCCACTAATCGAACAAATTTCTGAACTGCCATCCCAGAGGCCGCACTGCACGACACGACATTTGCATATCCTCGCCGAGCACGCAGCCACGTGCACACTGTCCGCACGGGCCGTGCCGGTACTTGGGAGCGTTTTGGCGGTGCCCGATCCAGGTGCGTGCGGTCCGTCGCCGCCTGCGGTAAGGCAGCAGGTAAGGCCGCCGCTCAGATTAGTCCACCAACAAGATTGACGGCTATCGCAGAACCGCGAAGTGGATGGATACGCATACGGTGTACGCGTATTAATTGCGGCGCGCGTGCCCGTCTTCGCGACTCACGTAGTGCACGCACGCAAGCGCATGCGTCCTGGCGCATAAACCCCCCAGTTCGGATGCATACGCTTAGACGTGACTCCGCACTGCGATCCCTTTGTTTCCTCGTGTGGGTGGAGTTTCTGGAGAAGACGAGAAAGGGAGCAGCAGTTGAAGCACTTTGTGGCGAGCCTCTTCAATCGAGAGGCCCAGCTAACGAAAAAGCAAAGTGGCACTCCCCGCTATAACACTGCTCCCGACGCACGTAGCGGGGTA
Source organism: Haemaphysalis longicornis (assembly GCF_048455015.1). Classification (NCBI taxonomy): domain Eukaryota; kingdom Metazoa; phylum Arthropoda; class Arachnida; order Ixodida; family Ixodidae; genus Haemaphysalis; species Haemaphysalis longicornis. The sequence goes on from NW_027526295.1 coordinate 150,040,066, forward strand.
AGGTGGAAGGACTCGGCGGTGCACATTGAGAGGCACAATTCTTTCAGGATACCAGAACAATGCTTTGTATGCAAGCACGCGCTGTGTTCTACAGCCCGCCCAACATCACTTTCGAAGACAGGTCAGTCGTCTACCGTAAAAACGGCCAAGGGATGAAGGTTGTCGGGGCGCCAGGCTATACGACGGGTACATATGCATGAACGCGCTGGTTCCGTAGCACGCAAATGTTGGGCGTTACACTCCCGGGGTACATGTAGCGCTGGGCGCACTTACTATTGCGTGTTGCGCGCGCCCGTGGATTCACAATGCCCGGCCGAAAGGGAGAGAGACGGGAGCTGTGCGCTATGAAACGGCGACGCGTCTTCGATGAAAGCACAAAGCCGCTTAGTGGCGAGCATTGTTATTAACTCAATCTGCACGCGCTATTAATAAGCCTCCCTGTGCTTCGCCCGCGAATTTCCTCGTGCGGATGCTTGTTTCCTTGTGGCCGCACACCATTTAATTGTAACCCTGCAGTTCGCGAAGCCGACGACGCTGTGCGCATCGTTCAATGTTTAATTGCATGCACTGGTTGCCTTGTTTCGGTTTGTTCGTTCCTACTACGATTCTGTCGGAATATATTGAACGAGCCATTAAGTGCTAACAATAGCGTGTCTCATCGGATGCTCTAATTTTAAGTACCGATTGTCGGTCACTGTGGAGGCGCTGTAGAACACTGCGTTGTGTCAAACGCGCATGGTTCACCCGGTAGTCGTTCGTAAGGATTTGTTGCAGCTGTTTCGCAGGCTGATTTCGCGCTGTACGGTATTCTCCAATATATGTTCCCCAGGACGCAATCGGTACTGCATTTTCTTCCTAAATCCGGAGTAGCTTTGTCTGAAAAAAACGTTAAAATAACTAAGTAATGAGGTAACCCTTACTATAAAATAGTTGCTGGAATAGCAGGCCACAACAGAATAGAAGTTGGTTGATTTATAGTTATAAAAACCGGACGTGCTAATTTTTGTTTTTATGATGGCGCATTTTTTCTGAACAGTACTAACTAAAAGAATATGATTTTTCGTGGATAACATTGAAATACCGAGAAAGAGACAACATCCTGCTTTTGATCGATTAGAACAGCAGATCATATCGCGAGAGAGAGAGAGCGAAAGAGGGAGAAAAAAAGACAGGGATAGTGGAGAGAGCGGAAAGGAAAAGAAGGAGGAAGGGATAAAAGTTTTTGCGAGAATTCTTTGCTGAGGTTGCAAAGCAGCTCAGTAGCAACACTACCAGGGCGCGCTCACCTCTGCCGTTTCTTGAACGTGGCGTCAAAAGTACAATTCAAGCATTGAAAAGCGACTATCCTGCAACGCCACGCACCTCTTCATTCTGCAATGCTACCATTTAGAATGACAGGATTATTGCGAGTTTCAGAGCTCGTTTTCTTCCACTTGTCCTTCAAAAGGTGCACAGGTTTTTATTACGCAATATAGATCCGATTTCGCGGATGGGTCACCCCTTCATTTTCTGCAACAACTTCGGGCCCTCCCTCCCCCATTGTTATGACATCGGCAGAGCTACTTACTTCGAGATGGAAAAAGGCACGGATAGATTTTTTTCCCTTCTTCCTTTTAGGCCCTCTCTCATCTCTGACACCCACAAAACGCGAGTGTGAAAAGCAGGAGCGCGACAAGACCACGCCCCGTCATTATTCGAGTCGGCCATCCCGTCCAAATTACTCGGCTCCCTCCTTTTTCTGCCTTCGTTGCCCAAAACAGCCCTTCTATTCCTTGTGTTCCACGGAGACATGCTGTACTGCGCTTGTTCACCACGGCACACATGCCCTACTCTCGCCCTGCAACACGAGATAGAGGTATCCGGACAGAGTCAGCTGTACGCACGTGTGAAGAAGGGCTTTCTAATCAACGGAGCGTGCCACTTACACCACCTCCTCCAGGCAGAAGACAATGAAAGGTGTGCCGTCACTCCCAGATAAGGGCTTCGTAGAGACCGAGTCTACAGGCGGCGTGTGGTATTCAAGGGGAGTGCACCCACTCTGAGTTCAGTGGACCGACAGCGGTCGGCGGCCGCGTCCGCCGCAGCATGTCGATCACGAGACGAACGGGGAGCCGAGCGCAACGGCCGAGCAGGGGAGCAGCAGGCGGCTCCTCGCCCGCTGTTGTTATAACAGCGTTGTCGGAATTTCAGACCCCTGCCGCTTAGTGTTTGTATCGTTTAATAGAAATACTCCCTTCGCTGTCTTACGTGACGAGGGGAAAGATGGTGGGTGGCGCACCCCTTCGTTCACGAGCATGTTATGATGATGGCTATGGCCGTTGTTCTGGACACACGTGCGAACATATTTATTTATTTATTTATTTATTTATTTATTTATTTATTTATTTATTTATTTATTTTAATATCTCAGAGGATTTGTTAGGACTGAGCATCCCACCGCAGTCACCAATGTTGTGACTCGCATCCCAGCTTGTCACAGATGTTGGGAATCAGCCATTCCGACGCTGTCACCACTGTCGCGACTGGGCAATCTCACCGCAGCCTCCACTGTAGCGACTGGCCATCCGAGCGCAGTCACCGGTGTAGCGACGTTACCCTGCTCCGACCGCTATCGACGCTGCGCAGAGCAGAGCGATGAAGTTCTCGAGCCGACGAAAAGTTGAAGCATATACAGTATGTACAAGGGTAACGACAGTGTTACGTGGCTCGCACAAAGGCGACAGCACCTCTCCACTCGGTGCATCCGAAAAGTGCCGCCGAAGAATGCCGACGATAAGTGCCTCCGGGCGAGTTTTTATACCCCCAGAAGTCCGTTGTAGCAGCGAGCGGTTTGAATCGCTCTAATCAGGACTTTCGCTGGCCGAAGTTTGAAATCCCACAAATGGAGGCGAGGCGGTTGCGTCAGCCGAACCGCCCCGACGGGGAAAGGGAAGGCGACACCGTCACCGTCTCAGCGAAGCCGCCTCCAAGCAAGTAGTGGTCTGTCGATTGCCGGTCGTTCACCCGATGCATGATTCGGCCGAGCCGCCGCCACGAAAAAGGGAGAGGCGACTCTTCGGCGGTGCAAGTTTGGGCCTGTCGGCCGCGGCCGGTTTGGTCTGGTTTTGACGAGGCGTGAATCGGCCCCGCTGTTGGCCCGTCACCCCGTGCAACAAATTTGGGCCGGGCACTCTGGCACAACAGCCTAGACAACAGCCATTATATGAGGCGTGACCTGAGAATGAAAATCACTGGTACAAACCACGCGAGATATCAACGAAGAAGTTCACAAACAATTGAATTGAAAAAGTGTGTCTGGGAATGGGGGAGGAAGGGGGGGGGGGCGTCCCAAGGGGAAAACATAAAAAGCGGAAGGAATGACAGAAATGTTTAGGACGCCAAACGAAGGACCAAAACAATTTTAAAGAAATGTAGATGATCGAAAACGTGCGAGAGGCCATCGGGGAAAAAGCGTTCATCGACGAATGCACGCGTATTTTTGACAGCGATTGTCGGAATTGTACCGAGCCTCTAAACTGAGACACTTCCTGTGGGAAATCGTTCCAATCTTTGGCTGTGCGAACAGGAAAAATTTTGAATACGGTGTCGGTTGATAGCGTAGTTGGATCAATGTGAGTCGTGGTGTCGCGGTGACTGGTGATATCCGCCTTACAAAGCTTCCTGACCTGCTACGTCAGATGAAGGCCGTTACGATGACGACGATGATGATAATGATGAGTGCACACATGCTTCTAGTTATTTACAGGGTCTGACTAAGACTCATGCTTCGTAGATTTGAAGTAAGAGCTTTTGTAAGCGAGAGGCACGTTAGGGACACGGGCACGATTATGGACCTAAAGCGTCCCTCAGTTGCAGGCCCGCGGAAAGCAGCCGGGCCAAAGATGCTCCGAAGGACGCTCTTAGTGGCGAAAATGACCGTAACCTTTCACAAAATTAAAGCCGTTCCACTCAATCTGAAAGCTGTCGTAAGTTCAGAGCAGTGATTCGTCATAATGGGCTGTGGCGCCGTTATCCGCCCACTACTACCACCCGATGCAATTCAAATTTCCCGCCTTCGCAGTGCTCGCCCGCCGCCTGCCTTAAACAGCGCCAGCGTGATTTGTTCTTTTAGCGCGCAGCCCTTTGTCGCCCGTTCGTGGTCTGATCCGCGTCGCCGTCGTCATGACCGAGCGAACGATGGCTGGACCGACGAGCGAAAGAAAAAGCGAACTTTGAAAGACAGCAAAGTAGGCGAGTGCCGCGAAATTGTGAGGGAAGGGCTGTTCGCCGCGGTGGCGCGAGCCAGCGCTCTCCGAAAGTGTGCGGCGGAGGAGGGGAGGGGGCAGTGTGCTGTGCCCGCACGAGGCGCTCGACTGAGCCACACTTGGCGAAAATGTTGTTCGGCCTCAGTAGTTTAGGTGCAGGATCGCGGCTATTGGCACGGACGGCCTGAGTTCGAACCCCACCAAAGGGAAGCATTTTTCCCAGATACGTGATATATTTTTGCTCTAAAATGTTCTTTCATTAAAAATTGTACGCTTTCCTTTCGTAAATGAGAGAAGTTTTGTATCCTTTAGCTTGGTCTAGGGGCGTGGCGTGCCATATAAACTCGTTCAATTCACGTTCTACATCGTAACGGAAGTGCCGGGCTTGTACCTATCTCGAAACGGAATATCGCTGTTGTCGAGAGCACTGCCGCCCCATTTAGATTGATGCGGGGAACCCCAGTACCTCATGACTGCGTCGGTAGACGCACGCTAACGTCTACGCGGGAAAAACGGCATACATGTAACCAGCCACTGCCTCAAGTTTAGCCACGCGTGGTTGAAAGGTCGAAAATAACTCGTGTTGCGGTCACTTTGTTTTTGCCTGATATTCGAAACGCTATAGCATCACTCCTCATATAATCTTTTCGAAATAAACCGACGTTCTTTCTAGCGATGGAGCACTCACATTCCGACGGCCAACGCTTTGCCGATGCATCTCATACCAATATCGCTTCTCCCTTGTTGGCAGCCACCGGGGCCCTAACTGTCAGAACGATTCGTGTACGTATGGTAGTCACGCATCCGACAGCTTACAAGCGTGCCGAACGACGGCGAGCCTTTCTCTTTCCCCTTGCGCGCAGCATTCTCGATGCTTCCGCTCCTGCGATGGTGATTACAGTTCTCAGAGAAGAACAGGGACAGGTCGTACACTAGCCAAACTGTCAGGAACCGAGAGTGACTCGCGCAAGCAGGAAGATTACGGTTGGTTGAAGCGCGCGGTCCCACAGCAGAACAAAGACGTGGTCGCGGAAATCAAAGGAGCCGCGACGACCTTCTCCCGCGGCGTCCACAAGGCAGCACCGCTACTCAGCGCGGTTCGTTCTCAGTGCACGGAGTGGGAGTGCGTAACTTTATTGTATCCGATACGGGGGTTAGGAAGGAAGGGAGGCGGGAGTCCTCTTCGATCTCCCCCGCTCAAACGACGGCCAGGAGTCCTTGAGCCCTGGCGGCGCCTTTGGCCACCTGGACAGCGTGGAGTTGAACGTCCGGTTCGGAACTGAGCAGCACGGTCTCTCACCGCTCCGCGGAAGTGATGTGTAGTGCTTGAAATGTGCTGCTCACCTGAAGGGGTAGGCAGCACATGGGGTAGGCAGCATGGGATGTGTTCAAGGTCGGCCCTTGCTGAACATAATTTGGGAAAGAAGAGCGTGCAAAGACGACGCTTGGACTTCTGTACTGAGAAGCCATCACAGCGCATAGAAATGCAATAAAGGCGCTGCTCTCTCTCTCTCTCTCTCTCTCTCTCTCTCTCTCTCTCTCTCTCTCTCTGTCTCTCTCTCTGATAAGAAGTAAGAAGAGTGAGTAAGCTGATGTTCGCGAAAAATCACTTATTGTTGTCCACCGTTTATTGACCAAAGGAAGGTCCTGGGTCTGAGACAGATAGGTAGTGGAGGGAGGGGGGAGGAACGTAGAGTACAGATCCTCAATGGGCTTCTTGAAGCGAGCCTTGAGGTATTTTGAAAGGGCACCCGCTTCGTACTAGACCAGCCCTATACCGAACCTGTTAAACAGCTCTTAATATCAACTGAGCTAAAGTGCGTGTTAACACGATGACGCCAAGAATGGTGCTATTTATGTTTACCGCGTTCGAAGCAGCCGCAGAGAGCAGGCAGCGTTCGACAGCAGCTCTGTCAACACCGGCTGTGAGGCGGAGATAGATGAGAAGCGATGCTTCTTTTCAGAATAGATCTTCTGACCGGGTAAGGCAGTCACAATGGCCCAGCCTGGCCCAAGTAACGCTCGCGGCCTCTAGACGCGAAATATTCAACGAGGCAGCAGATCCACCGCGACTGAATGTCCATTCCTCGATCCTTCGTACCATTGGGTACTCAGGCTCGTTGGTACCGTCAGGCCCAAAACCTCCAGGTGATTTCATGGAAAGGAAAGGAGGAGGTAAGCAGTCGCAGACGGCACAGGAGGAGGAGAATACAAAAGAGTGGCTGCTTCGTTGCAGTTCCTCCAACGGGACTCATTAAGCGCACGCATTCGGATGGACGAAGGCAACCGGTGCGCCTTTAGCAGAAGCTGCTCAGCAGAGAACGACCTTGCCCACTAGTGGGAAAAAGAAATGCGCCAGTGCAGTTCAAAGATAGAAGATACGGAGAGAAAGGGGTGGGTGGGGGAACACAAAGATCGGGTACTGCGCGCGGAAGGCATTGTGGCCAGGAGGTAAGTACAGGTCGCGCACAGGCCCCCAACTCACGTCCGGTGGTTTATGCGGTGATCACTCCCTCGTAGCGGCGCTCTTATTCGGGCTTCGCTTTCGTTCTAGCGCGAAGTTCGGCCCCACGGAAGGAATCCAGGAAGCGGTTCATCAGCGACGAAGCGCGCGGTTGCGCCTCTCGTTTACCAATTATAAGCGCCGCGTCATTAATTCCCGCTCTTCTCTTCCACGAGCGCATACAAGTTGTCTACATATACATATATGTATACTCATCGTTACTACGAGCGGAGCCCCTATTGGGTGTGACGCTCCCCTTCTGTATACGCATACATAAGTGGAAATTCTGTACATTCACTTCTGTATACTCACTTCTATAAAAATGAGTATGCTGTACACTCTTACGTGTCCCGCGCTCTTCTAGCACAGCTCGGTGATTTGGTTTTGTTTATTTCTGTTATTACTTTTCTCCTTGTTTGGTCGGAAAAAGATGATTGAAGGGTTTTTTCACCCTCTTAAGCAAGGGCTGCCGCCGACTCCGGAAGACATGATCCGTACACCCTTCAAGGCTGTTGACGCGAAAGGAACCATCGAGCGCTCACTTCGTCAGTTCGCGCACGCTTCTTCCTTGGTGCACGCTCAGAAAGAGGCGGCTGCATTGTCCTCTTCAGGCCTCACACAACCGGAGAGCATTCGCTGCAGGGGAGCGGCAGCCCCGGCCTGTCATGAATATTCGTGCCTTTCTCGTCGAAGCGAAAGGCGTGGCTGTGGGGTTTTATCACGATCTCGCGGCTACCAACCGTTCACTCTTGCCACTTCTTCGTGAAGGTGTGTACCTTTGGCAAATGTGTCGCATCCTGCACACCTTGCTTCCTGCACTTTCCCCATGTGTGGCTTCTTATGGCCGTCAAGGAGCTTCAGTTTCTGAGGCTTGGTATGAAGATAGTAGGCGGTAAAATTCGCTGTGCTAGTTTCCGGAGATGAGAGTTCGTGGCTTACCTGCAACCAATATGCCTTTTTAGCAGCGGCATATTGTTTCCTTGAACAATCTCATTTGTGTTCCTTGAGCTTCCTAGCTAAGCAGTGTTTGTGTGTCAAGACTCTTTTACGTACAGGCATGGACAAATGAAATGCAAACACGGAAATATGAACCGCAACACGCTATATTGAAGATTACTGTTCGTCGAGGTCCAATAATGGTGCGCTATTGGTTATTTTGAAAAGCCACTATTCCCAAATTTGTTTTTGTAGCTAAGCCAGCCGTCATTTTGCCTTGCAGGGAGAGAAATCACGCTATTTGAGTCTTTTGGTTCATATATTCGTGTTCGTGTTTCATTTGCCCATGGCTGCACGTTACAGCAAATGGGGCCGTATTTAGAAGTAATCAAAGGAAGATTGTTCATTACATTACCCCGCACGAGCAAAGAAAATAAACGCGCTCCCGCGAAGCGCACTTTTTGTGAAGGTTCGTAATAAAGCTTAGTACACGACATACACAGAAAAAGCCAACCTGTCTATCCGCTCAGCAGCCCCAACAAGACAACCCACAAGTGCAGATGATGGTGAGCAGCGGAGGAAGTATACACGAAGTGTGCCACGCTGCTAGAGTTTGACGATGGTGATAATTTGAAGGTCAAATAGGCGAATATGAGGGTGCTAATCGAAGGAAATATATGCGCCAGCGACTCCTGACGAGCCGAAAGTTATCCCAGACAAGGCGTGTAGAGCGTATTTGCTTGAATGGTGCAACGTTACCGGATCCGCGTCGGTAGC
>NW_027526295.1:150048625-150124393 GCF_048455015.1 Haemaphysalis longicornis
CGTAATGCAATAATTCGGCGGGACTTCCGACGCTGTTCTGCTGCCTTCACCGCAGTAAGACTCTGCTTGCTGTGGAGCACCCTTTAAAGGCAATAGTCGTCCATTATGTCCATATCGCGCGGACATGAAGCACAGCCGATGCCTGTCGTTGTCTACGCTGTGGACGGTACAACACGGGTTTAAACTGTATAACACGGAAAAAACGTATACGGTTGATAACGGTAAACGGTATAACACGGTATAGAATTTTTTTTAATGCTTTGATTACGCGTTTTTGTCTACAAAAACGTGGCTTAACGCGTCAACAGACACTGCTGCTCCACCCCTTCGTCATTCCGGAACCTCCGCGTTGATTAAAAGATTCGTGGCTTCCTTGTATGGCCATACCTGTTTGTACAAGGAATATTCTTCCATTCTTCCGCCGTACAAACGCCCTCCCTGCGGCTGCAACCTTGATGGTACGTCTCGTACAGCCCGCATGCATATTTCAGCGAACCACCGTACGCCCTGGACGTGGCGCTCGCAGAAACCCGATTCCCGCATGTCATAGAGAAAGAATAAACGTATTATTATTCTGCTATCCTTTTTCCTTGCTCACCGCCGTCCGACGCCCCATTTCGGCTCACTTTCCGAAGCTTCCTGGTTCTGTGGGCGCGCGTAACGTGTCATTGCGAAGACGACAGCCCGAACGGCTTGGCGCGGCCGCGTAAACGGTGATTGCGCGCGCTGTTTCTAGTCGTCTCGGGCGGTGTATCTTTCTTGCTGTCCCCATCACGCACTTTCATTGGCTGCTTTCGAGCAAACCCGCACTGGGGTTTCGAACGGGAGTTGGTGTTTACACGGCCGTGCAACGTTCCTCGTTCTCAATCTCTGGCAAACCACTCCTTTTTCGGAGCGTGTCCCACATCGCTTTTCAGTGGGTCGTTTACACACGCCTCTATAACCGCTGTGTAATCTATCGACAAGGTGTTTAGTGCCATTCGTCGAAGGTGAAAGGTTGTTTCAAAGCGGAGTCTTAAAAAGAATAACAACAATAAAAATGCGCTACTGCGAGTAAAAGGGTTAGGATGCGGAATGTTTTGGCGTCACTGGACTAGAACAAATCTCAGGGCGGTTCTGATTCTGTGACGTTTTCTTACGCGAAAAACTACCGCCTAGGTTGCGCACCGCTTGAGCGGTTGCTAATAGATAAAGCAGGGGAGTGGTCACAAGATATGGCTCCAAACACATGTGTTCCGTTCAAAACTAATACAGATGTGAAACGGGCACCTATACTTCCTTAAAGCTCCCGTATATATATATGATCCTGGTTGTACCTAAAAATTCTTACAGCTTGATCAAATTGAAGAAAAATGTGGGATATCTCGAAACAAGATTGCCCAACAAAATAACCAAGGAAAATGTCCCGATCGAAAGGGGAGGGGGGGGGGTAAAAATCGATAAGCGTGTTGAACCTTCGCCTTCATCCCCCCCCCCCCCCCCCCATACCCCTTATACGCGTGCTGAATCACCTTTATTTGAAGTTACATGATTGCAGAAATGTGTTACACAGACCGGCAAACCTGTTCTATGCCCACATAAATGATAAACTAACGAGCATAAATTCATATCACCGTCTTGTCCTGATCTTTATTTTCACTTACGACGTCGTTAAGTGTAGTCTTAGTGAGCTCTTATAAATTATTTGGTGTAATGAAAACGCGTGTTTCTTCTAAATTATCGGTGAAATTTTAGTATATCGCCTATAACACAGGTATGGAGTACAAAGTGTATCTATAAATATTTTTTATCCAACGAACAACTTCCACGATTAATTTTGTAACATGGCTATGTCGGCCACTTTTCTCGTGGCTATTAGTTTTAAGGTATTTCCTTCCTTAAACGACACGCGCGATGCAACACGGCGACGATTGCATGTACCTGCCGAACAGAGACATTTCACATTTCCCTCGCGGGAGGCGCAAACATTTTCAAAACAGAAGGGTAATTATAGGGGACCCCTGTGGGGCTTTCTAACGAAGCGGCTATTTCAGGAGGCCCCCATGGCAGTCCCCGTGCAGTTCCGCGTCCCCACTGCATACTCGGCGCCGCAGCCTCCCTAGTCCCCGCAGGGACAGATCAATCGATTGGGCGTGCACTTTCCTCATCATCGACAATAATGATGTCCAACGGCGGCCCGCTGCCTGACGGAAGCTGCGACCACCTCCGCGGCGCTCGCGACATCGTTCCGCATTCTCCGGTAATACGCTGGACACGCCGGTCTATGTTGACGCCGAGAATAGCGCTACGAAGTTTGCGCGGTGATAAACTCGACTGTATGCATACAGGAACAAAAACTTTACCAGTTCTTCCTAAATAAAATTTAGAGAAGCGCGAACGCTTTTTCTTTTGAACTGCGTCAAAAGTTAATCAAAACAGTCACTAAAAGTGCGTCAAACCTTCGCTGAAAGGGCGCTCAATCGATCGTCTAACCTTCGAAGACCCAAATCGCAGACGAATAACGAAAAAATGCAACGATTTTTCGCGCACTGAGTAAACGCATCTACGAAAGATCTAAATGTATACCGATACGTCGTTTATGAGACAAAGCTATACTTTTGTACCCCTTCATGATCGATGCGTGTACTGCCTTATACAGAACCGCTCCTTTTTCGCGATTTTCGAGTAACCGTTTTGACACAATGGAAGGCCGGGTTCACGCACGCGTCGTGTGCTTGAGATCTTATCAGAGCTTTCCGGTCGACCAACCAGTCTATGGGGAAATGTATTAGTTTTATGACACGACGCCATCAATCCCTCTAAGAAAGCTTTCGCTTTAATATTGTATATTGAAGAAGCCGCTATGCAGGCAATATCTGCCATGACTCTGATGCAAAGGAGTCGGAGTCCAGGGTGTCGGAACGAAATGTGTTTAGTACCTGTTTCTGTTTCGTTCCATAATTAACAGTTCCGTTTCGTGTCAGCTCCGGAGCGAAAAATATAAGAGTTCGTAACGGTTCATAATGGCTCATGTTTGCGGGCAAGAAAACTTGAGCTTTATGAATTAAAAAAAAGTAGCGGAAGCTCACAGTAACGCGTAAGATTTCAAGTTAGCGAAGCTGTACGCAACCTTCACGACCATCAGAACGCCAGTCAATAAACTACTGAAGCCGGAGAAATTGGTTTGGCGAATTTGTGGGGACTGCGTGTTACTTCTTGATAGCGCATTTGCACATTAACTCAGAGTTCCCTCCTAAGGTCCCCAGAAACTACATGCTGGTAGTCCTTAGTGTGGAAACCAGGATTGATTGAAATGTTGTCGTAGATAAAAAATCCCCGACCGCTATTTTTTTGGGCGCCACATTGGGGTGTAGTAAAGAATTGTTGTCTCAACACTTCAATCCTCCAAAAAACCAGCGTGCTCTGCGCGTACGGTCGATTCTGGAGTATTCTGCTTTCGTCTGGGACCCGAACACTTCGTCTGGGACCCGTACCTTCAGCACCCCCCCCCCCCCCCCCCCCCCGTATATGTTCGAATGAGAATTTTTATTCCCTTAATATGTGCTTTGTTGACATGGACCCCAACTATTTTATGCTGTGCATTTCTGCGTCGACCACACACGTGGCCTTCACTATACAGGAAAAAAAAGAAACATTTTTGATGATATGACACGTTTTCTCATCGATAACGCCTAATTGAAAACAATTTATCTACGCCAACTGTGAGCAGCCATAATAGCAATAGACACTTGTTTTCGCGAGCTGAGCGTGATTTCAACGCTGCCTCTTGGGAAGCCTGTGCAGTTTACTAGGCCATAGACCAGCTCATTCTGTGGACCAAGCCGGTTTTTCAAGGTCAACAGAAGGGAGGGAGTTCGCACAGGGCTGGACTCTGTAATCTTACACAAGCCCAATTTTCAAGGTTACCCAGTGTTGGGAAGATTTGCAGCTCTGGTGACCTCTATCGAAATTGTTACTGCCTCACAACGGGACCATGGTTAACACGGCAGCCGCACATAATGGCGGCATTCGAACTCAGCCACGTATTACGCAGACGTGCGTTTGATTCCACCCGAACGCACACCGTCTATTTTGGTCCCCCTATTACAGAATCGAGAAGAAAACTACGCACTACATTACAAAACACATGCTTGCAGGGTCATGTACATTGAATGGTAGCGAAAGTTAAACACATGTCTACTCCCCAAGCTAGGATAATCGCGGATGATAGAAAAATGGCACGCGTGTATGCATGGTGCCCGTATTGAACCTCGAATAGAAGCCACTTGCACGCCAAATGAGAACGTGGGCACGTGCAAGTGAAACAAAAAGACAATAGAAAGACCATATAAGAAGGAACATTCTTGGAACTGGTTCGTTCCGATGTCCGAGGGTTTCTCTGCCCGGCACAATTGAGGCCGCCGTACAACCAAGAAGGCGGGCAGCCGAAAAGTGGAATAGTGAGGACTTTCACTGAAGAAGGTTAACAATGACTGTGATTTCGTGCCGATCCCAGCGAGTGTTCGCTTACCGTTTTTTCTTGCTACTTCTCTGTTCTTTTCTGTGTGACCGAACTGCCAACGCGCATACGCTTCCCCCATTACGTATGCGCTTACCCGCTCGCGGTGATCTCATTTCGTCGGGCTGGTCAGGCCCGTGATTAATGCGGGTCTTTTGTTTTCGGTCAACGGGACATATGTGCGCTCTGCCGGTGGGGCGTGGACAGTTACTCAAGAGTTCAAAAATAAAAAAAGTAAAGAAGCGGAGCCACTACCGTGACGGAAGAGAAGTCAACCAGGCTGGGTTCAGGCAAGCCGGAACGCTGAATGAATGAATGAGCGCAGGTAGCTCATATATCCGTGAGAAAGTTGCGCCATCTCGGAATGTTCGATCGTCGTTGCTCTCCTTACTGCGGGGGCCACCCGGCAGGACACAACCGTTGTCTTCCACTGCTCCCGTTTCAATCACTGGGCTCACGATTAACCTACATCTGCTTCTTTCCGGCTTTTCTTCGCTGGACCAAGACAAGGCATTCCTGGAGATCGCAGCTACAGAGGCGTTTCGTGTGTGAGAGGGTCGATGATGAAGCGCCTCCTAGATGATGAAGCCTGGAAAGTCTGACGTGAAACAACAACGGAACCATTGTACCTTTCTGTTCGGGATCGATAGGACCAAAAAAAAAGGAATTCAGTAAAAGAGTATAAGCTGGTAATGCCGTTACGAAAGTGGAAATGAGGTGGAAAGGAGGGGGGGGGGGGTGAACTCGTCGGCTTTCTCAGCTTGGAAATGCTTACCAAGCATGCACATGGTCGCCCCTCCGCGTGTTCGCGCTCCCGCCTCCTTGGTCCCTGAGCAAATAACTGAGGGCTGTGCCGGCGGCATGTTCTTGGGCAACGGCCGTTAGGGCGTCGTTGTGTGGACCACATGCGTGCAACGGTTATGTGCATGTGTGTGTTTATATGCGGTGCCGAAAGGTAGGCTGCGATCGAAGTGCCTTGTTCTCGTGGCACCATTGCAAGCACACGTCTGCTGCGTGTATGCGGACGTTCCCGTGCATATGCATGTCCGTAAGGCGGGTGCGGCCGCACATTGGGAACCGAGGTACGGGTGCTGTCGTTAATGTTCCTATTCAGTACACGCACGGCACGCGCAACTATGGATTCACTAAGGCAAGGCGGTCCCGCTGGGTTTCATATTTGCAGCGGACGGCCGTAATGGTGCGCGTTAGGCAGTGAAATCGTAAAAATTGGTATAGGCTCCGCTAGATTTCGTAGAATGACACATATACGGGGTACTCACATGAAGACCACACATACATTGGTCTTCTAAACAGGCTGCAATAGGGTCGTCGTCACAAAGGAGATGTTTCGCTGCTGAGACTCAATTGAGGGTGAGGGTTTGATTCCCAGCCTCTCCTGACTTATGCAGCGGTGCTGCGATGGGAACTATGAACAAAGGTGCCTCCAACAATCTACGAAAGGTTGAGCTATAGTTTATTCACGACGGCATAGAATAAAGAACAACACGTGTGAATGAATATGTTGATGTGTTGTTGCCCTTTCACCCTACCTAAGGCCAATTTGTACCTGTTCGCACTTCGTAAATAGAGCAGTTCACAGTTTGCCTCACCTTACGTTAAATCTGTTTTGTTTTAATCGCCATTTGTTATCATGCAGCGCAGTCAAACATGAATAAGTACAAACTAGGACCCGTCTCAGCATTGCTGAACTTCCCCGGAAATCTTTAAGTTGAGATTCCAATACTTACGGCGGGCCAGCACGATAATCGCTGTTACAGTTGTAGACTAATCATATCGGCTAAGCTGTTGGCCCAGTGAGAGAGAGAGAGAGAGAGAGAGAGAGGGAGAGAGAGAGAGAGAGAGAGAGAGAGAGAGAGAGAGAGAGAGAGAGAGAGAGAGAGAGAGAGAGAAAATACATTTATTGAGCGTCTAAATTGGGAGTGGTTCCTTATTCACTGGAGCCCATATGATGTCATGGCCGCCTGCGCCCGGTCGACCAGCGCTAGCTGGGTCGCGAGGGAGGAGCTGGACATCAAAATCTCCCATTGCTCTCTAAAAGAGGGGGTGGGGGGATGGGGGAGGGGTGGATTTTCTGAGCTGAAGTCGCACTCCCCAATTATGTGGCGGAGTGATCCTGGTTTTTTACAAAATTTGCATTCGGCCGAGTATTGCTCCGGGAACATGAGGTGTAGACTTGTTGGGTGGTGGAAGGATCCAGATTGAATGAGGCGAAAGACTGTCTGCTGCTCCTTAGTGAAAGAAGCATCCGTTATGTCACGTTCTACAATGCCGCTTGCAGCTCCCTTGCGTACACAGTGTATACCTCGGCGATTTCCGCGACCGGGAAACCGGGGCAGCAAGAGTGATGGGAATGATCCATTATCGTACGCGCTGCGCCATGCGGGCGTAGTCTTGCGCCGTCCGCCGAGCTCACGTGCGCACGCATACAAGAACGTGCGGAACTATGCACTGCCGCGGACGGATTATGGTTCCTGAAATTGGGTCGCCTCGCCTTCTTTGCCGTCCACAGCCACACCGCAACTCTTCCATGCGCGGTCACACTTGCGATTATCGCCTTGTCATTAAGACGCTTCTCTATAATCCCAGCAGCGAGTATACCGTAGCTTCAAAAGAACGAAGGCGAAAAAACACTTCGACAGGTTAAGCGCCCTAACGCGTGAATACAAAGTTATGGCAAAAAACGCGAAGGCGGGCTACTTAAATAGGCTAAACGAAGAAATGAAAACAAATCCCAAAATGTTTTGGCGGTACTTAAAACGTTGCGGGTCGGATGCTACCGGTATTAACGAAATCCAATATAATAATCAAGTGTTCTCGGAAGATATAGACAAGGCGAACTGCCTTAATGAATATTTTCGTTCTGTATTTTCGCCAAAGACTGATGAATACTGTGATATCCCATGTGCATATCCCGTACCCTTAATGCAGCCTATTGAGCTTAGCGTGAACGGCATTCAAGCCTTTCTAAGTAATCTCGATGAAACAAAAGCGAATGGTCCTGACGGCATTCCTCTGCGTGTTTACAAACATTGTGCTTCTCCTGTTTCCATGTATCTTTACTTAATTTACTCGAAGTCTTTATCTACTGGTGTCTTACCAGATGACTGGAAGATGGCACACGTTGTACCGATCCACAAAGGTGGACCCAAAAAGGAAGCTGTCAACTATAGACCAATTTCATTAACATCAATTGCCTGCAAAGTACTTGAGCACATCTTGTACAAGGAAATAATGCGACATATAACACAGCAAAAATTGTTAATAGAAAATCAGCACGGATTCCGTAAAGGGCTATCTTGTACCACGCAGCTCGTTGAATTTTATCACGATTTATCATCTAGTATTGACGAAAGTGGGCAGATTGACTGTATTTTTCTCGATTTCCAAAAAGCTTTTGATTCGGTTTCGCATGCTGTCCTTTTGCAAAAACTTAAGTCATTTAATTTAGACCTAAATGTGATAAGCTGGATAGAAAATTATTTAAATCATCGTCGCCAATGTGTTGTTTTGAATGGAAAAGCATCCAGTTATGTTGACGTGACATCAGGTGTGCCACAGGGCTCTGTTTTAGGTCCTTTGTTGTTTTTAATTTATATCAATGATATTTCGGTTGGTATCTCATCGTCTATCCGGCTTTTTGCCGATGATTGTATAGTCTACCGGAAAATTAAGAGTGAGCAGGATGCCTTCCAACTTCAAAACGATTTGGTGCGTATTCATGACTGGTGTACAACGTGGAAAATGTCTTTGAATTTTAATAAGTGCGTTAATCTTTGTTTTTCAAAGAAGAAAAAGAAGATCGAATATAGATACTGTATAAATGGTGTGCCAGTTACCACGAAGACAACTTACAAATACCTGGGTGTTTTCTTTTCTTCTGACTGTTCATGGAATGTACATGTGGATTATGTTGTCGCGAAAGCTGCGAGAGTGTTAAATTTTATTCAGCGTAACTTAAGATGTTCGCATCAGCGACTTAAAGAATGTGCGTATTTGACGTGTGTACGACCAGTCTTAGAGTACGCCTGCGCTGTCTGGGACCCGGCGCAGGTATCTCTCAGTGATAAGATAGAAAAAATACAGAACAGGGCGGCAAGGTTCGTCCTGGGACGGTATCAATGGCGGGAAAGCTGTACCGCTATGAAACAAGAATTGAATTGGGAGCTGCTTTCATCACGTAGAAGAAAATTGCGATTAAAACTTTTATATTTAATATTTAATAATAAAACTGGAATCAACAAGGACATGTATTTACAGACGCCATATTATTTGTCAAATCGAATTGATCATTCCTTTAAACTGAGGGAATACCGTCCCAGGACTGCAATTTTTGCAAATTCATTTTTTGTCAAAACGATACATGAGTGGAATGGGCTCTCAAATGTACAAGTGTCTGCTGTGAATGAAAACTTGTTTTTTTCGAACCTGTAACCCCCCTGCTATAACGCCTTCGGGCGCTGCAGGTATATGTTGAATAAAGAATAAAGAATAAAGACTTATAAGGCCTCTGCTGTATACAATCCGCCTGTGCGTTCATAAAGCTGCGGGCCATGTTCGCGTCAGCGAGACTCCAGAACGTTGTCCAGTTCGCGATTATGTATTGCCACGCTTTCCAAAGCGTCCTCGGTCGATCTATCGTATAGTCAAAGGCTTCCAGCAATTCACAATGCCCCCGTCAACGCCAGGGATTGCCGCGTTGTACTTCCGACACCCTCAGTTTTGCGATGCAAAGCGGCTGATGGCGCGATTAAAACCAACCTGCGATACTCTATAGACTTGCGGCTTATCTGCTGCGAACAGCTCCAGTTTTTATAACTGGAGAAATTGCACGTTGCGACGTCCCGGATCATTCGAGGACGCCCGCGGGCTGTGCGACATCATCTTGAAGAGAAGCGACGTCCGTTCGCGCGCAACGTGTTATTTTCTCGCAGGCACAAAGTATAGACCGTTGGGTCGCGTTTGCAGCCTAATTGCCGCTATCATTGATAAGAAAGGACATGAAATTGTCGTCCATTTTGTTCCTGCAGACTCCGGTGGGACGCAAATGGGCGCGAAAAGCGGGGTATGACTGATCTCGGATAACGAGATGGCCGCGATGCGAACAGTAGACCTGCTTCATGGCGCGACGTAACAATACTGTGGCAGTGCTGGCGTCGTTGGTCAGTGTATTTAAAAACACATTAAAAAAAACTCCCCCCACCTCCCCGAAGGGGATCGTGCGGAAATGCGAATGCATTGGGTGCACCGATGAGTGCGCTGCGGCAAGCAGTAACGGAGAGAGGCGTGCGCTCCACTGCATTTATATACATTTTCCGAGCGCAGCGAGCGGAGAGAGGGTACGCGGAAAGGAGAGAGAGACCCGCGCAACACGCCCGCCCCGCGCGCGATCTCTCTCTCCCGCCGAGCTCCGTGATGCGAGCGCCCTCACACGCCCTAGCGCGCTCCTCCTCTCCACTCACTCTCTGCTACTTCGCCCGAGCTCCGCGATGTGAGCGCCCTCACACGCCCGAGCGCGCTCCTCCTCTCCCCTTGCCCTCCGCTACTCCCGCCCGAGCTACCAGCTGCTCCGGTTGCTAGGCGCGCCACAGCTGTTGCTAGGGGCGAGGAGGAGCGCGGAGAGATAACACCTGTGGGCGCACGCCGACGGAGCAGGACAACCCCCGACTAAGAAATGCATTCGCATTTACGACGATGACGACGACGAAGGCAGAACTACGAGGCGCGCGCTCACGTGCGCTCGCGCTGGAGGAATGCAGGCGCACGCCGGCCGACGGAGCAAGACAACCCCCGGCTAATAAATGCATTCGCATTTAAAACAAAACGGAGGTGCAATCACAAAAAAAAATAAAACAAGAAAACGAAATGAATCAAGCTCCTGTCCATGCTGTGAAGGTGGTTGGATAGCGAATCTGTCACCTGGGACGATTGCCCAATGCGCTTCACCATCTTATCGACCAAAGACAAGAAAATACAGTTTACCCCAAACTTGCATCGTGGTGCCGACTGTCTTCTTTTTACTGTTCCTCGTATACTTTACGTCGCTCTTCAGGAGTCCTCACTACGGCGAGTTTAATTTGTACATGCGTACGACGCACGTTCGGGTCTGAGTCCTCATAGGCTATATTCAGCGCACCCGAACGCACACGGAACGTTCCGCGATCAAGGACTTAGATTCAACGGATGACGACTCCCGGCACACTGTTCGACTGAACAGTGGGACCGACGCTGTGGCATTAATTGTTCAAGGCTATATATGGACGTTTCTTTGCATGCGCATTGCACAGCGCAGGCCCCAATCCCTATTCAGATCGCATGCGTCGACTTCAATCGTCGCGGTTTTTGGACCTTCAGGGGAACATTGGTGTGCCCTCTTGTGCGTACCATGTCCAGTTTGACTAGGGTGGGTGTAGAGGCAAACGGCCGACACAAGAAATAAAGAAAAGGGAGGACAGAGTGTCAGGCCTTTACTGGATTCCATGCCTTCCTATAGACCGGCTCTCCTGCTAGATGAGTTTCCTCTCTTTCCATGTATGCTGTTTGATTTTAACATTCCCCCTTTTTCCATTACCTTTCCACTTCCTTTTCTTCTCATTCTTCTACGCCTTCTTTCGTAAGCTCCATGGCAAAAAAAAAAATAGTGGAAAGAAAAGAGTTTGTTGCGGGCGAGGACTTCATTTTCAAGTACTTCAGGACACGCGTGCAACCTATAGCTTAGTTTACGAGGGCGGACTTCGCTGAGAACAACAGACGCGTCGAATCGAAGTTCGCGTCACTATTGCGAAAGTAGCTTATAGAAACAGAAGCTTCCGGCTTCGCAAATTTCATTCTCGTCGGGAGGAGCAGAAGGGGCCCATATCTCCGCCATCATTTCGGCCGGTAAACCGCATCTCATGGTTTAGTGCGCTGTTGCAAAGCCGTCGTCGGCTAAGGAGTGCGAGACCGTTAGTTCTCTTCCTGTCGAAGGACGCCCGATCTTCCGCGATAGAGCCCCGCTCCTGGGAAAGTGCCGCCCTACGAAGAGAAACTCGGACAAACAATAGATACACGCGACGTGTAAGTAAGAAGCACATAAACAAAACTTCTCGCTGAACGCGCGTCCACAAGAATCCGCCCATGAAAGAGCGCGTGGGGAGAATGAATGTGCGCATAAATGCGTCAAGTAATGTGCGCGTATACGCACTCTTTCTCTTTCTCCATCCGCCGCCGCCGCCCAGTCGGCGTCGGTATGAACACCTAAGGAGAAGTTTACTTTCCCAGCGAGAGGTCGTGGCCCTTCTTCCGTTCCGCTGTGCGTGAATCTATCGACGATAGAGCGAGGCCGCATTCACAATGCAAATCACGCTGCCGCGATGAGAGAAAGCGCGTCGCTCGCCGCCTGTTATATAGGTAACCAACGTTCACGACGAGCGACTTCACGAATCCCACGTCCGGCGGCGCCCGCAGAGAAGTTCCGAGCTGGCCATCGCAGTAGTAACGTTCGTAGTTCTTTCTCTACCGGAGAGGGTTGTTGCGCTCTCGTCGCCGACGTCGGTTCCTACTAATTGTCGCACGCCATGCGAAAGAAGGCTTTGATGCCTTGTCTGCTCCGGTTTCTTCTCTGTCTTAGCTATGAGGTGTACTAAGTTCCATGCCCGTATGATTGTTAACCAAAGTCATAGGAAAAAGCCGCTTTTGTGCACCCTCTGTTCCATCAATGGCGTCAACTTTAAGCCTTTCTTGTCCACTGTGGTGTGAGGCGTTCGCTGGATCAAAGCCTCGCCGGCAAGACGCGTCGTCATCGCCTTACGTTACTCGCAGGCAAGACGCACGATGATGGGCGGGTGAGCTCAATCTAGTATGTTCTTGCAGGCACTGTGCCTGAGGTTGTGCTTGAAAAGACTCGTCCTGTACTTTTTCACTGTAGTTATTCTTTGTTTTGTTTTTCACTTTTTAAAAACGGCGATGAAAGCGAGCGCGCACCTTAGGGTGTGTACACTCAGGAAAAAAAGAACATGAGAAGCGGGAAGTGACGGGGCCTGACGGGTTGCCTTGTATCCGTAACACGATCGGAAGACGTCGTTCCGTTCGTGAAGAGGCGCCTTCCATTGAACCTGTTAGGTCCGGGTATGTTGGCACGTTTGAATGTGCTCCAGTGGGCATGCGTATAGGTGCACTTTCAGCATTCGTGTATGCATGAGTATTTAAATATAAATATATATTGGAGTGTATATGTATCTGTGTGCGTGAGAGAGCCAGAGAGAAAGGGAGAGGGAGAGAAAGAGAGAGACGTGTACGCGCATGCGTGTTGATGAATGCGCGCACAGATTTCAGACTCAAGTCGCTGTGCGTTACCGATTGTGCGAGATGCTACAGTTGCACGTTATTTTCCCATCCGTAACGACTCTTTTTATCATCTGTTGTGATAATTACACTTCAATGCGTTGTTTCTACATACCGTGTTTGTTTTCTCTTTCTTTGCAGGTGAGTTTCATGGTCCCACCGACTCGCGCGCTCCATTTCGCAGTGAAACGGGGATCAAGGTAATATTCACTGGACACTATTACTTTTCTTTCATTCCATTCTCTGTTGCATTCACCTACATGGATGGCTCCTTAAATGTAAGCGCTGAAATGCTAACCCGGAGGCATGGTTTTCGAGATTTTAGTTTACAGACAACTAATAAATATAAGTGCACGATTTTTTTGTAGCGACGAAGCACGAGCACCGAACTTTTCAAATGACCATTCTATCATCTTATACGTCATCTATACGCCATTATTTGATCTCCACCAATCACAATGTTTGAACTTGGAAATTCGGGCTAACATCTTTCCGTATGCACGTAATTTTTTTTCGCCCATACACGTCCAGAACCATGACAGTGACTGTAGTAAAATAAATTTTCGCCTTCCCTCGAAGAAGAGGCTGCACACATCAAAAGGGACGGCATCAAAAATAACCTTCACACCGCGCGCTTCGCGAGCTTTGGTTTCCCTCATTTGCAGCGCGGCCACTTTCCGCAGTAAGTTTTTTTTCTCGTTCTTTACAGACTTAGTACTAGTACGTAAGCAGCACGCGTTTTGTTTTTGGCCGTGGGTTACGCAGCCAGGGAACGTAGTAGATGCGAAGAGCATGGAACTTAGTGAAGACGGAGGGGTGAACAGTTAAAACACCCAACTTGTCCTTCTGGATGAAGATCGAGTCACAGTGCATGGAGAATATAACCATACCTAACCCCCGAAAACAGAAACAAATCTTTGGATGATATTCTGGCTTGGAAATGCTTTGAACGTTTTCCGTCAGGCATATTGCCGCTTCCTCATATTTACAGAAACCTGAAGGATCTGAAGCAATATGTATTATCACTGTCTTTGATGTCTGACTTAGGGCGTTGCATTTCTTCTTGGGTTACTTTGGCTCGTTTATTTTACTATCTCTTATAGTATTTGATAGTCTTTTGAACACCAATATGCGAGGGAAAGATAGAAATTCACTCAACAAACATATTTTCACTCGTCACAACTTTTCATTTTCTCGCGCTTGGTAGAGACCGGTAAATTGACGACACACGCTTTAAACATGACCCGCCCTCGTGTTTTTAATAAGTCAATTCCTAGTTAAAATCACCTGTCTCTAACTGCAAGAAAATCCAAAATAGTATTGAAATTGATAACTAACCAAAAGTCCCAGAATTGCGTGTTAGCCATCTTGCCCCTGAACGCGTAATTAGGAAACACGCAGCCTCGCCGCCGGCTTTCCGGCTATGCATGCGTTGTGCTGCTGAGTCGAAGGACGTGGGTTCGATACCGGTCGCGGTGGTAGTTTTTCTGATGGAAGCGAAATTAAAGCGAAAATGCCCGTGTGTCATGATTTCGGTTAAAGATCCTCGAATTCGTCTAAAATAATGCGCGTCCGGTGCGCCTCATTGTCCACGTGCAGTTTGGAAGCGCAAAACCCCCAAAATACAAAAAAGTAAAACGAAGAGAACCTTTGTTCGTGCAGCTCGGTCATCTCTTGTTCAATACAAGCAGGAATCAGCAGAAAAATAAAAACCTGATCGTACTAATAAAGCCACTGTCGCACCGTCCGTTCGCCTCGTATGGGGGTGCGCGTATTGATGGGCTGCCGTTAACCAATCTTGAGGAAAAGAGGTACGAATTCTTTTTCAGGGGCTATTTCGTCCTGTCAGTAACTGCTCGTCTGCTAACGTCATGCAAGAGCCGGTCGGTAGCGTCGGTTACAGAGCGGCTCAGAAAACGAGAAAAAAGAAACGCTTCGTGCGTACAGCCTCAAGCAAGTTCCAGTCCCACTATATAGCACTCTCAATCGTACGCGTTAATATATGAACGCAAACAAGGCGAGCGCTTCGATCGGTGAGGGCGACCCTTTAACTACAAAACCAAACAAAGAATCAACCAGAGCCGCCCCAGTCGCCTCCTGAGAAAATTTCTGGCGACCGCGATGC
Source organism: Haemaphysalis longicornis (assembly GCF_048455015.1). NCBI lineage: Eukaryota > Metazoa > Arthropoda > Arachnida > Ixodida > Ixodidae > Haemaphysalis > Haemaphysalis longicornis. The sequence goes on from NW_027526295.1 coordinate 150,063,589, forward strand.
ACTCTGCTCCTGAAGCGCGAGCGACTTCGCAGCATCGTTTTGTATGCAGAACGCGAAGACGCAGCGCACTGTCCGCTGTACTAGACAGAGCGACTGACCACCGTAGCGATTTCCCGACGCCGGCGGTGGGTTCCGGGATCTGGGGCGCCTACTACATGTCGGTAATAAAACACGCAGCATCGTATGCTCAGTCTTAAAGCGCCTTAAGGTTCTCCTTCTCCTCTTTTAATTTGCGTATAAGGGCGTGAGAAGCCGCTTCGGATTTCATCGCTTTAACGCTGGGAGCATTACTAAGGGCTGCTTATAAAAGATTTGTGGTGTCCGTGTGCGAGTAAAGATGACTGACATTATCATCCCGCTCCTCTAGTTTGCCTAGGAGGAGGATGAAGGGATGAAAAACCACGGTTTTTTGCATTAAAGGGGCCATGCAGACGAAGCACAAGTTTGGTTCATTCGAACGATTGCCTCATTAGAATCATACTCACACCACATTTAACGTAAACGTCGCTGAAAATGAGCTATATAATTACGAAAAAGGGAATGGCCTAGAGACCCACTAGCTGATTTCCCGCAACAGAACCTATGACGTCATATTCCCAGCTTCATCGTCTAGGATAACTGGCAGTAAACAAGGCTCCGTAGTCGGCTGCTGATCCTAATGACGCACTAGGTTTCGCTTGAAGACCTGTTCTTGTGACGTCCTTGTAGACGTCACGCAAACCCACGATTCGGAGGGAGAATGAAAATTTTAATTTATATTGATTAATTTCTTAGTGAATAAAGCTTTGTTTGCTTCCGGACAAGCGCTGGGAACACTATAGAACACGAAATCTTTAGAATAAACCAAACTTGCATTTTGTCTGCATGGCATTGTGTCCTGCCAACAGAGAGAGAGAGATTAATCAGACAACGGCACTCGGTTGGCGACCCGGGGAAGGCGAATTCGTTGAAACGCCCACAGAAAAGCGGAGGGGGGAGCGTGGACACGCGTCGTGTCCGTGCTTGCATGGTTTCTAATTCCTGGTCGCACATCAGTCGAGTACATTTTAGGAATTCAATACGGGTATTGAGTGCCCCTTGTGGTGGCGACACGCATGGCCAGCGTCGCAGGATTTTGAGCTCCTTGAATGGGTGATTATCCATACCAGCGCGAGCAGTGGAAACGTGCAATACGGCGACAGGAAGCCGGCGGCTTTTCTTTTGACTCGCAGCATGTCCGTGCCTGCGAAAAACATTTTGACACTGCGGACGTTGTTTGGAACGACACTTTTTGGTGAAAGGAGACGTCGTCTCTTTGCGACGTGAGAAACCCAAGCTGCGGCCCGACGCCGTTCCAAGGCCCTTCGACGGGCTGCCGGCGTATTTGAGCAAGCCGAAGCCGCGATCCCGTTCAGCGAGGGTCCAGCCAAGTATCTTCATAGCTATGCCTTGCGAGTATAGTCGATCACAGCAAAACGCCCTGTTAAACTGAAGCATGCAACATCGAAGTGGTAGTTGGATTTGGCTCGGAGGGTGGGACATTTCTGGGAAAGCAACTCATTCGGAAATTGGAGCTTCCCGAATGACCTTGAGTGGCTGCACAATATTGCGCGAGACGCACTTTTCCTCGTTCTGTGCCTATGTAACGTTACTCTGTTGAATGAACCAACTAGCCCAACAGCAAGTTTTATTACCCTGTTGAAGTTCCATGAAAACGAACACAAGGTAGCTGCGAACTCGAACTTAAACTTGGTTAGAATCCTAGAGATTGGCATGTATTAATGCGACGAAAGCTTCATCGCTCGTACTTTGAAGCTTTGCTGAAGCTCTATGTAATGAGCGCACAGGAATGAGGTCAACTGTAACAAACTAAACACACGAAATTTATAGCTTTAGCTTCGGTACCGCAGCCACGGCGATCATCGGCGGTGTAGACGGTCGGATTGCATAGCGTGATCGACGTCGCCGCGGGGGCTCACTGCGCGTATCATATTTGCGAATTTCTAAATCTGAGGCTTTGCCAGAGTCGGAAACCAACGAGATAACCTTCGCTTAAACAAAGCACAATTTTACGCTGCCCTGCACGAGATGAAAGAACTGTCGCAACAACAGGTACATTCATAACTGCTGCGGCACGATTGCCTCCATCAAAGCGTTGATATCATGCAAAGGTAAGCGAAGAAAACCTTTTCACACGCGAGTGCAGCAACCACATTGTACGTCAAGCTAAATATGAATGATAGCAGAATATTTTATGAGCAATCAACAACTGCCTCGAACGGGTACAAGCTTCGGCAGAATGCTTGCGCGCGGGTGGCGCGGGCATGAAATGCCCCCGCGCTGACAGCGGCGACCCTAGCGGCAACTTTTGTCCCTGTATGAAACGGGAGCCGGAGTTTCGTGTCCAGAAAAGCATTGAAGGACTCTGTCCATACCAACCATTCATGACATATCGAAAAGGCGCAGCCGCTGGAAGGTGCCCCTAAAGAGATTTCTTGAAAACCGATTGGCAGTCTATTTATTGACATTTGGAATATTGACTGAGTGACTATTAAACGCTAATGCCATGACACCACCGCGTATAATTTCTGTATTTCAACGCACCTGGTGCAGTACCGGCGTCATGGTGTTTTAAGTGCGCGCCACAAGAACCTTAGTCTAGAAACTTCTGGCAATGGCCCTGTCAGTGTTTTAGACTTTGCCTTTTCGGAGTCTTTCGTCGTGCAAGTGCGCACGAATGGGCTGCAGTGTGCATGATGATTATGTCGATGATGACAGTTTTATTCCTTAACTGGGAGCGAGGAAGAAAACGCTCGGAGGAGGAAATGGGAAGGAGAAGGAAAAAAGAAGACTAAAGCCACACGCAATAGGTCACATGTTCTGCCCGTTACACCGATAACTCGCCAGCTGGTGCCATCATCGAGAGAGGAATTTTTACTACGTTCTCCACGTCGATTTGGACCGGACGAGTTTCTAGAGGGTCACGACCGCGGGGTTGGACATTGTATTGAGTGATCGTATTGTTCCCACCAGCACAGCTTTCTCTTGCGAACGGCGCATACCGACAGGGCAGGAATCAGGACACCGAATGAACTCTTAGGAAAAAGGACAAAATAAAGCAAGGAAATTAAAGCCGGAGAAATAAACACTACTGAAAAAAAATTATTGCTTAAATTCCCCGTTAGAGCTGCATGATGCCACTCTCACGCTGGCAACAAAAGAACACCTCCGGTGACGCACACGTGCTCTCATTCCACCGTGTGCTGCAACCCTGCCCCGTAGTCTTATCCGTGCTGAGAAGGTTGCGCTTAGGATGATCCGGGTGGGGGTGGCCGTAACTCCCACCGTGACCCGCCAATGGCCTCACTTCCGAGATTCTTTTCCAAACCCCGGTTGCTCAGTTTGCCACCGCAGCGACAGGATCGCCGACCTCCACCACTTGCTTTCGTCCTGCCTCGCCTTGCGTCCGACGAGAATGCGGCATCTTGCGGCGACGGACCTCCGCGTAGAAGATGCATCCTCTTCCACCACATTATACATGGGCCCCATCATCGTTCCCTTCTAGACTTCATCCGCGAAGCGAACATTTTCAGGTTCATTTAATCAACGTGCGTCATCATCAACTCATACCCCCTCATCTATGCCCTGCGGCAAAATAAACGCTCTAGAGAAGTAACATCTTCCAAACAGCCTTTGCTGTATGTCTTTGTTGTATGAAACGTTTCCTCGGCCTTTTCCGCGCCGGAATGGCCAATAATTGCGCGTAAGGGAACGAATTTGATGAACCGTAACAAACTAAGTGACTAAAAATCATGACCCATTTACCTTTGTGAAAGTGGGTGACCAGAGAACCTGATCTGACAGAGTATTCAGAGCAGAGCTGTAGCCACGATGACGAGTTGCGTTTTCCACCTCGCGGTAGTCGGGGTCACCAAGGGCATTGCGTTTAAGCTAGCGGCCGCGGCCCCATCGTCGTCGGTAGTCTCCGTCGACCGCGTTTGGGGGAGTTAGCCTATTTTATCTTTATGGGTGCAACACGCAATGTGCAACACACAATGTGGTAAAGCCAGCTTACAAAAACCACGCTAACACAAATGGGGTTCACTTCTAAACACAAAACTACTGCTGGGAAGAATTTATTTAGGTTGCAAAATATGAAACGCCGGAAGCGAAAAGGTCGCCGAATGGAGTGGGTGTGCCAAAGTGGGAAAAAAGGGGCATGCAGCTTTTCTCGTCCCACGGTCGCAAAAAAAAAAAAAAAAAAAAGAAGAAACACGGGGGAGTTAGCTTGGTTAGCCTAAGCAGCGCCGCTTCAAAAACGCGCTCGCCATGGTTTCTCTGAAGGAAGAAATTCTGAGGTAACTGGACTCCTAGGAAATTTCAGTTGGTGCAGGTGAAGTGTTTATCATCTTCGACAGGCTGTTATGACTGGGAAGGTAGAGCAGAGCTTGTACGTATGCGGCGATCTTGTAAAGAGACTTGTTTAACGCGGCAATGCAGAAAAAGTGAACGCATTTTTACAAGCTGATAATATGTGGACATTCTGCACAATAGCACAAAGTATGGCAAATAAATGTTCCTGATTTTATCAAAATGTGTCAAGTTCGCTCTTTAAAACATGCAGTTGGGCGGTCAGCTCAGTTGAGCGAAGTTTTTTCTTTTAACGAACTTTTTTTCGACCCGCTGAAATTCTCTCGAATGAAGTTTCACTGCATTTATATGTTTATGCTTACACAATGAGCTAAATGAGTGTGCTAAAAAATAAATAAAAAACCTTTATTTTTTTCGCTCAGGCGATCCTTCCTCCGAGTTCATTGTGCCTTGTCGTTTATTCATGTTCTATAAGTTTTGATTACGCCAGGTCAACTGGAATTGCTGTATTTTGACGGTATTCCAACATATTTACGAGTTATTACCCAGATAAACACTTTACGCGTTGTGACATATCCGTCACTAAATAAATGAACCCACACAATTGTTTCTGCGAGTTTAAGTGGGGCCTCTCTTTTAAACGTTTAATTATTGTGAGACACATCCACCTTCGGTTTCCTACCGGCTGTTTCAGAACACGAAAATTTAACATTTACAGCATTGCTCCTACTTGCCCAAAAAGGGAAAGGCAATGATGGAGGCTTGTTTTACGACCGCCTACGAATAAGTCTTTCAATTACGCGTCGATCGATGCAGGTCCCTGAACCACCGGTGCATTAACTCGATGGCCCATTCGTCACACGACCAATCTGCAACTTTGTGTCACGGTCATCGATAGCTGTCACGGTCATCGATAGCTGTCACGTTGTAGCAGGTTGTAACAGCAGGCCGTCGCTACACTGACGAACCGCCTTCCTTTTGCATTAGGCCTAACAAACTGCTTTGTAGCCTTCTATAACCACTAAAGAGATAGAGAGGGACAGTAAGCTAGAAAAATAAAAGCGTACTCAACCCCTGCCGGCAGCTTTGAGGCCGCTTGTTGATTAGGTTCCACAGACACAAGGACGAAAGTAATCACGACGATGTGCGATTTATTCGCGATTAGGGCAATGAATTGCGTGTCCGGGGAGGTATTCTTGATCGAGCCATAAATTTACCCCGCCTCCCTATCTTCCTCCCCTGCGCTTGCAGGTGTGGCGTGTAATAACAGCCGATCCAGCTCGCGGGGTTCCTGGGCCGCTTTCGCTCTACGGAAGTATAAATGCGCGGTGTTTTCGTTGACCGTGTCACAGCTGAGGAAGAAGGTGCGTTCGAGAACCTCTCGAATACTTTGTGTGTGGCACCAACCTCTTGTTTTTTTTTTTTTTTTTAATTTGTACTCTGCTGCAATAACTGTTCTAATCCCCCACTCACGCCGTTCGTTGCGGTGGGTACAATTTGTCAAAACGTAAAAGCTCGTTGCTGACGTTCAGTACCTGAGTTCTTTTCCCGCCCCGCAGTTGTCGCAATGCATCGGCGAAGTAGTGGTGGTAACGAGCGCGCCTCGTCGGTGTATCATAAGGATGAGTGAGTGAGTGAGTGAGTGAGTGAGTGAGTGAGTGAGTGAGTGAGTGAGTGAGTGAGTGAGTGAGTGAGTGAGTGAGTGAGTGAGTGAGTGAGTGAGTGAGTGAGTGAGTGAGTGAGTGAGTGAGTGAGTGAGTGAGTGAGTGAGTGAGTGAGTGAGTGAGTGAGTGAGTGAGTGAGTGAGTGAGTGAGTGAGTGAGTGAGTGAGTGAGTGAGTGAGTGAGTGAGTGAGTGAGTGAGTGAGTGAGTGAGTGAGTGAGTGAGTGAGTGAGTGAGTGAGTGAGTGAGTGAGTGAGTGAGTGAGTGAGTGAGTGAGTGAGTGAGTGAGTGAGTGAGTGAGTGAGTGTTTTTTTTTTTTTGGCTCGTTTATTTGATTTGAGAGCGCGGAAAGAACATAAGCGTATTTAGCTTCTTACGTTACCCAGAAGACATAGGCTCAAGTATTTGCCGAGGACAGTGAAATTGAGGTGCTAGAACTGTTCTTCGGACCCAGCCTGTCGGCGTGGTCCTTTCAGGCTTCCCGAGGCGCCATTCGGACTGCCTCGGTTATTGTTCATCCGGCCAGCGAGAAACAACCGGGTCGCCGGCAAGAATCGCTATTGACGACGTGCCAGCGTGAATCGGCACCCCTTTGGCGTGTCCACAGTCGCTCCTGCGTGGGCAGTCGGAGATAAGTTATGAAGACGGCACAAAGAAACGGTCGGCGGTAAACGAGCTTACAGCGCCACCGGTTGCGAGTGGACCCAAGCCGGTGCTTAGTAGTTGCGAGGGCGGTTGTTTCGAAGCGCGTGTGTGTGGAAATGTTGACTACGACCGTGTAAGTGAAAATTATGAGTGCACCCGCACACGATAATGTAAGAGTGCTCCATTTTTCTTTGGCATGAACGCGGTTGCAGCCAGCGCAGCGCCCGTCCCGCTGTACTTACGAGAGCTAGGAGCTTTGTTCCGGTGCACGGTCTTTAAGTATAGTTTTGCGCATCGGTTCTGCGCAGATGAAACCTATCCTGTTGGGGACAATACCATGATGTACGCGGCGGGACGATGAGAAGGTGCGACTGTGAGGTAAAAACATAGCGTACTCGTTGCAATTTTCCTGGCTTGTCTCAAGGTACATGTTGTCGGGCATTTGAGTTTGAGAGCTTCTTGTGGTTAAGCCGACAAGAATGTTAAAAGAATGCAACATTCACGAAAGATCCTTAGCTTCAGCGCTCAATAAAGCGGCAATACAACACCATGCAGCGATACCACCTCGTTGGGCGCGTGTTATAGGTATTGCGAAAATTCTGGTACCATGAAACGGGCACCGTTGTCTTTCTGTGAGCGGAAAGGCTATGCATTAAGGCCAACCATCACCTCCCGGAAAATTGCGATTAATCCGAATCAATTAAGCTGTCTTGGAATCGCACGAGAGTACGGCCTGTGCGTGTAGCGTATATGATTCGTGTGGAGGCCATGGCAAATGATTTGTGTTGGCTTTGACTTCTAAGTAACGATACGCGACGCCTGTTGAGTTGATAAATAAAGGGCGACGAAATGTTCAAGCCATGATATATCACGCAAACGGTAACTGAAATTTCACGACTCTGAAAATTGTGGCATGCGCGTAAATAGTCTTCCGCCAGTCAGTGTGCCTTCCCTGCCAGGTATATACTAGATGTTTATGCATTAAATGACAACAGGATAGCTATGATAACACATCCGTGAATTTAGTACCACAGTGATGCGTGGGGGGATTCAAGGTTTGAGAACTAGCTAATCAATCACGATAATTTATAAACCTTGAAAGCTCCCATCTTTGTAATAGCTCACAAACATAGTGCAAAGAACCTAGAAAACGGTAGGTTTTTCCTCCCTCAAGAGCACTCATTTGATAAAGGCATTTGAACGAAGGTATAGCCCATGATGCCTTACACAAAAAAACATATACCGTCATTTTTTTTTTTTTTTTTTTTGTGGCCGTGCATTGCATACCTTGTAATGGCCTGGAGCTTGGGCCGTACATACCGTAACATGCAAAAGAAATTTGTTCTTGCCCGGAAATGCAGCCATAATCCTACAAAAAGAAAACCTACGGAGCGTCCTCAGAAATCTCCGCAGATGAAGAAAGTGTTCGGGATTCGAACCTGGGAGCACCACCTATCGCGGTATCAACAAAGCAAACCAGGAGGCTAGCTCTTTGAAGCACGAGAGCGAATTGATCAATTCGAAGGGAGGGACAAGTATTGATTGGCCAGTTTAGGGAAAGCATCGAAACTAGAGCAAGTTTATGCAAAGAAAAAAAAATTGAGATCCATCCGGAGTGCAACCAGACAGCTACAGAAAGAAACACTATAGACAGCTATCTTTTTAGCTGTGTGGTTGCATGTCGGAATATTTACAGAAACTTATTCCAACTGGGGTGCTTCCCGAACTCTAAGGTCATGCATTATTGCCATAACTTACTATTCCTTGGACTGGTTGCTTAAACCTAAATTCCCGTTTATTTCTCAAAAACACATCTGTACGGACCCACGGTTTCCCAAGTCACGTGTGAATTATAACATTTCATGGTCCGACCCTTCGAAACTTGAGCTGACGCTCCAACGCAAAATTTTGAAACTTCAGTTACCGTTTGCGTGGTATATCACAGATTGACCATTTCGTCGCCCTTTATTTATAAGCTGAACAGGCCTCACCTATCGTCACTTAGAAGTCAAAGCCAACACAATCCATTTCCCACCACCCCTCGCACAAATCGCAGGCTACACGCACAGGTCGTCGTATACTCTAGTGCGAGGCGAAGACAGCTTAATTGATTCGGATTAATAGCAATTGTCCGGCAGGTGATGCAGAAGCTTTACAGCTATTATTGCAACGCTGCGACCGTAAAATCCACGCAACCGTGAGGACGGTCATTATTCGCGGCTTGGCCGCCGACAGGCATGCGCCGGCTACTTGTCAGGAGCGGCCATTATGTTGTCAACGGTGCGTCCCGTTGTTGTGCTTATGCTGCCGATTTTTTTCAAATACAAAGCTTTCCTAAGTATCTTGTGCGCGCGCAAGACGTGCGTGAGGGGGGATGATTTCGCAATTAATCATTCCTGCAGCGCTCTTTTCCCTATAGCCGTGGACACAAATTCCGTAGATGACGTCGGTAACAAGAGCCGTACCTCGAAGTTAGCGAGACATTAGGAAGGAAGCTGGAGAGACTTATACAAGAAAATTATTGTTTGAGCATTTTTACCCTATTTTTGGAATTAATTTATATTGTCGCGCTGAGAATGAGTGACCGTTTCTGCCGTTATTACAGGCGCTTAGATACATACCTGTAAGACTGTGATCCATATGCCCAACTTCTTCGACGACAGATTCGATTCTAAGTTAATTGATCCATTCTCACCTCTCTCAGTGAGTGAGTGAGTGAGTGAGTGAGTGAGTGAGTGAGTGAGTGAGTGAGTGAGTGAGTGAGTGAGTGAGTGAGTGAGTGAGTGAGTGAGTGAGTGACCCCTTTTTAGACCGTCTGTCGTCGGACAGCATTGGTCCTACTTCGGACACAAAAATAAAAATTTAGAGCGCCCATAAAAATCAATTGCTGCGTTACATGGCAGGCGGCGCAGCAATATTGCCCCAACAAGCGTGGCACATGCGTGTGGATATATATATATATATATCAGGTGGTTCAAATTAGTTTTTAGCCCTCGACGGCGGTGCTCGTCATGAGGCAGCCGCAGCTATTGGATGCGTCAGCAGACTGTGAATAGGAGTTCGTAATCATGTGCAAATGCAAAGCCGATACAGCAAGATCAAAATGTCTGCCTGGTGTTAGCGAGAGATGCCGGAGTGACTCGTCAGTTTCTGCGTCGACTAAGCGCGGCCAAACACGCATGTACGCCAACAAGGCCGAAGCGCAGAGGGCGTACAATGCGAGCGTAAGCCATCACCACACTTTCGCTTTCATGAAATCCATGTGAGCAGACTTAAGTTCACCGAGGAATTTTATTCGTTAAATACTGCGGCCTTAATAATGCACCCAGTTTACGCAGCAAAAAAGAACAAAGGGAACCGCTATGCGATAAACTCGAATGACTGCTCCATGACTAAAACCCCCAGCGAAGAAGGAGACTGGTTTTGTTACTGCCACACACCCGCACCAGCAACGGTCCGCATTGCAGCGGTTCTAAAGGAATACAGACGATCTCCTTCCTTCGTTCCTCTCTCCGGGGCGGTGGCGGAGGACGGACGCTGGAAAACGGTCATTTCGCTGGGAGTGGCAGCAGGCAGCGCTGACCGAATGCAACTGAATGCGGCCACTGAGCGGTTGCTCACGGCTTCTGCTGGCCGCTCGGCAAGCTGGCCAGTCTTTAGGAGGGGCGAAAACGGTTTCACCGCTTTCGAGATCGCTCCGCGCCACTCGCCACGGAGCAGCAATTTCGATGCTCTCGTTTCATATATATCTCCCTCCCTCCATCATCACCCTTCGTTCATTCGAATCTGAACCGTGGTATATAGACCGTAACACCGCCGATACACATAAAGCAGAGAGAATTTGTACCTCACGAAGTTACAGCGAAATGTTAAATTCTCAGTGTGACAGAAATATAACGGGCGTTGTTTAATTGCTACTATTATCGGTAATAATATTCCATTTTCATGTATTAATGAAGCACTGCGCCTTCTTACCAGCACCTATTACTCATTTGTTCCAGAAAAAAATACAAAACGATTCATTCAAAAACTAAGAATTCCGGTAACACTTCTAAAACGTGTTCACGCAGTTGGAAGGACGCCAAATTGCAAAGGAATACAGCCACAGATCAGACACCCCTGCATATAAGGACAGTGTGTAAGACGTCCAAGTAAAATAGGTGACGGGAAATGAGTGATATCTAGATGACAACGGTAGTAGAAGCTCGTTAACTCGAACCGCAAGGGAGGTCATCTCAGTTCGAATAAAGGAAAGTTAGAACTAATGAAAGCGAAGAATTAACCAGCACACTGCGACTGGAAAGCAGTAGGCCCTGTCAACACTTGGGTGCTTGAAAACGTACCTAGGAGCAGTCTGCCTTTTGTTCTTAACACTTTTGTTTTTAACACTTTTTGTTCTAACGAGCCAATGTAGCGGAAATTTTCCTCTCGCCTTCTTCCAAACTGGAGTAAGGAAGTGCAGTATCCCATCCGGGCATGACTTGCGAGCGGATGGCCGCACTCGTGTCAGCGACGGGTGCTGCGCTTCCGGCCTTAGAAATGATGTGTTCATCTGTCAGAGCACCGTACACTATTGCACTGACACCCGCGTTGACGCTCTCTGTAAACAATGCGTCTTTCAAAACGTACACCATAGGGGCTTCAGACTGGTTTTACCCGATTTTACATTCCTTCGCCGTTTCGGAGTCGCCAAACCAAGCCACAGGTGTGGTGGCACGTAGTTCGAATTATCCGTGGCGGAACGGGCTCGCGTTCGAATTAGCGGGCTTATTTTTATACGTACAGTTCTATTGAGCCTGGCCGGACAAACCGCATAGTTCCAATAATGCATAAATTAGAATTATTGAAGTTCGAATTAACGAGATCTCACTGTAGATAGCGGCGGCTCAGAAAACCTGCATATGTCCAGCAACGAAGCCTTAAGAGCAACAGATATAACAACCAACTAAGAACGTAGTCTATACTTTACTATTGCTGGCAGGGATTATGTGCAATCTAGGAATATTTTGGGCTCTGCCCCTACATCGCCGCCGATTACAGGTTGGTATTATGTTTGCAAACGCGTGGTAGGAGCCGGAACTCAATGTGTACGGTTAATCATTGATGGACAGTCCCGTAAGCATTGCACACGTGGAAATGTTAAGAGTGAAAAAAAAATCTTTCATATTTTTTTACGCGACAACTTTGAGAAAAACTAAAAATACGCACCTGCTCTATAGGTGAGGGTCCCATGGGGCCCAGCCGTTGTCGGACATTTCCGAGTTAAAAATTAGTGTTTTTTTTTATATGTACACAGTGCGGGGGAGGGGGGGGGGGGCATGTATAGACTAAGAAATACGGAGCTCAATCAAAATCTCAAGCTGTGACGTTGTGCATCAACTACGCTTAGCTTTGACAAGTAGCTTTGACTGCTTGTTTTGCTATACGAGTATACCCAATGACGGTGAACATGTAGTGAAGCTGACTCACATGCAGGCACAAAGGTTGAATACAGATGCACATAGCGCATCTTTTGCCACAGTATTTACGGTGCCTTATGTAGATTTTTTTCCCCGCAAGCACCGTAACGGAGCTTTGTGCCATTTGTGTTCATAGCAGCACGCTAACTGCCGATATGAAGATGCACTGTATAAATATACACGAATCGGCAACTTAACTTTCAAGTCTTCCTAATCTCATTAACGCCTTTTTCTCTCCGGTGACTGAGCAACATTCTTCATGAGCTGCGATTCCGTACGAGTGTAGAATGCAACCAAAGCCCGACGTTGCCTAACGTGCCTAACGTTAAGATTCGGTGCTTCCGCTCACGCAACCGAGACCTCGTCTTCACTTCCATCATCACTTGCCTCGCGTTTGTGGCGCATATTGTTTGTCCGTGCTCGCCCCAGCAGCAACAAACGACCCTATCAGCTGACTCTACGGGGCGGGCCCCCGTTCAACAAAGGCAGCTGCGCTGAAAGCAGGGTCGCATCTACCATCCTCTTACAAAGCGACTTTAGGACGCATTACAGCGAGAGAGGACCGTTCGGGACCATTTGCGGCGCGCGCTGTTACACGCGCTTAAAGCTCACGCTCAGGGCGGGCTGACCGCCGATCTCGACTTCGTCACAGTCCAGACGCGCGGCCCTCTTCGAGAAGAGAAATGGATGCCCGAAGAAGGGAGGCCGTTTCGGGGGTGTACACCAAAGGAAGCTCGCCTGCTAGGAACTGAGCAGGAAGAAAGGACCGGACTGTGAGGGAGACGGAGATGGTCGGAAACTGGCGACGTCGCCGGAGAATGACGGAACGATGACGACAGGGACGTTAGGGTGACGGGAGAAAAAGAAGAAACCGGGCTGGCAAATGCAGAGCGAAGCCGTTCGAGAAAACCAGCTTGTGGAGACGGAGAAAGAAGAAGAGGCGGACGTCTTGGAAGGTTGTAGAACGCATTCTGCTGTCGCGTTCGCGAAGGGAGAAAAAGCGACGGAGCCGTTTTGCGAAGCGGGCGTCAGCTAGTCGTACGGTCGCCGTGGAGGTCTGAGCGATACGAGCCGGCTTGTGGGTTTCGGAGAAGTCACTGACACGACTGGTCTTTTGAGAAGACCGTGCGTGAATCGTGGCTGACCTTGAAGAGGCCGCGGTTTTAGGCTGTCTGCTATTCGTGTCTATGCATACTTCGTGTCTGTGCTTTTCGAAAAGTTTTCCTTCCGGAGCCGGACCATGAATTGCCCTGGCATCGGTCCGTTCTCCCGCCCGTTCAAAGCTTTACGTTTACATTGCCTGACTGGCAATTTATTCTGCAAACGCCGAGTCCTAGGCATCGGAATAGTTATGATATGCACAGAAACGAAAACCGTGTTTTGGCCGGTCGGCAGTCGTTTGTTGTACTGCCGCCGAATCCATCGCATTTCAACTGCACGTGCCGCTAATACGCACCCGAAATCCACAGGAGCTGTGCGGTGGGTATGGATCCTCGAGAACATTTAAAGGACACTAAATGGAAATTGACGCGGAAATTGGACCGGTCGTATTCTACAGAATTTCAAGACGAAAGGAGCAAAGTTCTCTTTGTTTGGAAATCAAACTTGAAGAACGGATTTTGCTCATTGCACGAGCACTTTTTTCATGACGACTTATCTTTCGAAGTCACAAACTGTGCATAACATAGCGCCTATCCTGGCAAGCGAAATGCATTAACTCTTTACCAAAGGTTTTGCACATGCTGATATGTGGCAAGGTTCCTTTGTTTTACAACTACGCTTTTAAACAAAGGGCATCTTCGATTTACCAGTCCTGGACAGTCCGCGGGCCGTCCGAGGACTACGTTCGGACCCGAAGTCCCACAGGAATACACGAGAAAGTCGAGTGCCAGATCGCGTGTAGGACAGTCCGCAGACGATCCGGGACTGATAATCGAGGAGGCCCAAAGTTTACTCCGCGATTTTTGACGTCGCAACCACTAGAAAGATAGCCAATAGTGCCAACGTCGGCTTCTTTTTTTGGGGTTTCCGATTTTCTGCTTATCAAACCACCGAATCGGAAGTAGCGAGTGCTCGTTGAGTGCACAATGAAAGGAAAGCTGTAGCTGCCAAGAACGCCGACAAAGTCTCAGAGGAGTGAGTTCACAAAGATCTGGCTTTGAAGTTCTCTTAATTCTTACCGTCCATGGTGGCTCAATGGCTCAGGCGTTGCGCTGCAGAGCTCGAGGACGCGGGTTCGATCTCGGCCCGGAGGCCGCTTTTCAGGTGGACACGAAAAGTGGGAACGCCCGTGCGTCGAGACTTGGTGTGGTATGCGTGTGTTTATGGCGCAGGGGCAGCCAAGGCCAGAGCGCCAAGTATGGCGAGGCATCATTTGGCGCAAGTTAAAGATACCCGTTTCGACCAACTGGTCGACCAGTTGGTCAAAATAAATACCGAGCGCTCCACTGTATATGACGTGCCCCACAGCCCAGGTGTGTGCCCGGCGCGTTAGACTGCCAAGATTTAATTTAAACGTTTATTTCTTGAAGTGAAAGCTAGCAAGTGGAAGAGAAACATGATTTAAATGTGGGACGTGGTCAATTCAGTAACACATTCTCAGTTTGATGCCTAACAACAGACGGAGAAGGCGGGAAGCAAAAGGAGCAGTTGACTCGGTGTCTCTACAGGGACAATCCAAGTCGTCCATGCGCGCAACAGTTGGGCGTGAAGGTGCTGTCTCCCTGCGCCTTGTTCTTGCAGTTCTCCTGCGGGGGTCATCCACTCCGCGCGCAGGTCGCAGCAGCCGCAATCGGACAGGATGTTGCCCGTAGGGGCGGCGGCAGCGGTTCGCTTCACATGCGCCGGAAGTCAGCTCGGGCAGCTGGCGCGTGAGCTGCTCGGCCCGTGCAGACAGTCGGGGGCGGGTGACTCTCCCTTGTGGTCGTACTTGTAAACGCTTTCAGTGGCCGTTAGTGCAGGCAGTCTCGGCGAATTGTTGATAGGATACAAAAAATGTGCATGTGTGGAAAACCCGATAACCGCTTTCCAGCGAGTGAGACATTAACAATTGCTTCAAACTTCGTGCCGAGCCCTTGCCGCCACTTAGATGTGCGGTAATGGAAACGTAAAATGAGACTACTGCAACAAAGACGCAAAGAAAATTAGGTGGCTCGTCTTGGTCAGGCAGACTAAGCGCTTGTTGCCAAGCGGCTATTGAATGGGGATAAAAAACTAGAAAAAGATGGAGTAACAAGGATGAGAAGGATTGTGTATTGGTGTGCAAATCTCTCTATTTCCCTCTCTCTCACACAGGAAGCATACCGCGACTTTGACAAAAGGCTTGAGATAGCATCATTACTAAGTAGACGGACAAGGGGATGTCTTCCTGGTTTCGGGCTTTCGCTCTGTAGAACCCGGCGGTCGACTTCGCGGCTGCGCTCTATTCACCCTACGCTTCATCTTCGTCGAATAATTAAGTTTTACTCCGCACCGCGAAACCGCGTTCTCTTCAGTCACCTTCAGGCCGATATCTCTTGTTCCGATAGCTTCCATACGCCCCAGCACAGTGCGCAGACGGATATAGGGTCTCAAGCGGTGGCTAGCTGCTTTTGCAAACCCGTGAAGTGAAAGATCGCGCGGGCGAGTTTGAAAACTGCGACGGTCCCGTGGCAGACGCAGTTCTTTTCTTGTTGTTGTACTGTCCACTGCTTCCTTTTGAAGCGAGGCAGTTTCACAGACAAGCCACGACGCACACGTGCTCACGTGTTCATCTTGCCCCGCTGCAATTCAAAGAGAACAGAGAAACCTCAACGAGATTTGAAAATGATGTTTCGCGATCGGGAATAATCAGGAAATTTTTTTTTTAATTATCCGCGCTTCCTCGGTTCCAAGACCGTTTCTTCGCCGCTTTTCTCGCTCGCACATTCTCACTTTGAACTACCGGCGCCTCTTCGTTTCTCGCGGCAGCGGTAAGCGCTTCCCCGTCCGTTAGCCACTTGTCGGCGGTGAACGTTGGGTAACGCAGCCTCTATTTCCCACTTCCGGTCTTTTCTCGCACTTTTCTCCTGCTTTCAACTCGTACCAAGCAGCCTTAACAAGATTAAGCGCCCCGAAGAACTCAGCTTTGTGTGTGTTAAAAATACAAGGCACCCGGTTGAGTGGTTGAGCTCGTTGGTACGCGCTAAATTTTCATTTTGACACGAAGACACGGAATGCTGATGCCGAAACGCTTGCTGCTCCGGAAGAATATGCGGGATACAAATGCCCGAAACACGTCACATTAAAGATATGGCTTCCTAGAGGACGCTTGCCGTTACCTTACAATACATATATTTATGTATATACCTATATGAAATAAGAGAACAAAAGGACCAAGAAGCAATGAATATGTAGGAGGTGTTTATTTGAGGTTCATCACCAGACAGACATCGGAGACGATAGCTAAAGAGTAATCATCAGATTCAAAATGTTAGTTTACATCCATACGCAATGTGAAGCCGAAACGAAAACTGCTGCTCAGATTCAGGCAAGGAAAGAGCCGGTCTGGCAGCAGCGTAACAGCAGGACCATACACATTCTTTGGTTCCATTTCTCAGAACAAATTCGTTCGTTTGTTGCCCTCAGGGAATTGCGAATGCTGGGACGAACGTGTGTTAAAACGTCCGTGCTCATGTGCCATTGTGAGTGCCAGAATGCAGCAAGCAATATGTTTACGGAGTGTGGCAGGGGTGGCAGCATGGACTGGAAATAACTTTATTTCAATAAAACTTGCAGTGGGCTTGGGTCTGTTACGACCCCCGCCCCGACGTGGCCCACCGTCGCATCTTCTTTGCGGCCTTACTAAGGGCTAGCCCCTTTGCGGAGCCCGTGCCTTTATGCAAAAGCACGCATCCCGCCATCTGTCCCTCTCTTTCCTACGGCGTGTTGTTGCGCCCATTCGTCGGCGTTCTCCAGCGAACTCTTGAGGGGTGCATTCTCCCGCGGCATTGAAGAAGTCGGTCGCTTTCTCCCACGGTTCGTGCACATTACAGAGGCGTCCTTGACATTTCCGCGTTCTGCGCCTCCCCTCCTTGTTGGTGGTAATATTGCCCCGCCGCCGTTGTTGCCGTCGGCCGGTTTACCCGCGCCTCCACGCACGGACTGTTCACAGCTCGTATACACGTTTCCTCGCCTACTCCGAGGCGGAGCGTCGAAACTTAATGACGATAGTCCGGCTTGCACTTCATTCTCCTTTCCTCCAATTTGCGTTTTCTTTTGTTGTTCGTTGAAATTTCGCTGTGATGGTAGGAGAAAGCGGAGTAGTGAGGCATTCTGTTGTGGGCGTGCTTAAGGGAACAGAGGTGCTGTAATGAAGTAGTAGGGTTGGGAAACGAAATTGAGAAAAAGGAAATAATCGCTGTATTCTTTTTCTTTTCGGCCTCCCGAAAAAGACGTGAAGTTGGGAAACGGGAGTAGCGCTAGTTGGTCGTAAATTATGTCCTTAACAAAGTATAAAGCTCGTTTTTTTTTTCTTCCTAAATCAATTTCTCTAATTCATTTCTTTGTTTTCGCTTTTTTTTACCTTTTTTGCGAAGTACGAATCATGCCCATATAGGATGTCTCTACATTTTTATTGGCGTCAACGTTTGGCAAAAATATGGCTACGCTTTTCGTTCTGCTCGATCTCCAGCGCTTTGAACGTTTGCCACAATTTACATTGAGAACCTGGTACGCATGGGTTCAGTAAATGTCTTAACACTTCAAACGTAGTGTCCAGCTTACATGTATTGTCGATGTTATCACATGTATCGTGCTTCTGGCATTTCTCCTCGAAACAAGCAATATATGTATGGTGTCACGGTTTTGTCTTGGAAACACCATCAAATGAAAAAAAAAAAACGCAAATCTTTCCTTCGGCTCCATGGTATCGCGAAAAGCAATAACATTGGAGTGTATCCATTGTACTATGAGCTCCGTATCCCGACTCAACGTTGCAAGCACAAAGCGTCGTTTTCAAGTGCTCCGCCGCTGCACCCAAAGATGCTGGCGGCATTTTCTGCCTACAGCGGCAATAACTTCCACGGAAGTGAAGAGCAAACATACCTGTCCCTACGAGAGCTTTCTGGGAACGTTTAACCGCTGTTGTCGCTTACTAATCGCTGCAATTCATAACGCGCCGCCCCTTCGGCCGCACAAATTTTACACTTTCCAACTTACCGGGTCCGAAGGTAGCTACTGAAAGCAGCCTCAACCCCATTCGATGCTCGCGTGGAATTACGAGTTGGTCTAAATAACACCAGACACACCCTTTCGTTCCAGCTCCTCTACCGCAGTTCAAGAAAATACCTCTGAGGGCACCCTGACGTCTCTTTTAGAGGCTGGGTCACTTAAGCCCCGTCGATAGCGTCTAGCGAGAATCAGCTCGCGAATTTATTGAGGAGGCGGTCGGTAGGCAGAGTTTTACGCAACCGAGCCGTCTAAGAATAACGGTGCGCGTTACGAATGGCGCCGGCGATTACTGCACAAGATCAGGGCCCCATTACCAACGATTCCACCGAAGACTGCCAACCATCGCTCGTGCAGGTTTCGTTTTATGTCCAAAGATTAGTTGTGCCCTGCTGCTACAGATCCGCTGTACGAAATCGGCAGGCATAACGGCGCACCCTGTGCGTGCTCTTGGATACGGGCTCCCACGAAAATGGGCAAAGAATACACACCGGTATGCACATATCCGCTTATAACTCGAACGCCAACAACAGGCGCACGAACGCAAAACACACTTGGAGAACGGGCGCGCAGCGCCAAATGAGTTCCCATTCGTGATCGGTGGGGTGGCTCTCTTCCTGGCCACAGCCCTACTGTGCGCACTTATTCGGACGCACGTCATCGCCGGCCAAAGCCTATACCGCTGCTTCGCCTACGTACAAAAATAAGAGCGGCTTCGTATGGATAGATAAGTGTGCTTGAGGCAGATATTTATACACGGTCGCCTCGCCCCGCCTCGCCTCTGCTGGCACAGCAGTGACTCGCCTTTCTTCTTAGGTGGCACTCGCACAAAGACGGGAGTGACACTATTCGCACGTTATTCGCACGCCCGAGGCGTCAGCCTGCCGTTTTCCCTGACGCCACGCGCGGGATTTTAGGCGCCGCACGAGTGCGATTATAGTGAACCCGTTCTATGGGCGCGTATGGTAGAGATATAGGCGGGTCTTTACTCCTTCTGTGGGGGGTGTGTGCTCCCGATGTGATTGCGCGAAAGACGGTGTCCGAGTGGAGCTGCGGTTCCTTTGCGTCTTCTAGCTGCGTTTCCGGTAGGTAGGTTGGTAAATAAATATATGTGGGTGCTTATTATGCCAAGAGCGTAATTTGGTGGATTGGCCTGTCACTTCTTGCGTTAGTGTTGTATGTGTTCGGGAACAGGTACTCGCATCGGAAGTTTGCGTATCGCTGTCGAGGGCGAAGGATCGGGGGGACGGTATAGTCCAGCGGGATAGCTCACCGAAGCCATGATCAAATTTTACAGCTCTAAATCATATAGAATTCCTTTCGCCGTGGGTTACGGAGGTGTAACTTCCTTCACAGGGGCTACAATTTATTGCATTACTCAGTGAAACTACCGGACCCCATCGCGGTTGAAGAAAATTCCTTAGATTGTCATTGCGATGAGAAAATGGCTTCTAAAAATGCAACGTTTAGATGATGCGAAAACAAAAAGTCATCTAGAACTACCGTCTTTGGGGTTGTAAAATCACGCGAGTCATATATATTTTACACCGCTGATTTTTAGGCACCTATCACAAAAGCCCATAAAATTTCCCGTTAGATTGCAAGCTTACTGGGAGATGGGTCTGAAATTATTTTATTATTTCCCCCTCCTTTGTTTCTCTCTTTGATCACGCGTTCCAAAAATTTGTTTTTTGACTTGGCTATTCAAAATTAAAATACGACCCTTGGAAAGATCCGAAAAAATGTGTTTCAATATACAAAAAAAGTTTCACTTATATATACATCTCAGTAATGAACATTGGAGAATATTTTTATTTTTATTTTTATCCATTTATTTATTTATTTATTTATTTTTATTTATTAATTTTTTATTTATTTATTTATTTATTTATTTATTTATTTATTTATTTATTTATTTATTTATTTATTTATTTATTTATTTATTTATTTATTTATTTATTTATTTATTTATTAGCACCCCCACAATCCAGGGTGCAGGGATTTTATCAACGCGGGTGACAAGCGCGAACTTTTTTACACTTTTGTAGTTGACAACAAAGTTGAACAAAACAACAAGCAACATTTCACTGAAACACCCTGATTAAACACAATGAAAACAATGCATAAGATGGCTGTTGGACCTAACGCCATCAGCCAGTTCATTTTACGCTGCGACTGTTTCGGGGACAGTTAAAAGAACTTTAGAGCGACGTGTTATTCTAACCGTGTCCACCAGTCCCCTCCAGCTCGTTCCTTTGGAGCTCTGCTCCAGGAGACGCGTGATGTTCACAGTTTTCACCCGAAAGAAAGAGAGCGAGATCCCACACGCTGTGCCTGCTGTCAGCTCACGTAAGAGTGCAAAAATACAAGCCGAGAAGCGCCGTAAAAGTATGACGTGCGCGCAGCGGATAGTGAGAATGGAGTCCTCGAGAGGAAAGATAAGAGCGACGGCCCGGCAGTTTGGTCAGGTGCACAGGCAGAGAGAGCGCGTTGTGCGCCATACGCGAAGACCAGCGGCGGCGATATCTTATGTGGGACAGCCACGATTTCCGTGACGCAGATTTCTCTACCTGCGAGGACGACGGAGGGGTCCATTCAAGTTCGGCGGCGGATCGTCACGACGCCCGAGAGAGAGCGTGCGCCCGGCTGAAAGAGCCCGCACAGAACAGAACGTTTTCAGGCTGGAGCGGCAGCGTCCGGATATGCTTCCTCCGGTGTTGTTGTTCTCTTGGTACCTTGGCGGACGCGCCTTCAGCCACGTGGGGCCATCTCTGGGGGTTACGCAAAATTAGGATGCACAAAATTAGGAAGAAAAATCATGCATTCCTATGTCTAACGGCGATGATGGTTGAACCCGAAGGTTTCTTTGTGCGCAATCAAATGGAAAATGGCCAAAGTCAAAGCCGCTGTGATCAAAAGTACAAATTGCGTGTGAGTCATTGTGAGAGCTCAATGAGTCAAAGTTCGCGCTCTAAACCTTCGTCTTCGTTAGACGGAGGGGTGCATGATTTTCCTTTGTTGTTGTTGTTGTTGCTGTTGTTGTTGATGATGATGATGATGATGATGATGATGGTGGTGGTAATGCTGGTGGTGGTGATGATGTAACATCCCATGAAGACACCTCAGCTATAATATACATACCGTTAGAAGGCTGTGTTTTAGGTTTTGCCAAGCGTACTTAACCGGCTCAACAACATCAGATTTCATCATTCCAGAAGCTGCACTCCGGAGTAGTTTCCACTCTGTATCATCATAGTATATCCGCAAGCCGCCCTACAGCATCGTTCTGAGCGCCACTAAAGGTGGTGGTGGTGGCAAAACGTTTAACGAGCCAATGGGAAGGGGTAAAATGGCGTGGTTAGCCTCCTAAGACCAGGAGGCCTCTTGTCCGGGCTGCCTCCAGTGCGCGCCGCACCAGGGCGACCTGGCGCTCCGGTGCGGAGCTGGTCAGCTCGGACTCCCACTGCTCAGGGGAAGGGAAGGGGTGGGGATGTGGGTGGGGGGGGGGGGGGGGGGGGCAGGAGAAGACGAGGTGGTAGGTGTTGAGAGGGATGTGACAATGTGTAAAGCATTTTTTTCTTTGATAGAAGGTTTTCATCTACATAAGGGGACCAGTGCCTTCCCACACAGGCGCAGCGAAGGCGTGCCTAGCACAAAAATGCACTGATAAACTCCGCCTGTTCTTTACTTGTATCTGCTACACGTGTTCAGTTCGACAAATACCGCTGTCGAGTATACCTGAGTAGGGCACTGGCAGGAAGCAATACCCAGCGCACATGACGTCCGTGACTTTGAAACCTCAAGAAGATAATGTTCCTTTGATGTCCTTGTGTCTCCCTCTGTTTTGCTCACTCATTATTTTAAATCTCAGCGGGAGGAACTTACCGGTAGCCATCGCATGTTTCCTCAGGCGCGCCCTACAGGTCAATTCATGCGTAGCGGACAACCAGAACATGCCGCGCCCCGCGATAACGCGCCTATTATACGACAGGAGACATTCGCAGTTCAGCCGAACAGGATTTACGTTCTGCGTTCGCAAGGTGCGCGGCATGCGCCAAGGTTTAAAGGCAGCAGCGGAAGCGCCATTGTCCAGCTGGACCATATCTCATTCGATAAGCCATGCATCACCCAGACTTTGCGCTCTCTCATTCCAAGTGAAGGCCAGTGTAAAACAAAACAAGACAGTCATAGTGCTCATGCATGAGCCCGGCCGGCGGCACCTCGGGCATTCAAGGCGAACGCTGTTTTGGAGATTAAGCTGGCAGCGCTCCGCGAGACTGTCGTCCTTGAGTGGCGCAGAATTCGCTCGCCGCTCTCTTCCGATGAACAGTACAGTCCGGAGCCACGCCCAACCCCTGCGCTTAGGCGGCGAGTGAACTTTCACTGAGAATGGACAGTGTATATATGCCTCATAGCCCGCCCATGGGCACGCTTTTTCAGCGCGGTGGGAACCTGCGCTTTTACGCTTACCCCCGTGTGTTTTGTCAAGGAGTGTTATACTAATGACTGCGGAATTCCCCCGAAGAAAACCTTGCGGGGGAGACTTCCTAGTTCACTCGCAGCTGGGACGGTCGGATTCAGGGGATGGCTATTATGTCCCTTTTAAGCTAACGGAAACATGTCGCCCGTCCGCGGCATTTCGAGGGACCTGGCCACGTATGTACACGGCGCACCCGAGCACCCTGTTCGAGTGCTACTGCAGTGTGTACTATTGCACAGTATTCAGCGTACTTTACCCATCCTTCATCACATCGACAATTTGCGGACACTGAACCCGTACACAATCCAACGGGTGGTTGCTTTTTGGTGTTACGCGCAGCCTTGGGCAACTTGTATCGAAAACGGCAGCATTTCGCCTCTATACGAGAAAATTTGTCCACGTCCGTAAATTGAATCCGCGGCCTTTCGCTCAGCAGCGCGACGCTTTAGTCCCTGAACCACCACGGTGTATGAGAGGATACAGAACCTCTTCTCGGATGCTTGCTCACCCGCTCTATTCTCACGAACGGAATCGTGACCGTGCGTGAGCAGCGGCCACGACGCTGATGATTGTGATGACGATTCGTCGTGACGTAGGTACATGCCGATAAATCTGGAGTCAGGCGTACATCGCATTGTTTTAATTCTATCCCCCCCCCAAAAAAAAAACACAAAAAAGGGAAACTCAGAAATAGGCATATTCAGCTTTCACCTAGTAGCGTGGATGTCATGCGGCTGAGCACCACATCTGCAACACGCCTCCCTGTGACGGCTATAGCAACTGAAGCAAGAACAAGACAGAGGTAAATGACGGGGACTCGAAACAGCGGAGAAACTCTCGGTTACAACTTGTTCTTCACTATGCTCCAGCGTCCAGCAGAAGCAGGGGGAGGGGCTCTCACGACTCTGCCCCACAAAGGAGAACGGTCCGATTGTTGCGCGGCGTTACAGAAGCAGGGGAGCCGGTGGGCGGTGTAGACGCCGAAAGAACGGTGATCGCCGCGTACATACGCGTGCTCGCAATGAGCTCCCCGCGTGCATGCACGTAACAGGGCAGCCGAAGCAACTGTGTGGGATCCGCTCATATATATACGGGCGAGTGAGCTGGATCAGTTGGCGCGCGCAATCGACTGGGAGCTGCGCGCGGCGTCTCTTCGTGACCGGACCCGGGAAGACGGAAGCGAAACGGTGCCCTTGGCGCGAGGATTGGCCACTCGCGAGCCGGCTACAGGACCGTTCCGTGGGACCTTTGGTTAGGGCCGTGCAGCGGGACTGGTGTGCATGCCCAAGGGCGTATCTGCCGCGTACACGCTTCCCGTCGTCCACTTACCTCCTCTCGAAGGAGGCTATTGTTCCTTGGAAGAGGAGGAAACGGACGGAGAGGGGGGAGGTGGAGATAGGTAGGCGCTAGTTGAACCGCTCCCTGTACTTTCCTCGTCAGAGTGGTGTACGGAAACAAGGCATTGCCTAACGGTGGCGTCATGGTTAGCGTAGTCAGTCTGGTAAAGGATCTATCAGTCTTCTGCTGCTTACGAAACAAAGGGACGCTGAAGCAGTTCAAAATGAACGCAAATCGGAGCTTGGGTGCCCATGTCTTGCATACGCAGCGGCAGATACGTGAGGTTCCGCTGGTGGTACATTGACGACCAGTCTGTGGATAGCGTGCGAGTATTCTTTTATGCATGATCCTGTTTTGGATGCTTATTCATATACCAAAGCGTCACCACGCGCGCGGATACAACTTTTATTATGGCAGCATTAATGTTCCATTACGTTGAGCATTAGAATAGCGATGCAGGGTATTCCCCGGTAACGCGTAGTTAAAGGTAAGGGTCAGCCTTCTTTAAGAGTTGCGTTTAACCGGTCTGGTGCCATCGGAAGAACACGAAACGCAAACACGATGGCGTATAAGCTCTTAACGTCAAGATTTTTTAAGCTCCGAGAGACCATTTCACACGGCGACCGTGGCTCGTCGCTGTCGATCCCGGCATGACTCCACGCTTTCAGTACACGCGGTACTCGCATCCAAAAGCCAGAACACTAGCGCAGATATGGCGGTAGCGGCTATACGTGCACGGTCACGATAACGCAGTTTCATGAAACTAAAGCACCCCATTGTTTGATTTCCAGGCATTTCGAAGTAGGATTAGCGTAGTGTAGATTGTGTTACAAAGTGGGCTAGTCACATAATGCTGGGAAAACGACTCGACTCCTTTCGTTTCTCTGCGAAGTCACGCACCCTGTGCCGGTTCACAGACGCTGCAGTGTTCGCAGCTCGACGATTTCGTGCGAGAAGAAAGACTTAGCGTTCCCACGTGACCGATACCGCACTCTTGTTCATTTCCTCCTAACTTTCGATCTCGGGGCGCGCACTGTGTAAACAGGAAGGTCGCGTGGTCAAGACGACTTTTTCCGGGTTATCTAGCTCGAATGTCGGAACCACCGAATGCACGGGCAGCTTTTGCGGATTACGGCCGGCTTTCTTGCATCGGCACCAGCGCGACAGGAAGTGAACGCCTTTACTCAGGGACAGGGAGGAGGTCCGGGATTAGCGAGTCTCGATGTGGGCCACATCCACCGCCCGGGCGGCAGTGCAGCTTTGTATATATCGGTGCTGCGCCGCTTAAGCGGAAAATCGTTATCGATAGGCGTGAAGGAAGCGCGACCACAGCGACCACGGTTATATGCACAACGACGAGGACTCGATGTGTCTCCATTTCTCTTTTTTTATTGCATTATTCTTATCGCTGCCCGTACTCTGGTGGTTGGCTGAGAACAGTTCACCTGCGCCTGGCGAGAAATGCCTCGACTATGTATTTTTACATTCGCTCAATGAATGTTTATTGCTATTACTGGATGAAATTACTGGAGGTGCCGCATGACTGACCGGCATTGGGAACCTCCCAGGCCAAATAAGTTCATTTTTCGTGTACTGGCTGCGTTGCTATGCAGTGTTTATGCGGCACAGAGTGATCCACCGGAGTGGTTGTAGTATCATTTGGACGCGTGCGTCTGCTTGTCTGAGTTCTGAGGGGCGACAAACCTCAGTTGGAATTATATGCCTCTTCATGGATGCCTGTTTGCTTTTGTATTGTCTCTTAGTCGTTGTGTGTGTGGTCGTGAGTGCGCCTAAATTGTGCCCTTCGTCGTTGTAACAAAGGGTACAACGGACTCGCTTAATTCGCAGTTTTTCACGGGCTCAACTGCGTCCAGGGCAAGCAAATCACTTTAAACGAATTGCCGATTATAGCGAAGTCAGTTTCGTGTCCCAGGAACCTTTTTATAAAGGGGGGTTATTCGCTAGAACAAAAAACATAATCACCGGAAATTCTGATGGCTCGCCCGGTAGGCTGTGAAATTAATGTACGTCACCGCCACTGGAAGCATCAGAAAGTAAAATTAATCGACGGTGGAGGAACCGGGGGACGATGAAAAGTAGTAATAGCAGAATATGGGATGGCGCGAGGCCTAGTTGTAAAGGGAAGCTTGGGAACTCACTTTGTAAACCTCGTAGGAGAAACTCTATGGTGAGCTAAATGTCTCTCTGGCTCAGATCGTGGCCGTATCCAGTGTTAGACGCGCGTGCCTTGTCGTTCGTTCGGTGTGCTCTTTCCACTCCAAATCCCGTGAGAAAAGCGGGCGGCAGCGAAGAGTGGTTCCTTTCCCGGCGGGACGTCCTATCGGGGACACCGGAGGGACAAAAAACCTGCCTCGTTGCGCGAGCAATCAAGGATAACTCCGCTCGCGTTCCGTGATCAGCCAACCCGATAGGGTCGGGCACGTGCTCCGACCGTATGTAGCATTCGTTGTCACTAGGCAGCCTCACGGGATGCGTTTATTTCAACGGGCAACCGTCATACGCGCTATAAAACGATACGGTCGACACTGAAAGCGTGACACCAACACTTTATTTCTATTCTATTCGTTTTTTTCTTCGTTTTTTCACTCCTATTTCTGCATGTAAGCACGATGTCTCCGTCGTACGTGCCACAGGACGTATTCTAGGGAGGATGTGCAAGATGACATCTCCAACTCTATTGGAAGAGTCATGCGCACTGCGCGGCGAGCACTGTACAAGTGGAATGAGGGCGCCGAGTTACAACTGCATAAGGCGTGAGGAGACTAGCAGCGAGAGTTTCCTGATGTAAAATTAACGCGTGATCTCATCTTCAAGCTCGCCTTCTCATGGGAAATCCAAATTTGGGTCACTTTTTTTTTCTTTTTTACGGGCTCGCACGTGCGGACAACCATAGGCCAGGTCTGGCGTCCCAGTGGTGTGCAATACTCATTCAGCGGCCGCTCTTCTGTATCGCGAACTCCTGCCGATCAACTTCCGTATATGTGGGCAGGTATACCCATCCAAGCAGATTTTTCGTCTTCTCTTTTCATTAAAATGCGGTCTGCGTTTTACCAATATTGCGCATTTCATGTTGTGCGAACTTCAGAGAATATGACTGGGTGCATATCCTGGTCGGCGTAAGCGTTCCCTCCGCTCTTCCTTAACTTGTTCTTTTTTTTTTTTTTTTCAAAAGATGCCAAACGTTTTCCGAGAGGCAACGCAATATTTCAATTGTGACCAACCTCACATAATGACGTTGTCCATGTAAAGACAGGTATTAACAAGCACGCACTAACAACATGTCGTTATACAATAAAATAAGAATCGTTATTCAGTCGCTACGCTGCGATAACGATGGCGAACGAAGACGAAATTGGAGCAGGAGGCAACGAAATCTGTCATCTACTCAGGGGTAATAAGACAAAACGATCTGGCGCCGCGAGGTTTGTGTATTCAGGTATACAACGTGTATGGAATGGGGTTTGAGGAGACTCATTGAACCTTACGTGCACGACTTCATGGCCGGCAGTAAAGTTGCTCACGACACGTATGTTTTCATTTCACTCTTACTAAACCAGGGCTGTATGCGGTAGCGCTTCGTGAAGAACGGCCGACATTATTGTAGATTTTTATTGCCTTCGTACTTTTTCTTATCTGCTTTTATTCGGTAGTTCCGTCGGGATGGATGTGTGATTTACTTGGTTTTCTTCGCGAGGCTGCAAGCTTTGATTTCGTTCCGTTCTTACTTCTCCCTAGGAAGCGGAAAGAATCAAGAGAGGGCGTAGGGCTAGGCAGTGGTTCGGCGAGGCAGCCAAGTCGTGAAGTTCTGTATGCCGAGATTTTGTCCGCAACGTGAACAGCCGGAACGTGCCTGGAAGGGGCTTCTTCGAGGTCAACGCACACAGAAAGTAAAGGTCTCGGACACGCCGAGAATCTCGAAGCACAAAAACCTACATGGATGCAAACAAACCACAGAAGAAAGAATCTGTAAGAAGAAGAAAGGCAATCTCGGAAGCGTGCGGAGCAAAGACCGACAAATATACCCGCCCACCGCAAACAGGCACGTGCCAAGCTTGCATACACCTTGCCTCACCGCCGACTCTTGGAAGGGCCTCTCGAGTGAGAGGTACACAGAGAAACGAGCAGAAAATAGCACAAAAAGGAGAGTAAAAATATTCGCAATGATTTAAGAAGGTAAAAAAGAAAAGAAGAGAACCGGTGCCACAGCGAGCGACTGCTGGAATGCCGCGAGGCCAGTGTGCGCGTCACTTTATGATGCCGGCGGCCGGGCCATATAGCGTGGCAGCGAAAGTTGCGGCAGGGACGCACTTTCTTGTTTCATCGCAGAAAAGGGTTGCGCACTTACGTCTACGCTGTGGGATCCGTGTTTGCGCGGTCAGCACGGCTCCTAGCTTTTAATCATGCCGGTGGTGCTCTAGACGCTTTCGCTTGTAGAGTGCTTGGGCACGGCTTCAGCCCTTCGGAGCTGTATGGGCACGGCGGAAGCCAACAGGGGGCACGACGAAGTATTCGTGTTTGCGCTCTGCCTCTGAGGCGTGTACCGAGAATACGGCTCTGGAAAGGAAAATTGAATAATAACGAACGTGACATGACCGCGTTCCTTCTTCTGTCATTTGCCTGTGTTGAACGTGCGCCTGTATACGTCTCACCAATCTTTAAAGCGAAAGCTTTCTTAGTGGAATCGATGGCGTCCTGTCAAAAAATTAATGCATTCCACATAGACCAGCTGGTCGACCGAAAATCTGCGATAAGATGTCTGGACACACGGACCTTGCGTGAAACCGAGATTCTTCCACTGTGCAAAACAATTGCTTGAAAATCGTGAAACAGCAACGGTTCTAGGTAAGAAAAATGCATGCATCGATCCCGAAGAAGAAATAGATTAGTATACCTTTATCTCATAAACCACTCATCGGTATGCGTTTAGATCGTTCGTAGATGCGTTTAATTAGTGCGCGCAAAATCGTCGCATGGGTTCGTTCTCCGTTTGAGGTTTCGGTTTCTGAGGTTTGACAATCGATTGGACTCACTTTCAGCGAAGGCCGGACGCACTTTTAGCGAAGGTTTTGACGCGCGTTTGACGCAGTTTAGATGCGAGACAGCTCTCGCACTTCTCTCAACTTTCTTATGGAGATATAGTAACGTTTTTTGGTTGCATGGCGCCAGAATTAGAGCGTTGCAAAAGATGGTCTGCGGGCAGTAGAAGGGTGCAATTACTCAATTGCATGCAAAGTGGAAAACGCTGACGTGTTGCTGCATCTACAATGCCGTTCCGGGTTGCTGACCCTAATGCGTCATGGCCGCCGTGATTAGTTGGCGAAATAAAAACTTCATCGATCGGAAAAATTAAATTTCGTCGGTGTGAGCGAAAATCGGTTGCGGTTGTTTACGAAACGATTTCCTCGTTCCTCGCCAGCGTCTTTTGAGTTTTCATCTTTCAATGAGTTCATTTGGAAGCATCTGCTGTACATGGTTTCTTCTTGCCTTCCCTGTAACGTTTCCGCTAACAGTACAAAAGAAAAAAAACTGTACATAAAGGCATTGAAATTTTGATTGGGGTGCGCGCAAAACTATTTTAATGTTAGCAGCAGCTAATTATAAGACGAGTAATCCACAAACCCCCTCTTTCCGCTTGAAGGCATTGGCCTTGGGCTTCAGACGCTAAAATTGGCGCACTAAAACATCCGTGAACGCCGCTGCTTACAATGCGTCCGCTCCCGTCCAGCTCGCATTTGTTTCCATCCCTCGAATTAACCCCCCCCCCCACCCCACCCCTTGAGATCAACGTATGCGTAGAGATGAGATTCATTAGCCAGCCAGGCCGCCTCTTGCTATGGCACCGCAACGGGGAAAAATGAGTCCAGCAAGAAGCAAACCACTCTTGCTCTTTTGCTGGCGTGAGAACCCAACGTGCCTCCTGCAGCGCCTTACCTCTACCGTTTCACCCACCGAGGTTTTTCAGGAACCATCCTCAACTCGTCCTATCGACACAGGCAATCCACGCATTTCAAGAAGATCCGCATTCTGTGTAGTTGAAAAATACACACAAACCCACGCCTGAATTCATTAGAATCGATGGTAGCAATTTAGATCCGGATGAGGAGAGCACCCTCTCCCTTAAGTCCCCAAGTGACAGAAACTGTGTAAAAAAACTGTGGTTGATTCCTCTGTCATAGGAATCGGTAAAACACGTAAGGGAAATGCGCAGCAAAATCTGCAGCTGAGCATGATTTGGGGGCCGGCGGCTGTCTTGTGGGTGTGATTGGCGAGTGACGTCCTGCTGGCGGGTCGCTCCGGCAAAGGTGCCCGTGACGGATATGACGTGAGTGAAATCTTACGGTATTGCGGCATAAAACACTGTCGTGTTAAAATACGAAACCCGAAAACGAACAACCCTAAGTATAATGTTCCTGATGATGATGATTGATGATTTCTATTGGTTTCCCCTTTGTATCGGGGTGATGACATGTCATCTTACCAAAAAAGACTAATATACCTATGTTTTACACTTTTGGTTCAATACTAGCGCTGCTTAGGGCAGGCACAAAAAGCTTATTAGGCACAAAATACTTTTTTTTTCTGTTACAAGTGGTAACTGTCCTAGGCAATATTCCCCTCTCTGCTTTTCGTCCACCAGCATTCTAATCTTCTTTTCGTCCCCTCGACAGCCTTGAAGTTAACTTCCTCTGTGATACCTTTAAATCCTAGGGCTTCTGACAGCCCAATATTCCCTTCATGTAGATTTGGATGGATACCCTCACATTCTAGCACGATGTGCCGCATAGTTTCTGTTTCTTTTCCGCAGACCACGCATACCCCATCATTTTGTGAATACTTCCCCACAAAACTCTTACTTCGCAGGCAACCTGCTCTAGCCTCAAAAAGCAAAGCACTGCCCTGGGAATTATCGTAGAAATTTTCCTTTCTGATGTTCATCTTCTCAGCCCTGTACATCTCTAACGACGTTTTGGCTTCCATTTTTTCCCTCCATTTATTCGTTTCAATCTGCCTTGCCTCTTTTTTGGTTACCTTGGCTGTTTTGGATTCCCCACTGTTCTTTCCGTATTTCATCGTTAGCCTTCTAGTCTTTCTTAACCACTGCGTGTCCACGCTTTTCAAGTATAGGTACCTAAAAACCTTAGCTGCCCACCTTCGTTGATCCATTGCCCTCAACCTCATCTCAAAGCATATTTTACTCTGAGCTTCTCTAACTTCAAACGACGACCAGCCCATATCTCCCTGAACTGCTTCGTTAGTTGTTTTTCCATGCGCGCCTAAGGCCAGACGTCCTACCGTTCTCTGGTTTACTTCAAGGCGTGATAGAACGTCTGATTTTAAGCAGAGTACAGCATTCGCAAACGTGAGACCCGGAACCATTACTCCTTTCCATATTCCTCTTACTACTTCATATTTGTTATACCCCCACAGAGCTCTATGCTTCATTATAGCTGCGTTTCGCTTTCCCTTAACCTTAAGTTGCTCCTCGTGAGTACTTAAGTAGCTATCCCCTTCGTTTATCCACACTCCCAAATATTTATATTCCTTGACTCTAGGTAATTCGCCTTGCTGGATAGACACTACGCCGGTGGTAGCGTCATTGAAAACCATTATTCCTGATTTTTCTGCACCGAAATTTAACCCGAGGTCAGTGGCTTCCTGGCCGCAAATATTTATTAGCCGCTGCATATCGGTTTGGTTATCAGCTAAAAGAACAATGTCGTCTGCGTATAACATTCCCGGAATATGCTGTTGTACCACTTCGCCTTGCAGCATATGGGTTAGGCTAAACCCTACTTGACTTTCTTCCAGTTTCTTTTCTAACCCTGCCATGTAAAGCATGAACAGTATTGGGCTCAAAGGGCATCCCTGTTTCAGTCCCCGATGGATGTTGACCTGCCGGGCGCATTTCTGTCCTTCCCAAGTAAGGTGCACTCTATTGTCTTTATAGATTGCTATAAGGAACTGTACTAACTCGTCATCTAATCCCTGGAGTTTCAACATTCTCCACAGCCGTTCTCTGTTTACGTTGTCATATGCCCCTTTAATGTCCAAGAACGTAATCCATAGTGGTCTATTCTGTGCTTTCGCAATTTCAATGCATTGCGTTATCACGAACAGATTGTCATCCAGTCGCCTGTCTTGTCTAAATCCATTCTGCAGTTCCCCAAGTATTTCATTTTCTTCCATCCATGCTTGAATTTCTGATTTTATCGCCTGCATTACGAATCTATACACCACTGACGTTACTGTGAGTGGTCTGTATGACTCAATACTGGCTTTGTCTCCTCTGCCTTTATATATTAAATTCATCCTACTTTCTAACCAGTCCTCTGGTACTTGTTTGGTTTCTATTACCTTATCTATTGCCCTCATAAACGATTCCTTACTTTTAGGTCCAAGTAGGTTTATCAGTTGCATTGGTATTCCGTCCGGGCCCACTGCTGTCTGAGGGGAAACCTTTTGCTCTGCTTTTTTCCAATCAAGGTTGCTCAAACTTATTTCCCTTTCCGCAGTCTTTTGTGGCGCTGATGTTATCGGTGCAGGTTTCCCTACCACTATTATCCTAAACTTCTCACTAATCACTCGATGAATATGCGCCAACGCGTGCTCTCCTTCTAAATGTTCCCCCTCCTCATCAATCAGGAATTTTTGATGGTTATCGTTTTTTGAGCTTAGTGATTTTACATGGTTCCAAAACTTCTTGGATGCGCTTTTGTCCTTCTTCCGTATTTCTGCCATCCATTGTTCGCTTTTCTGCTTGATCTTCGCTTGCACCATTTTTTGCACTTCTAGTTTTTTTCCCACGGTAGACATCCCACTTTTCCTTCACTACCTCCGGTTCCATACTAGTTCTTTTTGCTTCTCTATGTTCTCTCGACGCCTTTCTTCGCTGGTCGATAGCCTCTTTTATTTCCTTATTCCACCAGCTTCTCGGCTTTCTCTTCCCTTTCCATCGGTTTCGTTCCTTTTCTTCATTAATCTTACCCTTTATGAACGCAATTATTTCATCGTAATCCCAATTTTTGCCTGGGTATTTATTGATTTCATCTTCCAATCTATCAGCGATGATCTTTAACTGCTCATTATTCAAATTATTTTCTCCTATTGTACCTATTTCTGCATTTGTCCGGGTTGCGCCTCCAAAGTGCAAGCTAAACCGCTTGTGGTCGCTTCCTAAGCTGTCTGTTCCATTTTCATCTATCCTCATTTCCCGCAGCCTTCCGTATACTGTCTCGGATACTAAACCGTAGTCTATGCTGGACTGCCTGTTACCGCTTTCCCACGTTATTTGTCCGTCACACTTGCTTTCCGTGTTTACTATTACAAGCCGGTTTTCCTGACATAGATCTATCACTAGAGAACCGTTGTGGTCTGTGTATCCATCCAAACCTTCTATATGGGCATTCATATCTCCAACTATGATTATTTCGCCCGAATCTTTGAACTCGTTTATATCTCTTCTCAAACAGTTTACCATTTCCTCATTTTCTTCCGTAGCACTACTTCCGGTCCACAGATACACCACTCCTAACCATGTATTTTTCCCCTCTATGGTGCCTCTACCCATAGATGCTCCTTACAACTTTCATGCACTCTCTGCCAGTCGGTCCCTTGTTTAATGAGCATGCCAACACCTCCCCCTTTCTTCATTCCTGTGGTCCTGTTGCAACCTTCCCAGACATAATTGTCTATGTTAGGTGGGGCTTCTAGGTCCCGGAGGTGAGTCTCGGCTAAAGCGTACACGTCTATTCCTTCCCGTTCAAGTTGCTTTTGAATTTCCACCCACTTATCTGGCTTTCTGCCTCCCTGCATATTTATGTAGCTGATTAAATATTTATTGCATTTGTTTTTCCCTCTCCGCTTACGGGGTCTGTTTTTGTCGTTTACAGAGTTCTTTGCTCCATTGTTTCCACTTAAATGGCTTTCAGTTACGTCCATAGGTTCTCCGTTTAGCTCTAGGCCTGGCTGCCTCCCCGCGTTGAGTGTGCATGTGTCTCTTGCTTCCCCTTTGTCTCCTAGTTTGCCTTCCTTAGCTGCGCGGGGCCCCCTAAAAAAGCTACCGCTCTCCCACCTAAGCGCCACCCCACCTCGTTTCCTAGCCTGGGGCTGAAGTGAATCCCGTCCCACTGAAAAGCTTGCCTATGTCCGATGCTGCCCACTACCCTGTTCACGTCTATCACTTCAAGCCCAAGTTCCCTGCCGCACCTCACGATCTCGCTGTTAGCAGCGAGTACTACCCGTTCGGTGTGCACGCCCTGCTTCATCACCTCCGGCACGGTGCAGACAGCAATGCTCACATTTGGGGCCGTCGCCCGCAGGTCCTCTACCCCCTTCGCTATCTCCTGGCCAAGTTTACCCTCCTCTCCCTTTAGAACATCGTTAAGCCCCGCGGCAATCACCACAAGGTTTCTAGCTTTACTAGACAAGGCCAGCTGCCCCTTCGCTGCAGTCATCACCGTCTGCATCGTTTGACCTGGGAAACACCCCACCTTCACACGCTTATCCCCCTTTACCTTTTCCACTATGGCAGCGCCGCTCCTCTTCATGTTAGAGTCAGCCGCAATGATTACCACGCTATCATCTGCCACGTGCCGCTCTTTACTGGTACCCGGGTTATCGACTGGTTTTGCTGTCCTATTTCGCTGCACGTGGGAGTAGCTGTTGCCTATTGCTGCTTCCACCCCCGGTGTCACCTCGGCGCATGCCTCCGCTTCGCTGCATGGGCCGAGGTGGTCGTCATTTGTTGGCGAAATGACGCTCCTTTCTAGCTTCCTCTCAGCTGCTTCTAACTTTCCCTCAACGGCCCTCCGTTCATCGCGTTCGTTACTTAGCGCTGCCTCCAGTTCTGCAACCCGCTTAGCTAACCCCGAGTTATCCGCTTCTACGCGTTCTAGCCGCGACACCACTACGCATAACCGACACGTACCTGCCCCTTCGTCTGCCTCGCCGCCATCCCGCTGAAACTCCGTTTCAGCGGGATGGCGGTTCTAAACGGGATGGCGGTTCCGTTTGTTTCTAAAGGTTGCTTCCCTGCAAGAAGACCCTATGTGCAGGGGTGCACCCTTTACAGGCCGCTTGCTTCGTTGTACTGGCCTCACTTGTGTGACGGATATGACCGCACTCAAATGTTTATGTACCCCGGAATAAAACACTTTCGTGTTAAAAGTTAAATAAAGGATTGGCGAAAACGCAGCGGACTGACCCGCATTTCCAAAGTTGTAAAAACTGTGGTTGACTCCTTTGTCATCGGAATCGGTAAAACCGAAACTGAAATGTGCAATGAAATCTGCAGCTGAGCATGATTTGCGGGTCGGCGGCTGTCTTGTGGGTGTGCTTGGTGAGGGACGTCCTGCTGGCGGGTCGCTTCAGCAAAGGTGCACTTGGTCATTTCCGTGTGACGGATATGGCGTCAGGGAAATCTTGGTGTGTCCCGGCATGAAACACTTTCATCATCATCATCATCATAATAATAATTTATTTTTCCCTTAATGGCCCCTTTCGGTGTAGTATTACATAATGGGGCAAGATCAGCAAGGAAGTACATAAAACATGGTTATAAAACAAACATGATTGACACATAGAAGCACAAAAGGCACATTTTTACATTTTAGGCGGTATTGACACTTAAACATACAAAGGGCATATATTTCCACTTGTTAAGCGGTAATTGCTATACAAAGAAAGTTTGAAAATAAGCATTACAGTGAAGTAGATACGTTGTGTTGGTTCTATAAGCGATAGCACAAAGAAGAAAAGAGAAGAAGTCTGATTAAGTGCGCAAAAAATATGTTAATTTCTGCCGGAATTTCTGCCAATCGCGCTCATTTACAATTGCATCGGCCAAGCCTCAATTACAAGCCTCAATTACAAGCCTCAATTACAAGCCTCAATTCCAAGCCTCAATTGCAGCTCATAAGAAAGATATGTTAAAGGAATTAGTGGTGCCATGTAAGCGCTGAAGGCTGTGGGAGTTATAAAGGCACCGCAACGAACGGGTTGGGTAATCAGGAGTGTGGTGTGAAGGTCTGGGGAATTAAAGAAAAGCGAACGGAAGAGACAAAGTCGAGCGATTTTGCGGCGGAGTATCATTGCGGGGATTCCAAGGGATGCTTTGATGTTGCTGATGCTATGGTGAGGGCTATATTTGGAAGCGATAAATCGAGCGGCGCGGTTCTGCACAGTTTCGAGGGAGTTGATTAAGTACGCTTGATGAGGGTTCCAGGTGGATGACGCATATTCTAGTTTGCTCCTGACGAACGTTTCGTAAACGAGTTGCCTGGTAGATGAAGGACATGAAGCAAGAGATCTTCTGATGAAGCCGAGGGATTTGGATCCATCAGCAGCAAGGTTTTCGATGAGTCGGACCATGATAAGTTTTTTGTGACGAGAACTCCCAGATAACTGTATGATTCTGTTGAAGAGAGGGTGAACGAGCTTAACGTATATGCATTGGTTATACTGGAACGTTTTCGTGTTATTTGCTCGAGTTTGCACTTAACAATGTTTAGCTTCATTAAATTTTTTGAGCACAACCTTTCTATTTCATTAAGGTCATGTTGAAGTAGTTCTGCATCGCTGTTGCATTCTATCCGGCGGTACAAAACGCAGTCGCCCGCGTAGAGGCGAATGGACGATTAAATTCTGTTAGGCAGGTCGTTTATGAAAATTAAGAAGAGTAGGGGAGCTAGTACCGAGCCTTTAGGAACTCCGGAGATAACTTTGGTTAAGGCTGCGTGGTGGGATCCGACTACAGTGAACTGGGAGCGGTTAGTAATAAAAGAGCGAATCCATGATAGTACTAAGGAGTCAATGTTAAGGCTAGAAAGTTTTGCTAGTAGGCACTGATGGGGAACGCGATCAAAAGCTTTAGAAAAGTCTAGGTAAATGACGTCAGTTTGAACTGAAGAGTCAAGGTTAAGGTGAAGGTCAGTAGTGAACTATAAATATAAAACCCGAGAACGAACAACCCTAAGTATAACGTACTGTTTAGTACTAAAGGTTGCTTCCCCGCAAGAGGACAATGTGTGCAGGGGTAAACCCTTTGCCGTTTGCTTCGTTGTACTCGCGTCACTTCCGTGACGGATACGACGTAAGTGAAATCTTCGTGAATCCCGGAATAAAGCACTTTCGTGTTAAAAAGAGAAGCAAATGTGCTGTAGAACCGAGGCCGGCGCTATCAGATGTGAACCTAAATTTGAAATAACTTCAATAAACGCCACAAATCCTACCTGGACGCAAATTCTAAGCAGGTCCGTAATCGAGACCGAACCTGTCACACTCTCATTGCAGTCGGGACACCAATAACTACAAATCAATGAATAAAGGTACATCCAATGAAATGACGTTGAGAAATGCGCAAAGCGGGTTCGTGCACCTCCCACTTGCGAAAATACTGTTGCGTGAGCTGTCGCTATGATATGCATATATGGACAGTGCCATAGAAGCGTGCGCGAGTGTGTGTGTGTGTGGGGGGGGGGGGGGGGGGGGCAGGTTTGGAAGAGAGGAGTAAGTTAGAGAGTAAGAGGACTTGTTCATTTTTAAATACTATCTTAATTGAGTTCTTAATCATCGCCCCTGTTTTTATGTCCTCTGTCATCGTTTTCTGGTCGTCGCTGCAGTCCATAAACCCACACCAACTAGCCCACCAGAAGATAAATATTGTACTGATTCGCTTCGCTCTGAACTGCAGCCTCGTGCTCTTTCTGCAATGGCGAGCCGGCGGGCACTCACTGTCCGAAAGGTACAGCGGAAGGAGACGCCGTTTGTATCGCGGTTGCATACGAAATGCGGCCTTCGCAGCCGGAGAAACGGAGAACTCGGCAGCGCGTCGCACTTTCTTTTCCCACGCGTTCATGTGTGGCCGCGTGCACTCACTACGCACACGATACGCACGTGCGGAGACGTGTACAGCGTGGGCGCTGTCTTCAGTATACGCCGCCCCTGTCCTCGGACAGCGTTGGGAACGCGCCGCTATCAAACTGGAACGTCGGTCACTCTCGTCGTGCTTCATTCCGCGCGCATGGAGTAAAAAACGTGCGAAGCGAACTTACCCGGAATATATGATGCGCCCGTGCCGGCATCGCGACGGATCCAATCGCGTTCAAGGACAGCGTTATACGTGTTTATGCGATTCTTGCGCGAATATGAACGTTTCAGCAGTGGTGATGGCCAGGGTTCGGCCGGCAAGCGGCATATCTTTGTTTCATCGTGAGTGGTACAAATCTCCAAGCGCTCCTGTGAGAGGCTGCAGAAGCAACACTGTTATGAGCGTTTGTGTTGAAACGTTCTTACAGAGCGTGGTCTGAATTTACACTCATCTTCTTGGCGAATCCCAAAGAATGGTGGGTTTCATCCAATTGGTCGATTTATAGGCATAAATAGCGAGGATGTGTTCGTGTCAAAATGCTGTTACGAAACTTTCTTCGGCTTCTCATTCATTCCCCTTCATGTCCCCGCCTGTGAAGTTAGCTTTCTTTTATCGTCCATGGAGCGAAGCGTTCTTCGCAGGAGGTTGTAGCGGGCGGCGCGAAGCCGTGATGTTTGTCGTGTGCAGGTGTTGAAGACGATAATCGTTAAACGCGGTAACTGTTGTTTCTCTGTGTGTCTCTGATTGAAGTCAACCACGCGGCCAAAGAAAAACAAATCTACTAAAAGAATGCTTAAACACAGTTGCCATAGCTCATACATGTCCATATTGTCCGAAGCGAAGGAGACCTCAGGCACATATGAGGCAAAATGCATGCACACAATCGCGAGTACCAGTGTTCCTTTAAGTGAGAACGCACGTTTGATTGACTTAAAAAAAGCACCACGTTAAAATGGTGCTGAAGAGAGGCGGGATGTCCTTAGAGCTGTTACAAGCACAAAATAAACAAAAAGCCCCAACCTATCGCGCGCGAGCAGTCCGAACGCGGGAAAATTGAACACAGTTGAGCAAACCTCCGTCGCATTCATTATGGGGGGAGCGAGAGAGGAGTGAAAGAACGTTACTGATTGAAAGGAGAGAGTCGGAATGTTACGAGGCAGCGGGTGCAGTGAACTATCATCTTTCAACGACATTTGCATTGCAGCAAGCAGATCCGCGGTCCATTTTTGTTGTTGTTCTCTACTTTTCGGAGGACTTTCTTTTGCGAGCTTGGTTTTAATACCCTCCCTTAGAATCGTTTTTCGTATTATATGCATCTCGCTTTCGAGTGATGTAAAAAAAAAAAAGGACACCTCAATGGGATGCGAAATGCTTGGAAATATCCGCTGTGCCGAACCATTCATGTACGATGCCATGTGCAACCACAGAAGATCGGTTCTTTCTGTTTTTTATACAATAATGAGAATGAAGTTCAGGCAATAAAAACAATGTGGTAGTTCGCTCTTCTGGCATCACCTTGTGGCCAACTTCATGCAAAATATTTTACCCATGCCTCATGTTTGCATGCGTTGTCCAGTCTCTCGCCAGTGAAATAAATTAGGCTGCCTACGTAGTCGCTTATTTTCCGGCTAAAAGCGACGAAAAAAACGCAGCTGCTGGCTTGCTTGGCTGGCTACAGGTTATTTTGCTTTATTTGTTCCTAAACTCAGCTTGGGAGACACACGACTTCAGTACCCCTGTACACTCGCAACATTGTAACCACACAAAGGGCCAGAACTTCGGCAGTTACGATAAGGCGACGTCCTATATTAGTGAAAAGCAGTGCCGGGTACCTATCGTCGAGACCCTTATGTTGCTGTGCAAGCAGGTTGTACGCACACCTAAAGGGCACAACGAAAATGGACGCCAAGACATCGGCTCCGTTGAAGGCGGGTCATTAGCAAAAAAAACCTCTAATGGACAAGAAAAAGAGTCCGAAGACTGACGCCTTATGGCTCTGAACTGTACTCGCCTGAGCTCTCTTTTCGCCCAGTCGCGCTTCGTATCTGTAAAGGCCATCGAGTACGTCCCGCGCTCGATGATTGCGCACTTAAAATACGCACACAGTTCGACATTGGAGGCCATCGGAGGGAGAGAGGAGACGTGGTGAGGTGAAAACAGGACCCAAGCAGATCGTGCTATCAGACTCCGCAACCCTGTTGGGGCTTGTATACGGGAAGAACGTCTTGACATACGCCAGCGGATCTCGAACTAGTGGTCGTTACGCATACTGAAATCATTACTGCCGGGCAAGAAGGATCCGTGGGAGCTGCGATATCGTTAACGGTGATCGCCCGCCATTGTCAAAGGGGTGAAGTTAGGCCGATGGCAGCGAGTGCGGCGTTCGACAGCTCCACTCTGTGTCGCCGCTCGTCGCCCACTTTTTCTTTCTACTACGTTTGGTTCACCGCGGTAAAATACGCGGTGCCACTTACACAACCAACAGATAAACGCTAACGGTTCGGCATCTTCTTGTTATTGAAATTTTATGTTTGTGTGCTTCCTTGAAAATATTACATGGATCAGGCGTTCTGGCCCTTCGATCTGTGTTTGTCCCATCGAGTCTGGGCAGAGAAAGACACGCATTAAATAACAGAGCAGAAATAACTTCGCCTCGCGCACAATGGCGTCACGCTGAGCGGAAGGATTGCCCGATAAACGAACGAACGCGGACTCCTTTTGCGAAATGTTTGCCATCCACGTGACCTAGAACTGACGGTGAATCGAGAACGGCACTTATACGGCAGATGGGCGCTGGGTCGGTGATGTGCGTGTGTTGACATAACAGGCTGCTGCCGTGAAAACCACGCGTTATACGTCCACCCTTACGTGTTGTGGGGTGTTAAACAAGCGAGAGCGTGGACTTTGCGGTACTCAAGTACGAAATTTGTTGCGATAGCTGACAGACTGGCTGAGTGCAGCTCGGGCGTTTGATCGTTTGCAAATAGCTGTTCGCACTATTGCTATTCGTTCTTACAGGTCACCTGTCTCTATATTCATGTGAGGTGAATTGGTCGGCGATGTTTTTGTGTCTTTCGAACATTTTAATTCATGATGTAGAGCTTATGAGCAAATGCTTGAAGAGCGCCCTGGAACAAAGATGAGAAGGAGGAGGTAGAAATGCAACAGGCAGGCGTTGTTTTATCCGCCATTGAATGACGTCGGTATCCCTTGAAACCGGTGTCTAGCGCCAGGCAACACAAAATCGCGATTCGACAAGAAGCTTGCATACATCTGGACAACGCATAGCTACTCGAACAAGTATTTCGCGGGGGACTTAAAGGGGCCATGCAGACAAAATACAAGTTTGGTTAATTCGAAAGATTCCCTCAGTAGAATTATACCGACACCACTCTTAACGTAAACTTCGCTCAAATAAGCGATATAATTAGGAAAAAATCACACCATCTTCCCGTAGGGGAACCCTGAGTAGTATGCGAAGCAGCCATTGGGTCGACTGAAGTTCCCATTAGTTTTCAGTTCGTCGCTTCCGTTGACGTTCAGCTTCGCGTGCCTTCGTTGTATCAGTAGCTTCTTGGCGTAGTTTGAATGAGTGAAGGACACAAGGCGCGTTCGTAGCACATGCTCCCGTCTCGGTTTGTAGCGCAGTGGGAAGAGCGCCACGTACCTCCCGTTGCGGCCAGAGAGTCATGGGATCGAAACCGGGCGCCGCCTAACTATTTCTTTTTATAGTGGACTGCGCTGGCGTCAGCCCAAACGCTGACGGGGCTGAAGAGACGCGCATGCACAGTAGAGTGCGGACAGCGGACAACGACAACGACGGAGGGAGGGACACAGCCCCGAGCATGAGATGCTTCGCATCTAAAAAGGGAATGTAAAGAAAGTAACGCCAACAGCCAAGTAAGGCATCGGGGAAGGAGTGCACCATTTTGTTTTATGTTGAAATAAATTTAGAGGAATGTGTGAAAGAAAGAAGGTGGAGAGAAACCGGCTCCGCGGGTGGGACCCGTACCAGAGCCTTTGGTGCCAATCTGCAGCAGTTGCCACCATGAGTGCACGATGTCTGGTGGCTTCGCTGCTGCCCGGAATCTGTACCAGCTCGTTTGGCTGCAGCGCCGATGAAGGATCGCCGGAACGCTCACATAGTGGGTGGGGGCTTCAATTAGCGACGACCGGGGGGGGGGGGGGGGGGGGGGGCGCGCCCTTGCTTCCACCGAGTCTAGCCGCCCCACACGCTCCCGATATTGCATGCTGGCTCAAATGCCGTCTCACCTTCGTGTCCACATCACGAAGCGCGTTGTCCAAAAGGCGTCCTTGAAAAGGCGGGGCTGTTGGGGCCTATATCGCTGATCCATTAATCTTCCCTTACCGGGTGGC
Organism: Haemaphysalis longicornis; assembly: GCF_048455015.1. Taxonomy (NCBI): domain Eukaryota; kingdom Metazoa; phylum Arthropoda; class Arachnida; order Ixodida; family Ixodidae; genus Haemaphysalis; species Haemaphysalis longicornis. The sequence continues at coordinate 150,105,974 of NW_027526295.1, forward strand.
ACAGCATGCTCGATTTTTTTTTTCGTATCATTCTCACGCCCCCGCCCCCCCTTGCCAGCCTATGTTAAGCGTGAATTACGGTAAGGTTTAACTCGTCATGAATGTGATCGCGATATCGTACGACTGCGTGATCTTCCACATTGCTCAAGTGGGGAGCAAATAGGTCCGCTCGTGCCATTTGACAATTTTCAGTGCCTCTTAACGTCTTATCAGTAAATGCTAATTTTTTAACGTGTTTGTGTTCGTTGGGATCCACCTAACCCTTCTGGTGTTTGGCTACACTTAACCTTGTTATTTTTCCCTTTCTTTATACCAAATATTGCCGTGTACGCTATTCCCCTGTCTAGACCCTTCTATGTGCGAGGAACTATTCCGCTACCTCTCCCTCTCCGCTCCACCATCCTTCGCTCAGTTTTGTGCGTTGGGTATGGGGCCCATGAAGGGTCATATAGCACACAGGTGCTATGTGACTCTATATAAAGGGTCATAATGTAGGCTCGTGATCCCGTAGTCTTCATACATCAGTAACAAGTGAGATGAAGAGTATGAGTGCGTATAAAGAAACGACCGCATTACGACCTTGACAAAAAACGCCATTTGGCTTTTTATTTGCAAATTTTTGTCTATGATTATTTTTCACGCGTGACCATAGCTTAGTGAAGTTACCACTATACACGCATGACCAACTCTACCTTTACTGTCCCTGCCTTTAACGCATTCTCATGCTCCGCAAGAACCGCGTTTTGGGGTGGACGGTACAACCCTCGTCGCTATAACAAAATCGCGTTATGTGAAGTCTGAAATTATCCAAAGTGTTTTTACGGTCTAAACTGCAATGCGGGGAGAGAAAATCCCTGCGTTCAACAAATTAGCGTTTATATTGAAGTCGTTTCACGTTCTGAGGGTTTTATTATAAGGATAAGGATAATGTAAGAGAATGATTCGTCTAGCACTAGGCTGAAAACGTACTTCAGAGGCGTTTGTTTCGAGAACAGAGTTTGACACTCCCGAACTTGAACTGGCGTACATCGTTGCTGGTTACCGGTATACCGCTGCGACCGCTGGCCACCGCCGCACTAGCTAACAATTTTACAGCGACTGTTGTCGATCGCCTTATTATAGGGGCCCTTCTTTGCAGCGTACCTCTGCCGCAGTGCAGACGTTACCGGTATCTGTGTGCACGCGTCGCGAAGCGCCAGTCTGAAAGACAAAATGATTTGCCCATCCGGAAGTTCTTGTGGTTTAACCGAGGTTTGTCTGCTACTTAAGGGGGAATTTAATTGCGGGGTAACAAGGCATTTTTTTTCTTTATTCGTCCATGTGTCTGCTGATGCAGGCAGGTTACCATGGTCGCTTTCGAAATCAATACAATACAATACAATACAATACAATACAATACAATACAATACAATACAATACAATACAATACAACACAATACAATACAATGAATAAATACATAAAGGTTTTTACTTGCTGCAGTCCTGTTTCAATAAAACAGCCCAAGCACATCAATCTGTCTGTTAGCGCAACCTTCATGGTCGTTGGCGTATTTTAAAACTGGGGCTGGTATGTTTTTGCCTTTGACTATGTACGGTTTAATTTTATAATAAGGCAGGGGAAAAAGTATGGACCCCTCCGTCTAACGACGACGACGGTTGAGCGCGAGGCTTTCCCGTGAGGGATTCCTTGGATGTCGTTTGAGTTTGGACTGTGGCTCGCAGACGGTTTGGATTTTGAATCCTTGAGCTTTGACTCCGAGTCGCAGGCCGTTAGGACTTTTGATCGCAACGGCTTTCACTTTGACCCTTCGTCATTTGAATTTTGCACAAAGAACGCATCACGTTCCACCACTGTCGTCGTTAAACGGAGGGGTGTAGGATTTTTCTGTCTTATTTTGGAACCTCGACACCCGTACGAGTATAGAAAATAGAACCTGATGCGATGCCTCTTAAATAGGAACCTCGACACCCGTACGACGCAGTTTACATTGCACCAGAAACCGTAGCCGACTGGTGCCACTCTTATGGGAACCTTTTTCAGGGCCTCACAAAACGCTTCGCAAACTATGCGAAGCTCCCTGACGCTTGGTGCGGTGCTTGGGATCTCCGACCTTTTGCCGAATGGGCTGCCTCGTCTCTTCAAGTGGATGCGCATGAGGTCTCGGGTTGTGGGAGCTGGCCCCACTTAGGTGTTTCACTTTATTTTGCGGCGAGAGCTTCCAGCATGCCCTCCTTGAGAATGGGCTGTCGTAGTTTGGGCTGGAGAAATTATCCCCATTAGCTATGGGTACCGCTGGCCCTTGCAGGGTATGGATAAAACAACCCTACTTTGTTAATTTTAACCGCCAGTGATGTGTCCCCACCAGTACTTTGAGAGGAAGCTAGAATAGTTAAGACGAATTAAAAGGGATTTCCCTCCTCAGTGTCAGCAGTTGCTGTGGACGATGTAAAATTAACGAAGGAACAAAAATGATGTACCCATCCGTCTAACGACGACGATGGCTGAACGCGAAGTTTTCTGGTGATAAATCCTTTGATTGGCCAATCCCACACTGCGGGTATGTGCTACTCTGGAGCTACGCACCACTCCGCTATAATACGCACAGCAACTTCCGAGTGTGCACTCTGTATAGGCCTAACGTTTGGGTTTGGGGTGTACGGCGCGAATCGGTGCCTGCTGCTTGGCGTTCAGTGAGCAATGTTTTCAGCGGGTGCCGGTTTGGGGTGTTAAACCCCAATATGTGACGTTAGGCCTAACGTCCTAAACCTCAAAATGGGAAGTTACGCCTATTGTCTTGCGGCTAACAGCCTTACGGCATGCTGAGCAACGCCATTCTTCTCGTGACGGATTCTTTGGTTGTCGTCTGAGTACTCCAAACCGCTTCGACCATGTCGAAATGAAGCAATCCTATAGACGCCGGCTTCATATAAACGAGGGACCCGGGATTGATTCCCGTCACGGGAAGCGTTCTTTTCTTTCACTTCACCCACGGTCAGTCATCATCATCGTCACAGCAAGTTGGCTTTCCTGCTGGGCGTATTGGCGTACAATGGCATGAGTGAGGACACTAAAGCTTCGCTTTAATATATTCATAACCTTCACCGTTTCCAATGCTACGTAGGTGAATGGGGCATGTGAAATCATTTTGTTGACAGTGCTGTTGATGTTGATGTCGAAATCACTATGTTGGATTGTCCCTCAATTTCTTTACATACTCATTACGGAAATTTTTGTTTTGACTACGAGCATGGCAACGCCTATATGGACACCATTAGACCATTCTCATCCCTCTCGTGTGTCCGACCCCTGTGTTGCGGCGAAATGACAACCGGTAGATCTCGGCGTTAGCAGAGTAGGTATACCCAGAGACGGGACAAGAAGTGCGGAAAGTACATTGACAGGTTGCGGAGCGATGAAATAGGAAAATTCGGGGCACGGAATGGACTCGGACAGCGCAGCACGAGAGCGGTGGGAGAGTAATGGGAAAAGCCTTTTTTTCCTTCAAGAGGATTACATAGGCTGGTAAAGCGCTAAGTTGGGTGAGTTGGTTGCCAAGGAATTCATTGTACTAGGGAACATTAAGAGAGAAACAAAGCCGAAACACACGCGTGTGTTTCGTCTCCTCTTTAGCTTTGTCCCTGTCTTAATGCTCGCTAGTACGATGAATTCCTTACATAGGCTAGTGATGACAATGGTCAGATCCTTCTTGTCGTGCTCGTGTATCTGACCCCTGCCCAGCACGGCTTCATTGTCCTGTCGCGTAGAGAAATAAAAAAACCTTGTTGTCTTTTTTCTTTTTCAAATGGGTGTTTTATACATGTTGAAGTGACCCCAAATTCATTTCGAACTTTGTAAGACAGTGCTACAGCGCCTGAGAATTTCTTAATGCTAGGCATGCGGAATGTCAAATTTTCAACGGCGAATTGCATAGGAATATCAAAAACTGCCTGAAAATTGAATCGGATCTTATCGAACACGACTATGTTTGCTGTGGTGTGTATAGAGCATCTAAAACATCGCTTAAAAATGATAACATTAGCAAATAACCCCTGGAGCCGCCTCGTTGCAAAGAGCCCACCGCCAAAGGAGAATTCTTTCAATATGGACTCCGGCCCATTCCAATATGCTGAGGAATGAGGTAGTTCACGCAACCACTCTAGCTGTGTTACCGGTGACGATGCCCCCACTGCCACCACCATCCCCATTCCAGACACCACAGAACAAGCCGGAATGACTAGATCGCCCAAAGACATGCTAGTCCCATACAGAGAAAATATAAATCACTACAGACTAGCACGATGAAAATATACACCGGCCAACCACACCATTACCAGAAAAGAGGCTATCACGTGCAGACGGTTGCGCATAAACACATTTCCGCGTCCCTTTTCTCGTAATCGCTATGAGCCTGATGTGTAATCAAACATCCGCCCTAAGTGCATCAGCAAAGCAGACCTGCTTCCCATGGTATGATCCCGCCGTGAGCCGCAGATAGCAACAAGTATATAAAGCCACTCTTGAAGTACAATATTAAAACAATGAAAGATTGGAAGTCTGTTGTGATCAGCTCCACTCCGGAGCCACAACTTGTAGCAGTCCTAATGGACGAAGCCGCCTCTATAGGATCCAAGGAATAACGGCTGACGGCTGAGGGAGGAAAACCTTTTAAGTCGTCTACCATTCAAAACCTTTCAAATGAATTCTCTCTCTCTCTCTCTATCTCTCTCTCTCTCTCTCTCTACTCTAGGCAGTCAGGACAAACCCATCTCAGTGTCCATGAGCGATAATAAAATGGTACAAAGAATTAAAACACAATATTATGACAAGAGGGTGAGGCAGCTCGTCCGTAAAACGTTCATTAAATAGAAAAGGGGGTTGAGGAAAGGGAAAGGAAGGAAGGAGGGATATGAGGTCCTCCTATCCTGCTAAACAAGGGCTAACGTCACGGCCTTGGCTAGGTTGATCTCTAGGACCTGGTCGTCAAGTCGGCTGTTGCGCAGCAGCACTCTCATATCTCCATAGAAGGGTGGGGTGTTTGTGGCATAGCCATACGTGGGAGAGGGAGGGGGGTAGCGTTTTGTGCGTCTGAGCAGTGGGGGCAGAAGTACGGTTGGGTTGCGCGAAAGATATTGTGAAGGTAGGTATAATTGTAATAGGTGTGGATTTGGCACAGTGAAACAAACATTTGGCATACAACTTGCTATAAATAAATGTGGGTTCCTAGGGGAAGAGAGAGAGGAGATGGAGGGAGGGAGGGAGGGAGGGAGGGAGGGAGGGAGGGAGGGAGGGAGGGAGGGAGGGGGTGCTGGCCCGGCGGTGCTGGCCCGGCGAAGACGCCTCGCTTGCTATGCCAGATGATTTAAAAACAACCAATAATTAAACATAAGATGATGCTGAGCTCTTTGGTATGCTGTGATTTCAAATATTCGACTGGCTGGTATGGTCTTATTGCAAGCATCGCCAACAAGCAAAAACTCTTGATTCCGCGCTCATGCCACCGTACTGTCAGGAAACTTCGGCTTACTAAATTTTACTCCTGTATTTCCCCTCAGCTGACATACACCAGCGTTAGCGCTGAATGTTTTGGCGCTGAAGGATTACACATGTCAGGCTTTTTTGCACACCTTTGTTGTTGTGCAAAAAGCCAACCTGTAGAGCACGCTGTGTGGTGAAGCTCGGAAGTTTGCGAGTCGTGCGCCAGAGCCAACCTTCTTTTTTGGTGTGTTATCGTAAATATCGAATATTCAAACACTTCGAGTGGCAGAACAGCTCGGCGAATCGAATCAAATACCAAGCGGAATTCACTACTACGTATAAGGGGAGTAACGGCTGGAAGCGCTGATTGGTTGCCAGAAATCGTCGCTCGAAACTTTTTTTCCCCCCCAAAACCGGAAATGACGCCACGATGTGTCTCCCTAGGATATCTGGGGATCTGAAAAGGCCCCTAGTTACCTGCCGGCCTGGACGACGGCGTCGGCGGCGTTGGTGGCTCATTTCGGCACGGATGCTCGTGCCGCGCGGTTGCGGCGCATCGCTAGCTCCTCGTGGCGCGCGGTTGCGGCGCATCGCTGGCTCCTTTTTTTTTGGCGCGTTCAGGGATTTTGGCGCGCCCACGGAAAAATTTTGTCGTCGCCGTCGGATCGTGCAGAAAATGCTCATCAATTTCAAGGTATGTATACTTGTCGGAGAAAACCTTTTTTGCTCATTTCCGACATTTTTTTTCTTTTTCAGCTGCATCGGAACGTGAAATCCATTGTTCACGGATTTTGGCGCGTCCACGGAAAAATTTTGTCGTCGCCGTCGGATCGTGCAGAAAATGCTCATCAATTTCAAGGTATGTATACTTGTCGGAGAAAACCTTTTTTGCTCATTTTCGACATTTTTTTTCTTTTTCAGCTGCATCGGAACGTGAAATCCATTGTTCACGGATTTTGGCGCGTCCACGGAAAAATTTTGTCGTCGCCGTCGGATCGTGCAGAAAATGCTCATCAATTTCAAGGTATGTATACTTGTCGGAGAAAACCTTTTTTGCTCATTTTCGACATTTTTTTTCTTTTTCAGCTGCATCGGAACGTGAAATCCATTGTTCACGGATTTTGGCGCGTCCACGGAAAAAATTTGTCGTCGCCGTCGGATCGTGCAGAAAATGCTCATCAATTTCAAGGTATGTATACTTGTCGGAGAAAACGTTTTTTTGCTCATTTTCGACATTTTTTTTTTTTTCAGCTGCATCGGAACGTGAAATCCATTGTTCACGGATTTTGGCGCGTTCACGGAAAAATTTTGTCGTCGCCGTCGGAATGAAATTACGATCCTGCAGAAAATGCTCATCAATTTCAAGGTATGCGTCCACGGAAAAATTTTGTCGTCGCTCGTCGCCGTCGGAATGAAATTCGCGGTTGCGGCGCATCGCTGGCTCCTTTTTTTGGCGCGTCCACGGAAAAATTTTGTCGTCACCGTCGAAATGAAATCATAATCCTTTTAATCCTTTTTTTCAGCTGCATCGGAACGTGAAATCCATTGTGGCATTGTCGTCGCCCGGCCCGTCGGATTGAAATTAAGATCCTGCAGAAAATGCTCATCAATTTCAAGGTGTGTATACTTGTCGGAGAAAATCTTTTATAATCTGCGAGGCTCATTTTCGGCGTTTATTCTTTTTCAGCTGCATCGGAACGTGAAATCGATTGTGGCAATCTAAATTATGACCCTGCAAAAAATGTGCCCCAGCAATTTCAAGGTATGTAAACTTGCAGAAAATAAAATAGATTGTGTGGTTACGGTACTTCTAGTTTTTGTTTTTTGGTCTTGTCGAGGTGCCGCGCGCAATTCCTTTTCGTCGGAGGGCACCCGGGCCCCAGGCGACCGCAAAGCATGCCAGCGATTGTGGGTGAAGTTGATCGCAGTGATTCTTGTTTCGTTCTCTAGCTCTCCAAGGAGCTCCGAAATCCGTCGGAGGGCACCCAGGCGACCGCAAGATATGAACCTAGGTGAAGCACACTCGAGGTGCCGCATGTTGCTGGCGTTGGACGACGGCGTTCCTTTGGCGTGCACCGAGGCGAACGATATAATGTACCGCAAGATCCCAAAAATCTGACGCTGACATCCGTCAACGCGGCGTCGCTGAGGCAGAGACCAAGACGTCTGTTGAATTGCTTGTGTTGATTTGTGCACGTCAGCTGAATAAAAGCGTGGGTAGGAATTTTTCTCCACTGCTGTATTGCTTACTACTGTGTGCGCTTTGGAACAATAAATCTGGCAGCAATGATTCACCTGTGGCCTTTTCTTACTGAAATTAAGAGTAGTACGTTGCTGGCTAAACTTGCACCTGGAGCCCAGAAAAATTTCCCACCACCCTCACAGGTACGACAAAATACAAGCACACATGCCACGTGCGACGAGAAATGAAGTTGCGAGATGACAGCTGACGTGTGTTATTTATGAATAATTAACAATATACCGGAAAAGGAATGAACAAGGTAACAAGCCCTGTTCTTAAATAAGCCTGATTTAGAGCACCCCAGAAGCCAACTGCATATCACGAACACCGGATTTTTGTGATTAATCGTAATTTTTTTTATCAAGGTGAGCATCTTGAAAATAAAACGTACAAAGTGGCGGCACAAAACAGGTTTTCTGGGGAAAAGGTTTGATGCTCTGGATAAATGAATAACGGCAACAGGCATCTAAAAGCTGTTTTATAGCTGTTTGGTGGTATTGACCACAAAGAGATCGCCTGCCAGTACCACTAGATTACTACCGGTAATTGTTTGTTTGATAGCAATTAAAAGTGGCATGATTAGAGTTTTAACTTTGGACGCGCCAAATCTGCAAACGTAATAGACAAGAAACTTGCCGTGACATCTAAAATAAAAAAGAAAGAAACAAAAGAGCGAAAGGCTACTGTTTCAAATGAAGCAATTGAATAAACCATGGTTTGTTGAATGAAAGCCAAAATGGACCTGTTTGTTCTCGGCGTCTTTTTATTCCTGATTTTTTTTGTGAGAACGTCAAAATTTATCTTCGTGTAATTTCTCTTTATTGACGATATTGTCAAGCTAGACAACCTATCGTTGCCAGTATTTGATCTCAGAGAAGTCTTTTATGGGAGAATCTTCATATGACGCCACCGACAGAAACGGTCAAACCAATTGAGAAATAACGCTTAATTTGCTAAAAAAAATTAATTTAGCGACAAAGTAGTTCAGCCTCCAGATTTTGTTACGTAATGCATTCCAGTGACTTTAGGTAATCTCCGTAGTCGCAAAATCTCGAACACGATATCCTCCCCTCAACTCGCCGTGCACGAATCTTGTCCGCGGTCATCAAGCCTTTCTTGATGACCGTGGGCGGAAAAGTCAACTTCGATGACACGCGCTCGCGCTTGGGCTGGCGCTTCGTCGTCTTCTGCAAGTTCCAACACGGGAAGAATTATCCTTACCTTTTTTTCATGCCTCAATAATATTTTATTTTAAACAACGCAGTTGTCAAAAAAAACATTATTTTTTCATGTGTTTGGGAAGTTGTCGGCAAACGTTGTGGTATCTCTTTTCTGCGTGTTTTGTACGCTGGCCACTAGCTGAATGCGTCTGAATTAAAAAGAAAGTTAATTATTTTTTTATTCTTACTATCGATCACCGATTCGCTGAGGAGATGGCCGGTTCATCAAACAGCGTATTCTGTTAACTGTTTTTACAGGCGCTTTATTTACCTTTTCGTAGACCTAAACCGCATGTTTCCGTTTCATAATGTTTTTTTTTTTTTTCTTGTCAACCTGAACTGCGCGAGTGTCTTGTACCGGTGAATGCATCCGCTTAATTTTTTTTTTTTTTTTTCTGTTCGTACTTCGCGTTTTTTGAGGAGGTCTTTCTTTTGGTGTTTCGTTTCTTGCTTTTTTTTTTTTTGTACCGCCTCTTTTCCATGTATCCCAAATGTTGTTCACCAGCTTTTGGTTTTCGCTACCCAGATACCCACCTTATGTATCTGAGGCTCTGTGTTCTCAGCAAAAACGCGAACTGCAAGTTAGCATTTCCCCCTCCAGCAAGTAAACAATTATGCATTCCTCTTTTTTTATTTGCTGCTCTCCTCGTTGTTTGATGTGGTTAGCGAACGCTGGAACATGTACGCAACGAATTTGGCCAACACCTTAGCTGACCTAGGACCTTCAGGCTTCCAGGAATGGTTAAGACAGATAAGAAACGAAGATAACCTCTTATGCGGACAATGTCCAGTCAAAACGAAACTGGAGCAGATAGAGTGAGAATTTTTTTCTTGCCAGAGTTTTAGTCGCATATCCGATGTGCACATGGCAAAACCTACTCCCGGTTGCAAGGGGTAGGTCTTTTCGATACAGGGCGTTTCTGGACACGGGCGTTTCGGTACTGGACATTTCCGTGCAGGGCGGTTCGGTACAGGTTGGTTCGGTGCAATAACGAATTCGGGCGAGTGTTTGAGGCAGCAAAATTCACGCGGATTATTAACATCGGAGTTGCAAGCACGCAAATCGAACCTGTTTATTACAACTGTTGTTGCTCGCATTTGTGCGTTATTTTAGGACAGTAAAAATTTATGCGGCCTTGCCAAAAAATTGCTATCTATTTTTTTTTTCTTGAACCAGAATTTTATATAAGCAAAACCTTTTTCAAACTACTCAATCTGTAAACACACCTCATATTTCTCAATATTGTTGAGAAAAAAGAAAGTATTAGTTATATTTGAGACAATACATCAACACATAACTGGTAGTGGGAGTGTCCTTTTAATTGAACATAGATGTTCAAGCTCAAGTTTATTTCATCTTTTCGTACAACATAAGCGAGTACAGAAACAAAAGAGGTCTAGAAGTTTAGAACTGTTGGGGAGCGCTCGTAACAACAGCCAGAAAATGTATTGCTTCTTCATTACTTCGTTTCTTTAGCGACCCACCATCACCAGTATTTTATAAAATAGATCAGCGGCAGTATCATCATGTCTTTTCTCTCGTTTTTTTTATCAAAATTCAGCGACGGTAACTATTTTTTTTCACTTTCCAGGAACTACAATAACAGCTGCGTAATTAAGCGCCACCGCAGGGGCAAATGAACCTGTGTCTTTCTAACGTAATGGCGAAGATCTTGCAATACTTTGGCATTCTGTATTTGTGGGCGCTGCACACACCGCGTCATTATCAATGCATTACTGAAGGCACCTGTTGTACCTTGTCGCACGCTTCCGTCCCAGCCTTATCGTCGTTATCGGTTACTATGCTGGGTTTACTGTGTTTGTGAATTGGAAGAGCTGGAAAGGCCCTTGCATAATATTCCAAGCTGCCTGCAATTTTTCTGCTACATGCATATATATATATTTTTTGCAACGACTGTTCCCACGTGATTTTCAGCGTTCTGCCGGGAATTATACTTACCATAATTTGGTGGGGTTTTATGCATATATCAGAGATCAATTGCACCTGCAGCTCTCCATTTTTAGAGACGATAGTCCTTCTTGGACTCAATAAATGCGGGAATTTTGGTACGTCTGTCCCTCGATTGAGCCGCCCGGCTAAAGTTAAAGCAGATGTTGAACAGTACGTTTATATGTATACCCACAGCCATTTATAAACATCTAAGTAGGGTGGCAATGTCAATGCTTGTCAGTATTGTTGAGCCAAAACAAAACATTACTCATATTTGAGGCAAAGCATCAATGCATAACAAATATTTGCATTGTTCCGTTATTGAAAATACATACATGTTTGGTTTTATGAAGAATACGCCCAGGAAACCACAAAAGCGGTCGCCCGCGGAACCACTAGCGGCATTCCAAGTCAAATGGCAACAGCAACGAAAGATTTTTAACCGCACACAATCACTCATCAAAATGAAGTACGAGATTTCGGCGCACGTTAAAGGTCCTCAGGCGGTCAAAATTAATCCGGAGCCCTCCACTACGGCGCGTCTCAGCATATGCGTTGCGTCGGCGCGTTAAACACTGCAGTCGAGCATGGAACCTACACGTCGATGACCCGTACTAAATCCGGGCTCATTGCTAGGTCCTGAGGCACATGTGGCCGCATGGCAGGCCAGTGACTGTCCAACATGCCTAGAAAAAAGCTATCCTGAGAGTCATAAGCGACTGCATTTCTATGGATTAACTGAGGAGAACACGGAAGCAAGCAACACAGCAGTTCCGGAAGTAGAACGAACGCCCACCCATCGTGACAAAAATTTCCCCAAGACGCGCATGCAGGAAATTGTGGAAAATCTCATTTGCAACAATTTGTAAACCCTTTCTATATGTAGCCCGTCTGCGTGCTCACTTCAGTTAAAAAATTCGAAATGCTTATTGTGTACGTCGTTAATTTTTACCCTGTTCTTTCCCCCGTTAACTTGCAAATATGTTTGCAAATATGTTTTCAAAAAGGCCCGTTCTTCCTCCACGAGAATATCCTAGACGTGTCCGTAAAAAAAAAAAAAAAAAAAAAAGACTGGAGGAAACAGTGTTCGCTAATTCTTTTTAGCATGACAGCCCAGCCTACGTAATACCAGAGCCCCCGTAATACTCTTCATAAGATTTGCTGCATTTTGGGGGGCTACCGTATGCTTGTTATGTTTTGGATATTGAGAGTGTGCATGTAATTTATGTAATTTTTATTGTATGTAATTAAAAAAATACATAAAGAAGGCGTTAGACCATCGTAAACACCAGTCAATTGTCTTATCTGACTTGCATGCTACAAAAAAAGGCGAATATAAATAAACAACCTGTCGTAAATGAAAGAAAAAAACGTGTGCTAAAGAATTCAATCAGTTGGCTGCATAACAGGTGTCCCCAAGACAAGATGTTAAACAAAAATATATAAATATTGAATTTTTTAAATTACCTGGCAAAGATCAAACATGGCATCACTGAAAAAATAAAAGTACTGCTCCAGATTGTTGTCCACACCCACGTTAAGCGAAATAAAAATATAACGGCTGTCTCAAACAGGGAATCACCGGATATATCGGTCGCCTAAAAGTTTGCGCACCGTACACCGAACTGTCTGTGCACCGAAACACCCGATCACCAAAGATTCCGCACCGAAACGTCCTTTACCGAAATGTCCTGCACCGAAATGTCCTAGACCTCTCTTCGTCAGCCTTTCTATAATGATTTGAAGCTGTTTAACGAGAACTGCCATTCGAAGTCACCTGAAAAATTCGGATTATTCAAGCTTAAATACCTTTACTCTCTTCGTAGTATTAAATAACTTCGGTCTTTGTTGAATGTGTCCACGATCTATTTTAAAATGTAAGGACGTTATGCTCGGAAACAGTTCCTGGTCGAGGTACGGATTAACTTAAAACCCCTAGGTAGTCCGGACAGTTCATCTAAAGCCGTTGTAAAGAAAAAATTCAAAAGTGTCGTGAACTGGGCCAGTTGGTACATATTCATATTGGTGAAACAGCGCGCAAAAAACAAGGACAAAAGGAAGAGGACAACAACACGAGCGCTGACTAACAACTGAAATATTTATTACACCGTGAAAAAGTCTACAAGAGCGTGCGTGATCATAACAATCTTGACGTATGTATCACATGTGCGCAGAACAGCCACTCGTTCAACAACTGTCCAGATAGGCTACTTCGCAATCCAGTAGCGATATGGACGGGCAACTAACACAGTCATCTGAATAATTTTTAACATAAAAGGCTTCAGCTATCTCTCTTGTTCTCCTATATTTGTGAGTCATTAAAGCAGTAGTAGCATTAAACAAGGGATAGCATCCGCAACTCTTACACTGCGATGACAAATGTGACGTGGGCGTGCCCTTGAGGGAGTTTCGATGTTCGCGCAAACGCTCATTCAGGCATCGCCCCGTTCGCCCGTTGTACTTTCTTTTGCACTTCAAAGGAATGCAGTACACGACCGCGAACATCGAAATTCCCTCAAGGGCACGCCCACGTCACATTTATCAGTTGCGGATGCTATCCCTTGTTTAATGCTACTACTGCTTTAATGACTCGCAAAGATAGGAGAACAAGGGAGATAGCTGAAGCCTTTTATGTGAAAAATTATTCAGATGACTGTATTAGTTGCCCGTCCATATCGCTACTGGATTGCGAAGTAGCCTATCTGGACAGTTGTTGAATGAGTGGCTGTTCTGTGCACATGTGAGACATACGTCAAGATTGTTATGATCACGCACGCTCTTGTATACGTTTTCACTGTGTAATAAATATTTAAGTTGTTAGTCAGCGCTCGTGTCGTTGTCCTCTTCCTTTTGTCCTTGTTTTTTGCGCGCTGTTTCACCACTATGAATATGTATAGAAAAAGCTTCTCCCATACTTTTATGTTAATAAAATTTGCAATAAGGTTTCTTTTTTTTCACCCTGCAATAGCATGTTTCTGTAAAGGGAAAGCTTGTCTACCCAGCGAGTTTGTTTATTTCACAAAATGTCTGGTAGCAATTTATTTTTCCTCCACGCGTTTTATGTTTCTCTGATGAGCAAAGCTTGCTTAGACAACTTTTTTTCACATTCTTCAATCCTCTTGCTTGCATCCCCTCTCCCCACCGTACAGCACACGCCCTATCCTTGCTCGAATAAAAACATCTATCAGTCAATAATGCTCATGGCGCCGGTGACACCTTTAGAGCGAGTCCTTTTCCGTTCAAGTCATTCCTGTGACTGCCCCATATTACTGCTTCGCAAATTGTCCTATTCATTGATGGATTGATTGATTGTAGGGTTTAACGCGCCGACGCAACGCAGGCGATGAGGTGCGCCGTGCCGGGCTCCGGATTAATTTTGACCACCTGGGGATCTTTAACGTGCGCTGAAATCTCGTACACACGGGCGTTTTTGCTTTTCGCCACCATCAGAAAAGCGGCCGCTGCGGCCGGGAATCGAACCCGTGACCTCGTGCTCAGCAGCGCAACGCATTAGCCACTGAGCCACCGCGGCGGGGTTCACAAATTATCCGCATACGGTCTATCCAGCGAGTTTTCATTGGTTCGGCAGTTATTTAAAAGGCAGGTTCAATTGTGTCTGTTATGAAGGCGTCACCTCCCGGCCTTTGGCGATGATATCAGCGGTACCTCAAGGTTTGACACTGGGCCCTCTATTCTTTAAAATTTTTGTTAATGACATCCACCCTGCAATTAGGCACTGTACGCTCTCTCAGTATGCCTCTGATATGAAGCTCTATCGCGCTGTTTCTTCACTGTACGATCACGTCCTGCTGCAAAATAACATCAACGCAGTTTGGGCATGGTGCGACAGCAACTATTTGAAGCTCAATCTCTCCAAAACTATCTTGATAACGTATACTCGCAAGACTGCCCCGCTCATTTTCCCACACTCCCTGCTTGGTGTACCCGCAAGACGCGTTACTTTAGTGCGTGATTTGGGTGTAATATTGGACGCAAAACTACTTTTCAACCCATACGTGAACCACCTGACCAACGCCTGTGTCTGAACTCTTGGCGTAATTTCCCAGGCCACCAGTGAATTCACCGACCGTTCATGCTTTGTCTCCCTCTACCGCACCATAATTTTACCGAAGCTCGACTTACCAGTGCCATTTGGAATTGTCTAAGCCCTTCGTCGTCTCTTCATCTAGAGAGGATTCAGAAGCGCTTCACTAAAACCGTATTTTACCTTTACTCACCAGTGAGTTATTATCTGCACGGGGGGCTTCTCAAGCTCCTGAATCTTGATGAGCTACGTATTAGGCGTTCCAGGCGTGACCCAGTTTTTCTTTTTGACTGCATTCATTCCAAGTTTGACTGCCCTTGCCTTGTAAGCCCTGTTCACCTGCGAGTTCCAAGCCGACCACTGCGGCTGCACGGCTGCTTTCATGTTGACAGAGCACTGAGCCAGGCGCCAGCTGGCCGATGCCAACATGCCTGTAACAGTCTGTTTTTATCTTGCATCGAAAGTTTTTGCAATGACATGGGTCTTCTTAAACCGTCCTTGAAAACTCGACTTTTTGAATGCACTAGGGACGTCGCACATGCACTTCTCCCTCTGTTCTTCTGTTTCTGCGCCAAGTGAAAAAGAAGAAACATTACTGCATACTCTCCCTACGACCTCCGAGCTCTTGTTGTTCAGAAAATGTTTTGCCTTCCTTGATCACTAGCCTGTCTGATATATATCTACACATTTATTTTTACCCTTTTTGAATTACTATTTCCCTTCCTATATGTTGTCTTTTGTATGCCTTTTATTCATGTACACAGTGCATTCCTCGGGGAGGCCCTTGCGGTGTTGTCGAGAACTTTAACTAAATAAATAAATAAATAAATAAGTAAATAAATAAATAAATAAATAAATAAATAAATAAATAAATAAATAAATAAATAAATACGACTTTAATAACCTAAGTGGGGGCGGGTGAAGAGGGAAGGTAAATAAATAAATAAAAATTGCGGCATTGCATCCTTAATGTTGCAATGGTGTGGTATGATCTGTTATTACTCCGCCTTTCTTTCGATACAATTGTTGGTAATATTTCGTCCCTTCTGCTTTTTACCTGCACGGCACTCTGACACCTGTGTTTCCATTTTTAGCGCGGCTTAAGATGAAGGAAAGACAGGGACGCCTTATCAGTGAAAGCGATCCCCCTTACCAGTATAGCAGGGGAGCACTCATTGTACATCCCCGCGCACGCATTGTAACATTCTGCACGCCGTGGCAGCCACTGCCCCTTTGTTCGTCTTGGGGGCAACAAAAGCCGACCTAACCTTCGTTTTCGCTGAGGAGAGGGAGAAAGTCGAGAGGGGACAGGAGAGGGGGCAACTGCTGACATGTGCATATGAGAAGAGGGATTTTGAGCACGAGGTGAAATAACCAGTTTATTGTGAGACTGGGATTTTGCGACAGGCAACACGCGTTCGGGTTGTTTCGTGGTCCACCCCTGCAGTTCGAATCAAGCGAAGCAACACTAATCAAGATTTTGCACCCCGATAATTTTGCAGCTTGCAGTTTAGAAACTCGTTTTTCTCCGAAAATCGGCAATACTTTACTAGCGGGTGGCATCTGCTCAAAAGCCAAAGCCGAACGCTTAAAGCGGTCTTCGCGCGACTCAGTGTCGTCGCCTTCCCGCCCTGCCTTTGTAGCCGCGCGAGTCGTGGCTAATTCCTTCCCAGACTAAGCCGCCGCCCGCCCGACTACCGAGAAGAGCTCCTTCAACCGGAGGCGAATTCCTGATGCGAATGACCATCAACGAACAGCGCCGACGCCGGCTTCGCAAATCCTCAAAAGCTATGCGCGCAATTCTCTGTCCGGAGATCTTTTCTACATGGGTGGACGGCACCCTTTCGCTTCCCGTCAGCTCGTCACCGAACGACCGCATACCAACAGAGGTACTCTGGCTAAGCACCCGTCTTTTGCCACACAAAAGGAAGGAGCACAAAGCATGCACTCGGCGACCCCCAACTTCGCGTCTTGCGGCTGCATGAAATAAATGCAGCGTGGCAGCCAAGCGGAGGCGACGCCGATACATGAGCCACCGGCGGCTTTCATTAATTAAATGAGGAGCCCGAACTTCACAGTGCTGACCGTCGCGACAGCCTGGCTTCACCAGCCGATGCTTGCTATCAGACCAGACGTCCGCATGTCTCGACACTGTCACCCCCCTCGCTTACTAGCGGCGTCTCGCGACAGGTGCGGCTTCCTGGAACACGGCCAGACTCACAAACCATCAAAACGTGGGAAACCGAAATAAGAAAAATATTACAAGAATCAATTACCGAAAGATAGAGAGAGAAGTAATAAATAAGAATGTTCGTCTTGGTCATATAGGTTCTTTCATCAGAGGCCAGTTTGTCACTGGTCCCGGAAAAAATGGTCCCAGAGAAAATGGTTCCGTAAAAAATGGTCCCAGTAACCATCTAGGAAAAAATGGTCCCATGGCCCAGTCAACGTGTTTCTCTTCAAGTTAGTTGGATGTGAACTTTTTTGCGGTTTTATTTTGCCCCTCTGCGTTTTAGCTAAGGGGTTCAGAAAGAGATGGAATGCTTTAATATTCCTATAAGGGGCCGAAATGAACGCCTTTGAGGCTAAAATCAAAATCTAACAAAGAAAATTGGGTAGAAAGACAGACGGATGGAAGGATGGTTTGATGGATGGATGAATGGATGGATGGTAGGGCTGAGCACGGATTAAAGATTTTAATGGAAGTAATTGGATTAAAACCGCACAAACAACTGCGAGGCCTGGAACCGTCCAAACACGATTTAGAAAGATTTAAGAGAGATAGAAGCTGCAGCTGTCTTCAAAAAGGCCCATTCTTTCTTCATGACGATATTCTAGTCTCTGTAAGAAAAAGCTGCCGACAATAGTATTTGCAAGTTTATTTTAGCGTCACAGCTCTGCCTGCATGAAACACTTCATATTTTCTGCATTTTGGGAGCAACCGAATGTTTGTAAAGGTGCTGTCTTGCGATAGTGGGAGTGTGCCATTTATTTAGAGAAAATTACTTGCAACATACATCGTAAACATCGACTGATTTCCTTAGCTGATGTGCATGCGGCAAAAAAGAGCGAATCTACATTATAAAGTGCTGTAGTAAATAAAAGGGCCTGCGAAAGGATTTAATTAGTTTGCTGCGTAATAAATGTTTCCTGAACAAGGTATAAACAGAAACATTGAAATGCTCAATTTACTCAAATAAGTGGCGCCAATAAAAATGGCATCAATGTTAATGTGCAAGTACTGCAGTAGATTATTGGGCTCCATAACCCAAGTTAAGCGGAAATATAGAATGACTGTTTAAAACAAGTAAACACAAGATAATTCGTTTCCCGGAAAGCTTGGCTTTGGGACCATTTTTTCGGGGACCATTTTTTCCTACCTTGGCTTTGGGACCATTTTTTCCGGGACCATTTCTTGCTGCGTAATGGTTTCTGCGTAAGAAAGCTTCTAATTATAACTAATTTGCACCCTCCGTTATTAGATTC